>NW_011889120.1:67148-213782 GCF_000151845.1 Pteropus vampyrus
AGCAGGAGAAAGAAGGGAGAGTTGCTCAGGACAGTAGGTAAGAGGGGCTAGGATCCAATGAACAACCCAATAATTTGGAATATCCTTAATGTCTAATATCCTTTCATTCAAGCATTCGAAAAAAATTTAATAAATACCTGCTCTGGGCCAGGGTCTTTGCTAGGACCATTTGTAACAAAGATATATAAGCTCCTGCAAAAAAGCAGAAAAACTTAGACAGATATACTACAGTATAATAAGGATCATATATACCAAAGGCACTAGGAAAGATCTAAGGGAACGTAGGAGAGTGAGCAATTAATTCTGTTCAAGGGAACTGTAGCATTTGTAATAGCACCAAAAATGCTTTATTATCTAAGGAAAAGTTTATTTTCAACCAATTCTGTATACTATTGTTAAAGCATAGCAGCTACATATTTTAGATAGATCACTGTAAAGCACTCCATCATTGTCAGTATTCTTAAAATTACATTTAGTGTTCTATCTGAATTTAACTGTAGCTATATATAATTTATAATAAGCTGCTTGCCATCAATTTCAGAATAAAATGCAAACAAAATCCAGAAATACTTATCTTTTACCTTTATTGCATTTTTAGAATACAGTAAGAAAAACAGAACACAATTCCTGCCTCTATGGAAATCCTAGTTAGAAAGTTCCAGATGTGCAACCAGTATGAAAAGCCAAGTAACATAATAATAGTTTAATTATGAGACACTAGCATAGAGCTATCACAGGGCTTATGATAGGGTATCAAATAAACTCTACAATTAATAAATGTTTTATGCTTAGAGGAGTAAAAAATTATTCTAAGAGGAAATGGTCAGCAAAATTTTTAAATGGGCTCTTATCTTCATTTTTTTACTACATTCTTGACTATTATTATTAATTTTAATCATGAACTGGTGTTGTTACCTAGAGAGACACCTTCAAATTTTCCAGATTATTTTCACGTATATTAATTTATGTACGTTTGCATAGGAATGAGTCAATTGTATTTAATTTAATGAGCCTTGAAAAGTTATACAAGCTTAAAAATACTTTGAATTTATTAATAGTGTGTATTTCATTTAAATCTAACAATCATGCTTATAGTACTCTTTTTTTCTTTACCAACAGCACTACAGCATCAAACCATAAAGTTATTTTTCCATATGAACTTTGCTGTCTTATGAAATTAAAATGCTGGTATATACATGCAATGGTAAACATTTCCAAGCTATAATCAAAGATCTGTGTATTTAGAATTAGAAATAATTTGAGCCATTTTGCCAAGGACTGCTATTTATTTAAGAATGTTATTTATTAAGTCTATTTCAATATTTTAGTACAATGAAAAATTTATAAAAGGAGCAATACTTATAAGCAACATTATTTGTTTAAATAAATAATACACTTTACTTTTTGAAGTATGTATTTTGATTTACATTGCTAAATTCATAACTTTACAACTAGTAAATGCAAAGGCTTGATGTTTTCCAAAATAAATTTTAATTAAGACTTTTTATCTCAGTTTCTTTGTCTAATTCAATATATTTTCCTCAATTTTGTGTTAGTAGTATATAGTATACCTCTGTTTAAAAAAATTACTCCATGAAAAGTCAGTTTTTAAATCTTCAGGTTTTTTCCTTGTGGTTAATGATATAACCAGACATATCAAAGACTTAATTGCATTCCTCAATGACTTATCTCCATGGGAATCTCAGAGAAGATGGCCCCAAAATACAATGAATACAATTATGTTTTTTTGTATCCTGTGTGTGAAGTATGTTTCTTCTTGTTTTTGTGCACATATACTTCAATCAATTCTTCAAAAAGTATCAAACTAGTTTATATATGTATGTATATGTGTGTGTGTATAACATATAGAGTGAGTAAAACAACTGCTTATTTATTGGATTTTTCACTTTTCAGAAGATTTTCTGGGTGACATGTAGAAACAGTGTTAGCGCTATGTACTGCTTCAGTTTCAGTGCCCATGAAGTTTGTTTTAAAACCCAAACACTAAAGAATGTTTGAAAATACATCATTCATAACATTGAAAATCTAGAGGACTAATTCTGCAAAGCAGTTGAATAGATATGACAAAGAAGACCCTCCTTGAAATCTTTACCCTCCTCTCCCACCCAGTTAGGCAGAATATATTGACCTGCATCAACTCACCCAAATTTCCTCTGTGAAAGTATAGAGATCTACTCCATGTGAATTTTGAAATCTTAGGTGATCGTTTGTAAAGTTGTTTGCACACCTTGAAAGGAAGCCATTAAATAAACACTACCTTTTTTGGTTCATTAATAATTTTATCGTGTCTAGCTCGTCCTCAGACTTTCAAAGAGTTTAGCAAAATATATTAAGTAAACTCTATCAGTATACATAATAAAAAGCCATAAAGTTGGCACATTTCCTTAAGAACAGAATTAGAAGTCTCCTAATGGAATTTTTTTAAACACATGGACTGATCATAGTAATCGATTGTGAAATTTAGCTGGGCAAGGAGGGAAGTGAGGAAGACATACGGTGACTGAGAAGTGTTGGAAGGTAGGAAGATCGGTAGTTAAAGGAGGAAGGATTGTTGGACTTGGAGTGCTGTGTGGGCGTGCTGGTAACACAGAAGGTGGTAGTTGGAAAATGGGATTCTGGGAGGGATTACAGCCTTTGCAAATGATAAGATAGAGCATATGACCACAGGAATGGGTAGAAGAAAAAGCCTCAAGGAACTGAGAGGCCAGAATATTGGAGGGTGAATATGGAAGTCACTAAGAATTATGGCAGAAGTAATATTTGGGTGCCTGGGTTTAAACCCTGGTACTACATACTTACCAACCGTGTGTGCTTGGGCAAGTTATATAACCTGTCTCAGTTTCCTAATCTGGTAAAATGAGAGTAATGATAGTATATTTCTCAATTATGAGGATTAAACATTTTAATACTTATAAAACCCTTAGTATGTGGCATATGGTAAATGATATATAAATGTTAGTAGTATTTTTGTCATCATCATAATTATTATTATTACGATCCAGTCCTGTGTGAGTCTTTGCTTTACATTCATTCAAAATTTATTAAGCAACTATTGTATTCCAGGCATTATGCTATGTATCCTTTTAAAACTTTTGTATGATTTTCTTTGGCTGTTCTGTGATTTGGGAATTTCAAGTTAATCAAAAATAATATACTGCAATCTCAGCAAAAACCTATCCTTGAAGTCTATGCCATGAGTTCTGCTTGCTAAAGTATAATGCTGTTTAGTAAGAATACAGACCCAGAGGGAAATGAGACAGGCCAAAGCAATGAATACTTGGACCTGGAAACTAAACTTATTCAAAATAGCAAAAGAAATGCTTACAGCAGACCCAGTAATAGGCCTTGAAAAAGAGTCTAGCCATATTGTTGAAGCATGGTGGTGTCCAAAATATATGGTAATAAGAGTTAGAAGGCAGTGAAAATGGGAAGTTAACATTGTGATGGTCTAACATAAAACAATGGGTTAATGCCCTGGCATGCAGGTTGAACACAAGGGGCTACTATCTAGGAGATTGGCTTTCAAGACCTAGACATGTGGGCATTTAGGAATAAGACAAATCCAGGTACTGAAAATGAAGTAAAAATCACTAAAATAATGATCCTCTTTGTAAAGGACCACCCTCAAAGTCTAGGGCTCCTAAGAGAGCAGGCCTAGGCTGTTCTCTATTATTTATCAAAAGTGCCTTATGTTTGAATTATCACCTGGCCAATTGCCACAGGCAGTTTCACCTTCTGGCTCAAAACACACATATTTTTCATCTACACAAATGCCAACCATAATGTTGCATATGAGTGAGTGTGTTTTGCAGACTGTAGCTAAAAGTCAGTGTAAGTTTAAGCGGACATGGGGAAGAAAAACAATGTGATGTGAATTTTGTTCTCTGTGTTTAGGCAAGCTACGACCTATATCTATGCCAGTGGAATATAATTGGGTGGGGGACTATGAAGATCCAAATAAGATGAAGAGAGATAGTAGAAGAGGTAAGTGTTCTAGAATTTCAGTGTAGGCTGGGTTGTTGGAACAAAAAGCAAATTTAAATGTTCTTTAAATAGGATGTTATGGATTCAGTGGAAAAATTTTCATTCTTTCAGTGACTTTGTGGTACACCCAAACCAACTCAGACCAACATTTGACTATATTGATCTATTATTAAATAGATATCTTCTCTGAATGCCTCCTTAGGGATTCAGGGTAGATAAGTACAGTGTAAAAAATGAATATCTGATTGTTATTTGAAAGTTAATATTTGGAAAACAAGGTCAGAAGTGTGAAACTGCATAAAAGTTCAGTGAATAGAAAGAGTTCGTGATCAGTCCCCATTGGTCCGCAGTGCAACTTCACTACTTTTATATGAGTGCAACCTTAAAATGAGCATTGAAGCACATGGGTAAAAGCTAATAGAAACTGGGCCAGTGACTAATGAAAATCATATAGATTTGGGGGAAAAAAAAAACCTGCTTTGCTTTTTTTTCTCTCTACTGTTTGCTGTTCAGGGTTATCTTCTGACTTTGGGGGTGGGCTACACTTGAAGTATCTTCCAAAAGTAAGTTTTTATGTTCACTTATCCTGCTATTGAGGTGAGCAGTAAAGAGAGGAACTGAAAGTCTCACTACTAAAAGGGGTTGAAGCAAGTGTAGATACAGTGGGCCCAGTAGGTCATGCTGTTACTTCCACTTTCTGAAATCAAGAACCATAAAGTTATAGATGAAAAATAAAACAAAGCAAAAAACGATTCATAAAACCTAAGCTCACTAAGATTCCTTCACGATATGTTTAACCCATTTGCCTGTTATTTCTTGCCAATGTACAGAATTTATTTTGTTACTACGCAAATCCACAGACCACCCAGGGATAATCAAGCATGAATATCTGCTTCATTAGTCACTTAACACTTATTTTATGGAGTGGGCATTTTTGAAAATGTTGGTAAAAACAGGAACATTGATAGATCCCTTTGCATCTGTGTGTTCATTCCATATTCCAAACTTTAGTTTCTAACCTTGTTTGTTTTATAGAAGTAATCAAGAAAAAAATAAAAAGAGAAATACTCATCATATGCCATCTCTGAGTCACTCTTTTGGAATTTCATATGATAGTGACATCTTTAGGGAAAAAAAAAACTTTATGAAGTACTAAATACTGACTATCAATTTAAGCTTAAATTTTATAAACTAAGTTTCCTGACTGTTGTTCATAATATGGACTTTAACATCTCCAAAAATGCTACATAGCCTACCAAAGGTAAATGTTTGTTATCAATTTTTAGCAGAATCCTTTGGGGGAGCTTGTTAAAATTTTTATGAGCCACACACCCAGAACTTCTGATTCAGGTTCGGCAGGTGATTCTCATATAGTTGGTCCAGAGAGAAAACTTGGACATAAAATCTATAGGCTGTCTATTTCTTTTTGCCCGATGATCCCAGATAGTTAGGATCCTTTATATTTCTACTACATAGATATTTTATAAATCACATCAAATTACATTTCTGAAGTGAAATCTAATAGCACAATTAGGAAAGAATGGTAAATTTGGAATATTTGTGTATTTATATTGGTGTATTTATCTCTTTTTATATAGAAAACTCTCTACTCCGATATATGAGCAATGAAAAAATTGCTCAAGAAGAATACATGTTTCAGAGAAACAGCAAAAAAGACACGGGGAAGAAGTCTAAAAAGAAGGGCGATAAGAGTAGTAGCCCGACTCACTATTCATTGCTACCTAGTTTGCAAATGGATGCACTGAGACAAGACATCATGGGCACGCCTGTGCCAGAGACCACACTATACCATGTAAGTAAAATTTCAGACTCTGCGATACAGCTTTTATTGGGAGACTCTTTGAGGTAAATTCCAGATTATTTATTTTTATCCTAGTGCCAGATTTCACAAAAGATCTTAAGTTTAGAGTATATGCTCTTTAAAAAAGCATGATGGCTTATTGATTCATTCTTCAGTTCATGTGTTCAATGAGTTCAAATGTTATAGCAGGTTAGATTTTTAATAAAATAACCTAATATGCACAGAACTGATGGAGAATAATAATTAGCTGATTAATCATCAGTGTAATAATACACAGTAAATAGATAGCTATAAAATTCAACCTTAAAGATTTTTAATATATTCATGATTTTATTTAAAAATGAACACTTATTAGACTTGGAGCATGGTGCTTGAGGTAAAAAATGGGAAGACATAGCATATCACATGGTGAGAAACACGATGAGTCCCAACATAATTTGAGGGTTGTAATGAGCGGTTGCAAGAAGTATTGGAGGAACATAGGAGAAGGAGGATCTTAGCCTTCAGGGGAAGTAAAAATAGGCTTCAGAATGGGTAGCATTCGCGTGAAGAATGAATGTAGTATTATTGGTGAAAGTATTGTGGGAAGACATATAGAGGTGTGCCACAAATGTGTGAAACTGTTATATTCTAGGGAGTTCCCATGGCTCAGAATGACTGGTTTGTTAAAATTGGAGAGAAAGCACATGAGGAGGGAGCAGTAGATGGGCCTAGAGAGGTAGGTGGGCTTAGATCAGGAATTTTATGATAAAGTATTAGACTCTTTCCTGCAGTGATAAAGAGCTACTGAAGAATTTTGAGCTGGGGACTTGCATGATAAGATGGATCTCTCTCATGCAGAGCGTTAGTCAAGATATATGAGGCCAAAGGCAGGGCCATTAAGCCCAGGCCAAAAGATGATGAGAAATTAGGACAGTGGCAATGTGGAGGCTGAGAATCTTGTTAACCAGAACATTCAGTTCACAAAATGAACTCATTTTATACCATTTTGATTAAAAAGGAATTGCGTGTGTGTGTGTGTGTGTGTGTGCGCGCGCACGCACACACGTGCGCACGCCAGTGGAACTATAGCTTCCTATTAAAAGCCCTTGAAAAATATGGACTCCAATTTGAACAACTGTACTTAACGCTCAGAGTATCAAAAAATTTTTATCTGTCCACTGCTGTAGAAGGTATAGCATCTAGGTATACAAGATTTGAAAGATTTAATAACTTATACTTGTGTTGGTTTTCTGAGTAAATTTTTTAAATCATCTACTTATTCTATAGCTCTCTCATAAAACTAGAGTGTAGAAAAATGTTTTCATTTATTTGGGTCAAAGTAGGAGTACACTAGGTGCTCATTCTGTCCTCCTGGTCCCCAGTTACACACACCTAAGCCTCTTCCTCCCCAAGATAACAGTACCCATATCAAAACCTGCTTCTCTGAATGACTGACAAATTATTTTCTCCACATGTATTTGTAGTCAGTCTGAAGTCAATACTCTTAGCTATATGAAAGGAGTCACTTCAGCTGTCACTAGTCAGAAAGGTTGTCTGAACGTCGAGCTCCCTCTAGAATCTGCTGTTCCAGACATAAGTAACAGTCTGAACAAAGATCTAAACGTAAGAGACAGCTAGCCTATTCAAGAGAGAAGTGGATAGTGAGAGATGAGGCTGGAGAGGGAGGAAGAGGCCACTTTATCCAGAGAGTGTAAACTATTAAAGTTGGGATTTATCCTAAGAGGAGCAATAAGCCATTGAAGGAAGAGGAATAAGCCATTCGAGGCGCGTTTAAACACTCAGTCTGTGCCATTCTGTCATGTATGTCTAGACAGGAGCATACTGTGTGAGGAAGGAAAATAAAAAGCCAAGTCTTGTGGATTTTGAGTTATTAAATTTTGGAAGATACTAAAAGGTGACTCAAACTGATAATCAGGAATATCATGATTATTCCCTAGAAGTATAAATTGTTACCACCTCCTCAAAGGTCATTATTTAGTTATATGTTTCAAGAATCTGGTCTAGTGACTTCAATTCTAGAATTTTATTCCAAGAAAGAAATAAGAATCTACTTTTGCCTCCTACTTTTGTTATATGACCTGACTATAACATGATATTTCCAAGATAGATAATATTTATCTCAACTGATTTTTGACAGAGAGACAGCACGGAATAAAGGATATTGTTAATGATGGGGGAAATCCTCCCATGTACCATTAACCCACTAACCCCAGAATAGAAGGCTGGAAGCTTTCTAACTGTATTCTCTGGTTTAAAATAAGTTAAAAAGATTTGTTAGCCCCAAAGACCTTCTTAGATGCCTATAACCAGTGTTCAAAAAGAAAAGAGAACACTCTCTCATGGGTTTTCTCCTAGACATTAAGTTCCCTTGAGGACATTGCATTGCACTTGTTTAGTACTTTCACAGTTATCAAAGGGGTTTCCATATTTGGTTCTGTCTTTTGAACCTCACAACAACTGTATTTGCAAATGATAGAACTCAAATTCTGAAAGATTAAGTGATTTGCCCAAAGCTGTTTTGCAAAAAAAAGTGCAAGAGTAAGGACTAGAACCCAAATCACCTACTCCAGTGATCTTTCAACACACTACCTTGGTATTCCGTGAATGATAGGCATTCCATACATGGACAGATTTGTGCTTTAATGACTCAATGTGTGAACTTTGAAGAAAAAGTTGACTTTAAGAAACATGTACCCTCATATGCTGATTTAAATAAGTTTTCCAGTACCTAGATTGATTTCTGCACAGATTTCTGTTTTTCTCTGTTACTATTTTTTATGAAATTTAGAAAAACATACAGAGCAGCTGCTGTTAGAAAGCACAAGTAGTTATTCTGCATGATCTATTGCTGAGACTACAGAGTATTATTGTTAAAATTGCCTGGACCTTGGAGCCAGAACAACATACATTTAAATGATTGCTTCTTATATTTCACAGAGATTCTTGTTTTACTTTTTTTTACCTGTTCATACACACTTATTTAAAAATGAAAGAATTTTTCCTCATGTTAAATTTCTTGAAACACAATATCAATATCAATTTGTAATCTAATCACCTTCATGATGAACCACTAATCTTTATTCTTACCAATTATTCCTTTGGATAACTCAGCCATTTTTAATGGAGTAAGACTTAAATAGAAGACTATGAAGATTAAGTACTGTGTTTCATAGGCTGCTATCTCTGCTGTAATACTAGCTCCATGTGGTCTGAGTTCAAATTCAGAATGAGTTCAAATTTGGAGAAAATTTAGTTGAATTTAATAGCAGGATCATATCAGCATTAAATACCCTTAAACAATTTAATAAAAGTGTGGCGGGAGTAGATTTTCCTTATAAGGAGACCTAGATTATAATCCCCATTGGTCTATTTTAGAAAGCAGCCCAAGAAAAATACACAAAGCAGGGCAGATACAGTTTGGCTGTAGTGTTTGACTCATTCCTTTTAGCAATTAGGACAGAAACGTTAATATAATAAAGAAGATTTAGAAGTTTATGATATTGCAAAATACACAATTTTATTTTATTAATTCCATATATTTGTTACTCTAGTTTATATATTTTTTCTTAAACTTATTTAAAAGGGAAGTATTCACTATACGCAAACTACTCTGATCATCCGCCAGTTTTTGCCAACCCTTACTTTTGGACATTCTGTTCCTTCTGCTGAGAATACTTTCATCCCTTCTTTCCCCCGGCTGACTCCTATCTAAACCTGAAATTGCAGAGACACTTGCCCTGACCACTATATTTTCTTCAAAACCTTTCTTATGATTTATAATTATATATTTATTTATGTGATCATCTGCTTGGCGTCTTTCTCCCCTGAACGTGGTCAGGGGAGCATGTTCATGTTCATGAGAGAAGCAGTTTCTCCATTTTTCAGCACTATATTTGAACACTAATAGGTATTGTTCCTCATAAGCACTCAATAAAAATGTGATGAAAAGTGAATGAATGAGTGAGTAAACGTGACAGGAACTATAATGTGTTTCTCAGTATCTCTCAGTTGATGACCTCAGCCTGCAAACAGAGCCACGTCCATATCCTAGGCCAGCCCTGCCCAGCACAAACAGGCCTTCAGTTGGAGTGAGAATTGCCAGGAACTGATTACCATACACTGGTGTCTCATGTGCCTGGGGAGGACCCTAGGGCTCTGAATGTCTTCCATCATGTTTGTCTAGTCCATATGACTAATTCTACTTTGTTTTACCGATTAATATTCAATTTCGCTCTAATTGGAACCCTGCCATTATTGGGTCCTCCAAGGGGCGTCTGGCTGATTTACTACTACAGACCACAGACCATGTTGAACCTATCTCTGGCCACCCACCCCATTTAAAAGAGTACTGGAAGCACCTAGTAACTTACAATCACCATGCTGGGCTCCCTATCAAAGCAGGTCCCGGTTTGCACCTTCGATCAGGTGATTTGCAAGACTTTCCTGCTCCACAGATGCCGTCAGTGTAAGAGGATTAGCTCCCCCTCCACCCCTGCCCCAACTCCTGCAGCTCAGAGCTTAAACTCCAGCTACTTCTTGCTTTCTTCCTATCACTGCTATCTCATTGTGGAGGTCGCAATATGCCTGTCAGACAAGTATGTTATGGTATTTTTCAAGAATACAGCTTTATCTATTCTGATTCTCTCTCTAAAAATGTGGGAGTTGTTAGCTGCCAAAGCTCTCATCTGACCTGAAAACACATGAAGAAAAGGCAGACAGCAATGTGCGTGTCTGTGAGTGTGTGATTCAAATGTCATGGTAAAAGCCTTTAGATAAAAAATAGTTAGATTCAGGACTTTTTTTCCCTTATTATGACATATATATGATAACTTGCTAACATATTAAAGCTGTTAACTAAATCGATAAGCAAAATAACAATTTATTTTAAATCTATATGCTGAGATGCCAGAGAAGTAAAATTTGATTGTGAATCCAGGCGATATGCAGGTATACTTTGATAAACTGAATATTGTGATTTTAGACGGCTTATTTAAAACAGATTTTGAGTAGGTGTTCAAAAATCTGGATAATTCCCTTCATAACATTTCAACATTTGTGTGGCTTGTCTTAGTTATTTAGGGTATAACTGCAAACATTCAGTTGTTGTTTTACTTCTGATAAGTGCCTTTAGCCATTTTCATCAATTTGGGAAGGGATTTTTGGTGGAATTCCTGGAGGAAGGAGGTAGAGAGCTGTTAAAAGACATTTTGTTTTGTTAAATTTAACAAGTAAATAAATATGAAACAGACACTATTTTAAGTAATTTATAAATTTTAACTCATTTACTCATAACAACCCTATGAGAAAGGTGCCGGTGTCATCCCCATTTTACAGATTAGGAAGCTGAGGCACATGGATTAAGTAAATAAGTAAGTGGTAGAGCTGGGATTTGAACATTGGCAGTCTGCCTCCTAGTTAGCACACTATGTTGCCCCTCAAAAAATAACATAATTTAGCAGCAACTCAACACCAATTCCAATAGTGTCAGCCATGTGTAAAGCCCAATCTAAGTGCTATGGAATATATATAAACATAATAATATTGCCACTGTTACTACTAATAATAGCTACCATTTACCAATTGCTTATTAAGTTTCTATGGTAAGAACTTACATGTATTATCTCACTGGATCCTCAAACTGACCTTGCAAGGTTGCTATTATTGTATCTAATTGCAGAACTAAAACAGAATATACTTTACTTATGGTCATACAGCTAAAACATAGCAAACTTGAAATATAAGTCTATGCATTCTGGCTCCAAAATTCACGTCTTTAGATGAATAAAGCCATTTCTGCTCATAAGGCTTTTACCATCTATAGAGAAGACAGAGCTATTATTATCACACAGATGAAAATATGCTATATTGCCATCATATAAACATTTATAGTTAAATTTTTCTGCAATTACAAAGGTTGGTTTGTCTAATAGCTGCTTGACTTAAATGCATTGTTTCAACATCAGTGTAGATAGAGTAAGAGGGCAGTTAATTTTAGTGGCTAGAAAGCCATATCTGAGCTAATAGTTGTTTATAACAACCACTTTCTCTGCATTTTGACTTTATTCACCTACGTGACAGCCATAGTACAGTGTGACATGATGTTTCTCCTCACCAGAGTGCATGCAGACATGTTAGACATCCATTCTAAATATTGCTGTGATCATATTTGTATGTACTCTCTGGTTCTTATGGATGACTTGATTATTTCTAGAGTGCGAATGCCAAATTCATAGTAACACTGGCAAAGCCCTACACGGGAATAGCGGAGACTTTGAAAAGTGTTTCCCATTGGGCCCCTTCACTAGGGCAGTGATTCTCAAAGTATGGGCTGTTTTTGGCGAAAACTCCTGGTAACGGAGGCTTGCTGCAGAAATGGCAGTCCTTTCCTTGATTCTTATGGGCAAATAATACATAATTTCACAGACTTTCATTTTCACTTGTGACTAGCTAATACTTTATAGCACCCTACTAAATCATTGTAAAAGGTTACAAATTGAATAATCATAAAATAATGCATTAATAGATTGTACTATTATTGGTTTGGGTCTTCATGGTTTTCAGGATCAATGCTCTATTAAAATATCATCCAGAGTTTTTTTAAATTACATGTAGTTTTCAGTTTCTGGGTTTTTTCCATTATAAGTTATTTTTAGATTTCATCACTATTAATTTCAGTTTGTTTTAGGTTCCCTGCTTTACCTTTTAGCACATCGTGATTCATATTACCCATAATTTTCTAAAAATGATAGTATGAATCATCCATAACCGATAGTACTTATACAGTCATATTCTATTGCTATCACCTAGTTATGTTTCCATTGGAAAGGAAGGACAAAGAACCACAGGGTCTGTTGGCCTGTCTTAGGAGGCAATCAAAACTGTTGAGATCCACTGCCTTAGATATAGATAGGTGGTTTAAAAAAAAAGAGAATAAAAGAAATCTTGCCTTTGTCTATAAATACAAGCAGTTTATGGTATACTAGTCCATGAAGAAATCTAAGAGGAAAATTCACTTGTGTTTCCTGACCCATTTATACTAATAGTTATTTTTGCTTCCATACTTTGAAGGCTTTTTTTTAACAAATAAACTATCAACACCCCTCCCACCACCACCTATTTTCACATTCACCACCAACTGGTGTACTTATAATTGAACTGGCTACACTAGGCTGTTAAAAATAGAAATACTCATTGAGTGTTTAAAGATTTACAAATATAAACTTTCAGTTCCATACAAGGTGGAAAACACATTTCATTTTCTTTTTCCTACTAATCATAGTAACTACAAAATACCTGGACAAAATATATATCACCTATCAAAAGACCCTGAAAGGTAAACAAAGAAGGCAGTCAGGCTAGGGACCTTCAGACTTGAAGAACAACCTAGCAGTGAGTCTCCTGGGGTATTTGTTCTTGCCTAAAAAAGCTTCCAACCTTAAATCATTAATAGGCACAAACAGAATAAAGCCCTCCTCTCTTTAGCCAAATGACCAGGAAAAGGGCAGCCCAACAGGATAGAACCTTTTAACAATACCTGTCTGTTCTCAAGGGGAAAACCATTTTTAAAAAATCATGCTCCTCTTCTACCACAACAGCTATAAAAAGGATTCATTCACTAAGAAGACATAATAATCTTAAATGTACATTCGCCAAACAACCAAGATACAAAATACTAAAAGTAAAATCCCAAAGAACTAGAAGGAGAAATTGACAGATCTACAATTACAGTTGGAGACTTCAACACCCTTCTCTCAGTAATTAATAGAGCCACTAAACAAAAACTTAGCAAGAATATAGAAGTACTGAACTATCCACCAACAGTATTGGACTCCCAACAACAGCAGGATACACATTCTTTTCAAGGGCATGAGACATTCATCAGGATAAACCATATCTTGGGTTATAAGACAACCCTGACTATTAAAAGAACTAAAATCATGCAAAGTATATCCTCTAATCATAATGGAATCGAACTAGAAATCAATAACAAATGGCAAGTATGTCTCCAACCACTTGGATGTGAAAGGAACACCCTTCTAAATGCTCCGTAGGTAAAAAAAAAAAAAAGGAAGTCTCAAGGAAAATTGAACTGACCGAAGATTAAAACACAACCTATGCTTAGAGGAAATTTTAAAGCGCTAAATACTTATATCAGAAAATGAGAAAGGTGTCAAATCTATAATCTAACCTCCCACTTGAAGAAACTAGAAAAAGAACAACAAAAAATCAGCAAGCAGAAAGAAGACAATAAAGAGCAGAAATCAATAAAATTTGAAAACAAAAACAAAAGAAAATCAAATCGAAAGCTGTGCATTTTTTGAAAAATCAAAAAAGAAATTGGTAAAGCTCTAGCAAGACTGACAGAGAAAAAAAGGAAGACTCAAATTACCAATATCAGAAATAAAAGAGGACTTATTGCTTCAAACCCCATAGATGTTAAAAGTCTAATAAGGAAATACTACAAACAACTCTGCGCACATAAGTTTAATAGTTCAGATAAAATGGACCAATTCCTCAGAACTCACAAACTCCAAAACTCTCTCAAGATCAAGTAGATGACCTGAATATTCATATAACAATTAAAGGAATTTAATCATTAAAAGACTTCAAAAAAAAGTGTAGAAATACTGAAAAACCTATTGCACCAGTACTTTTGTATTGATTGACAGCAGAAGTAATCCATTTGGCTTTTATTATTTTGTTCTGTGGTGCTCTTAAAGTGTGGGCAGTCTGAAAAAGATTTAATGCATAGGACTTGTGACTTAATGGAATTCCTAAGAGACTAATTAAACTCATAAATTTTATTAATTGTGAAAATGTTTCAATGATTGAAATTGTTACATAAATTTTTAAGTTTAATTAAGCATTATACAAACAATATAAAAAGATTCACTGATATGCCTTCACTCTTGAGAGAGATTTCTGCTTACACTGTATAAAACTTCAAGAAATTGTTGTTTCAAAAGATTGTTGATAAACTGAAGTCAGTCCTTTCGGTTTCATGTTTGAACAAATGGGGTCTCATTCTGCTAGTTCTTGGTTAGATAATGGCTGCCAGGAAGCAAAACACAAAATCTGGCTTAATTAGTGAGGCATCATACAAAACAGGACACAGAAGAATTGAATTAGGAATTTATTAAATTGAAATTTATTAAATTTAAGTCATTACAAATCCCTCGTTGCCTTCAAGAAAATAAAATAAAACATAAATTCTGATGAGAGGCCCTTGGTTTGGTTGCTAAAGTCACTAATTATGAACTATTTGGGCACATACCTGCATTAGTCAGAGAAGTTAAAGAAGCCCCATTCTCTATCATATGGTAAACCTATGTCTCCCAGCTTTATAGCCTAAAAAACTTCCTCAAATTTTGTTGTAAATAGGCCTCTTTTGCTCCCATCATCACCGTACCCTTATTACTTCACCACCATAACTCATTTAATGAAACATCTCAAGTTTAATAAAACTCCAGTTTTACTCCTAAAACTCTTTAAAGCCTCTTATTGAAGGACCATAACATATCAAATTATATTCTTCACTCATACTCCTAAAATATATGATCCCTTTGACAACACCCTGTAATGTCACAAAACTATAAGCCTAAAGATTTGCTGTATATACCCAAATTTCTTCCAAAGATTCCTCTCAGAAAACTACGTGTCTGGGTCTCTTAGCCCAGATCTTATGTAAGAATGAAGTTTAAGGCACAGTTATTGACTACTGTTACATTCTAGTTTAAGGCATAATTATGACTACTGTTACATTCTGATTTCTTGAAGATAACTTTTCCATGAACAGTGTTAAATTATTTGCAGCTTTCGTGGACTCTTCATTGGCTTTTGGCTCAAATAGCAACTGGCGGTGACCAAAGTGCATGAGCTCAACCTAGAGTCTCAAGTCTAAATGATATTGCTAAATCTGTTTCTTAACATTGATACAAGTATCAGGTTAAGCGAAGAACAGGATCTTAATAGTCTTGAACCCAAAACAATATGGAATATTGAGAAATAGATCAGTGTTTCAATCCCTATTCCTTATACACAAAAGATTTTAGATTAACTATATGCAAATTTTCCTGCCATAGGAAAAAGGAGAAAAAGTTATTTGCTCATATATTCTTTTATTTTCATAAACTTGAAGTGGCCTCAAGAGGCAGTGCTTATTATATCTAACCACACTCAGGTGAAAGGGCTCAACATTAAAGAAGAAAATTGTCTTTTCTAAGATTCTTCTTTAAGATGGCCAAGAAAAAGTTGTAAAAACACGAGCTTTAAGGCAACTGTATAGGCCTAGACACATTTCTGAACCTCAGTTTCTCATTATTAAAAGGGGACAATAATACCTCACCTGGATATTTTAGAATTAAATCATATATATAACGTTTGTTCCACTGTGCTAGGCACACAGTAACTATTCTTAACACCATATAGAAAAGAAATTAATTTATTTACACGGACAGGAATTTACTTCCTGGGAGCAAATCAGGACGCCTTCCAGGATTCAAACATATGTCCTCTTTGGGAACTAGTGAGTATATTGGTTAGGGTTCAATGCATGAAGCAGAAGCACTAAGTGACATGGAATAAAGGACTAGATTTTATTCCACTGAGGTCCTAGTGAAGATGCCTCAGAGAGCCAGTGATCATGAAGAAAATCTGGATGTGACGCCGGGGAGAGCAAGATAAACTAGAACCCATGAACACAAACTGGAACCCTTCCTCCAACTTCTACAACGAAACTGGAGCCCACCTCCATGGAGAGTCACGAGTTCCTGATTCAAGACTTAAAAGAGTTGAAGGAGTTGCAGGCCCTGCTGCTGACCCATACCAACACAGGTGAGCTAGCAGAAAAGTGACAGTGTATGTGAGCTGCGGCAGTGACTTACACGCTGCACTGACTTTCCGAGCATAAGGACTGCTGCTTCACTTGTATTCTCCAGAATTCACACACAGTCATGTTGTGGCCAACCTTAACCAGGATCGTTGGGGAAGGGCATTCTGAGCTACATAGTTCCAGCTTTGCTAAGTTGACACAATAGGAAACTACACACTGAGGTTTCCTTTTGTGTCGGCACTACAAGCACCTACCAGTTAAACCTGCTTTGAAAATTCTCTGATGATGGTCTATATGAGGATCAGTAGGAAAGTGAAAACTTCTAAATTATAAATCTGGAGTGGACTGAAGGTATAGCCCACCTCTATGAAGGTATCATCCTTACAGCCTACTTATTTAATTTCCCAAAGCATATGTTAGAAAATATAACTTCAAATAGTCTTTTCTCCATCTTCAATCAAAATATTGACTAATATAAGTAACGATTAGGATAAAATGTCTAATTTACCTAAGGGGTTCCTGCTTCATAAAACACATTTGATAATTCTTTAAAAAATGTCTTTGCATACTCTGTTGAAGAATACCAGAAGGCTATATACCTACACCATGTTATTTTAACTAATTGTTAATCTAGTTGCGTTTTAGCATCATATCCTCAATTTTTATCAGATGGCTGCTACTTGAAACAGCCATATGAAATCTTTGCTATAAAAAATTTCTTTGCTATAAAAACTATTTTTGAAGATACTGTATTTTCTACTTCTTTGTGCCCCACATATATATATATATCCTTATAATTGAGTAAAAGCTTTAGTGCCTTGCAATGACAATGTATCTAAAGTATCTGGTACAGTGTCTGGTACTATGATAGTGCACAAATATTCTTAGCATCCTTCCTTCAACCATACTAGCAAAATGTCCTCACCAGTGGGCTGGGAAGAAGCCAAACCTAATCTAGGTGCATTTGAGGCAACCAGTTCTGGAGAAGTGGCAGCAAACTCAGGCCCTGCAGAAACCTTATTTTTCATATCTCAGCTTACATAAATGGCTTTCTTTCTCTTACTCAGTTTTCTCATTTACAAGATGAGCAAAGCGCTACAGAAAAGTCTATGGAAAATGCCATCTAAATTGACAGCATAATGATGATATTATTTCTGCTGCAAACAGAATTTAAAAAAATCTTCCCATCAAATTCTTTTCTCCTTCTGTTAGATAAAACCAATTTTGCTTTTTTAGTCTTAAAATTGTGTCCTCCTAGATGGTTCAGTATGGAAGAGAAGGAAGAGTATGATTTATCTCTCTCAATTACTTTTTTTATAAAATGAATTACGTATAGTGACTTTTAAAACTTTCTAAACTTTTATTTTTTACCCAGTATTCTCTTTGAGAGATTTTCTGTTAAAAAAAAATCTCCAGATCAAGAACAGTGCAGCAAAACTAGAAGATGTAGAAACATTTGAAGTGGTTGTCTTGGAGAGAAAACCACTTGTCTATTCTATAATAGCAAAAATCTCAGAATAAGAACTTGATATATACATACTCTTAGCCATAAAGGTATTTAGATAAAAGCTAGTACTCTTGGAACAAAGTACACTGACATAGCAAGAATTCTATGATGAGAAAATATGTAGAATATATCAGAGCAACAAACCTAAAAATAAAGGTAACCAAAAAAAGCTGTTTATTTTCAAATTCCTTTAAATAAAGCTATTAAGTTAATAGAAAAACAATTTTACTAACTATGATCCAGTCATATCATTGCCAAGAAAATTATCATGTTATATACAGTGACTTCATTTGAGACTCTCAGATTTTGTGTCTTTGTTAGATTCTTCTTATATCATTTACTTCTCTTTTCTTTTACATATAATTTATTTCCTTGTCATCAGGTAGCCTTCAAGAGGCGAATCTGGTTCTCTCAATTTTTTCTGGTCATAAATGTTTCTTTGTTACAAAAGATGAGCAAACCTACCCTGATTTCTCTGACACCCAGATGTCAACAGTTTGTTAAACAGAAGTGTCAGGAGCAGGAACTGCTCTAGTTCTGCTTTTTACATATTCAGACTTTCTGCCTCTGTCTCATGTGCAAAATCTATGTCGATTGTACATGTGTTAATCAAGCACCCCAAAATAGCTGTATCTAATATGGCTGTATCTAATATGGTAATATGATTTCCATACATGGTGGATTTTAAATATAAACTAAATGCCTTTCAATAAATAATTTAGCAGTAAGTGTTAAGACTGACACTGATTATGGGTATACATAATTCCTGAAACATCGTAATTGGATGCACATTGGTGACTAGCCATTTTACCTTCATTTTTAAGTCAGGATCATGTACAGTTAGTGCTCCATGAGATATTCTAAGAGCATCTGGTCCAAATCCCTGATCTTACCAGTGAGGAAGTTGAGGTCAAGAGTAGTTCAATTGACTTGACCACAACCATAGAGCTGGAAGATGGAAAGGAATATAGAGAACTAGAAGTCAGGTCTCCGGATTCCTATCACAGTGTTGCTCCACTGGTTCTGTGCATTCCATTCTTGCTGAAACAAGCATTTGGAGTGTATCACTCTAGCTGGTGTGTTGAGAATAGACTAGAGGGGTAAGTGTAGAAGCAGGAAGACAAGATAGGGTGTGGTCAGTTCAAGTGAGAAATGATACTGGCTTAGCCCTGGTTGCTAAAGTGGAAGTGGTGAGAAAGGGTTGGAGTCTGGATATGTTTGAAAGGGAGCGTGGACAGGATGCACTGACAGACTGCATATGAGATGCCATAACTCATAGCCTCAGTGTCCTGCACATGTACGTGCTCAGTAACTTTTTGATTCATGCTTTCAACAGATTATTAAATGTCAGGTCCTGTGCTAGGAGCTGAGTATAAAGTGGTGAGCAAAGCAGATGGTTTTTTGCCTTTGTAGAAACTAATGCAGTAGTTAAAAACCACATCTTTAGAACGTGAACCAAATAATTTTAAGGCATTGCATAATAATCAGCAGTGTATCAGGTGAAAAATTGTATAACATGATGAATCAGCTCTAAGAGATCTCTCCTGTGTAAGGAATTAGTGGAGAGTCAGGCTTGCCTTATTTGGATCACTGATTTCCTCATCAGTATTAACATAGGGTTTTTTAATTACACTGAGTTCAATTAACACTGTTAATAGGTTTAGAATAAAATGTGATTGCAGTCCCATCCTTGTCTGCCTTGGCTGAGCCTTATTATCTTTCTGTACCTTAGTTTCTATCTCATTTGCAAAATTAAAATGTTAACATGAGCCTTCTCATGAAGATATGATTAATAGTTGCCAAAAAGCCTGAAAATCTTTTTTAACCCACAATCAATATAACTTTCTAATTAAAATAAAATTGAAAACTGCATGAAAATTGAAGGTTCATAAGATGTTATTGGTTTGAATTATCTCCATTAACATAAACCTGTTATTATTAATATCTTTCTGTTTTATAAAATCCTTTCTTTCCACATAGCAATGTGTTATATCACATGTCATGGGAGATTTTCATAAAAGGCTGTCTTTGTGTTAGAAGCAGTTTTTCTTTTCTCTGACATCATTACTGTGACTATAGAATACTTCCTTGGGAGGCGGTATTGCACAGAGTGCTTAGAAGAACAGATTTGGGGCTTGAAAGACCTAGGTTTGAATTTTGATTCTGCCACTACTTGTGTGGTCCTGAGCAAGTTTATGCATTCTATGTCTCAGTTTTCTCTTCTTTAAAATGAGATTAGTGATAACCACTTTAAAGATTTATTGTAAGGATTGATAATTGATATAAAGTACCTGATGCTGTGCCTGACACATAAGCCCTCAGTAAATGTTAACTATTACAATCCAAGAATAATAGTTCCTGATTCCCAAGGATGGTGATTCATGTTACCCTGCTCAACACTGATCACTCCTGTTCTTCCTACTTTACCACCCATAGGAAAAGGGGAATCACTTTATGGGATCCTGTTTAAGATTCAGTCACCTCCTTCCTTTAGCATCTGATATGCATGATATTTTCTTTTCTTTTCTATTATTATTAGTTTCAAGTACACAGTACATTGGTTAGACATTTATATAGTTTATGAAACGATCCCCCTGATTGCTCTTTCTCTCCTCTGGCTCTCCACCTAGCCATTCCATGACTGCTGACTGCATTCCCTATGCTGTGCTCCCCATCCCTGTGACTATCTATCAACTACTAATTTGTACTTCTTTAACTCTTCATCCTTTTCTCCCAGTAACCTCACCCCACTCCCCTCTGACCATCACCCAATTGTCCTCTGTATTTGTGAGTCTTTTTGATTAGTGTGTTCTTTTTGTTCTTTAGATTCATATAATAACATATAAGTGAAACCATATGTTATTTATCTTTCCCTGACTTATTTCACTAAACATAATAACCTCCAGGTCCATCCAGGTCTTTGCAAGTCGTAGGATTTCATTTTTTTTAATGGCTGAGTAATATTCCATTGTATATATGAACCATAACTTCTTTATCCAATCGTCTGTTGATGGGCATTTCGGTTGCTTCCATATCTTGACTATTGTAAATAGTGCTGCCATGAACATTGGGGTGCATAGATCTGTACAGATTATTTTGTTTTGTTTTGTTTTGTTTTGTTTTGGATAAATACCCAGAAGTACAATTGCTAGGTCAAAAGGCAGATCCATTTTTAATTTTTTGAGGAACCTCATTACTGTTTTCCATAGTGGCTGCACCAATTTGTAGTCCCACCAACAGTGCACAAGGGTTCCCTTTTCTCCACATCCTTGTCAACACTTCTTGTTCTTCGATTTATTGATGATAGCCATTCTGACAGGTGTCAGGTGATATCTCATTGTGGTTTTAATTTGCATTTCTCTGATGAGTAGTGACATTGAGCATCTTTTCATATGTCTCTTCGCCATCTGTATTTCCTCTTTGGAGAAATCTCTATTCAGGTTTTCTGCCCGTTTTTTAATTGGATTGCTTGTTTTATTGTTGTTGAGTTGTATGAGTTCTTTATATATTTTGGATACTAACCCCTTTCAGATGTATCATGGCAAATAAATGCATGATATTCTTTTTATGAAACACTGAGTCTGCTCAATCTAATGTGTTTGACTGACTTTCTCTAAATTCCCCCCAATTACTGCCTTTTTGTTCTTATTTGACTGTGAATTTATTAGCATCCTTATTGTTTTTCAAAGCATGCTTATTTTTGAGTGTGCATGGAGCCATTTTCACTCAGTAGAAAGTCAAGTTAACTTTTTTGACAGAATCCAGAGCAACCTCATTCCACTGTTCTGTGAGACCTGGTGCGAATGCAGTGCCTCATCCTCACCCTACTCAACTCAGAGTTTCTCATGCAAGAATGGGCAAGGCCACCACCAGTAGCAAAGTTGTTCAATGCTGTTATTTCTTGTAAACGGAAGATTTCTTGATTTAATTTTAGCATCTTACCCCACTTGTTCATATTTAGACTTTTTTCTGCTGACATACAGTAATTACAAAGTAAGAGAAAATACTTTGTGAAATATTTAAATCTCAAAGGCTTTTCATTTACTTGTTTATTTAAAAATTAAATATGTAGAAGTAGTTATCATTTATCCCGTGTTTCGAATCACTGAGCACCTTCTTTTCTTATGTATAAGAAATAATCTATTGGTTTGACTAGTCACTGAAGAAATCTTTGAACTTGGCAGAAAATTACAGTAAGAAGAAGTTGCTATATTGCAATAAGAGAGCATTTTGATTGCAAATTTTTCCGTAAGCATGGCAATTTGCAACTTGAGAAGAATTTAATAGTAGCTGAGCTTTCAAAATGTAACGCAGAAAACTGTCATTTTCTTCCACAATTAAAATAAAGTGCTTCTGAAAGTTTCAAGATAAGAATGACCCAAATTACCCTCCCCCACACTTCCTCATTCAGAAGAGGGGGGAATGGAGTTTGAACAGAACATCTGTGGACAAAATGAAAGACAAATGGTCTTTTCAGGCAAATGTCTTAAAAGAGATCTTTTATAGCCAAACAGAATCCTATTGCATGCATCGCCATGGTTAAGAAGAGGATCAACAATACTTTCATAATGGTCTTTTATTTTAGCACATTCTATTTTTATGGATAGAATTATGATTTCAACACATCCATTCATATTTCATCATATAATTATTTGCATAAATATCTTTTGACATAGATTTAATGTACTTTTGCCAGCCACGTCTTGAATTCAAATTTAAACTAAGTGCACTAAGCCAGTCCCAGTGCAAGTCATGCTAAAGGAGATTGGATAAAAAGGAATTTTTTATTAACCAAAGGAAATGGCCTACTAGAGAACAGAACATTCAGTAATATGCTGTACATGGATTACTGGAGAAAAGACACCTGGCTTGTTTGTTTTCCATTGAAAGACTTCTTTAGGTTAAAACGATCAGCTAATTAAGAATACATCCTGTGCTCCTTACTGATGGTTTGCTTAACTTTCATTCACTCAACTAGTATTTATTGAGCACCTCCTCTGTGCCAGACTCTGTTCTAAGCAAAGGATAAAACACTGCATAAAGTAGACAAAATTCCTCTTCTTTTATGCAGTTATATTTGGAGGGAAAGCCACATAATAAACAAGAAATGTAAGTACTTTTCAAAAATGCTAAGCGCTAAGGAGAAAAATAAAGCAGGGAAAGCAAATAGGAAGTATTGAGGTCAATGAGGATAACAGTTTTAGATAGGGAAGCCTGGGAAGAAGTAACTAAAAAGGAAGCATTTAAGTAATGACCTGAAGGAGGTAAAGGAGTAAGCCCCAGCAATATCTAGGCAAAGGACATTTCAGACAGGGAACAAGGGTAAAGCCCCTAAGATGGTACTATACTTGGCATGATCTAGGAATAGCAAGTATAGCTGGAGCAAAGTAAAGGTAGGGACAGGAGGCAAAGGTAACAGGAGCCAGGTCATACAGGGCCTTCAAAGTCATTGGAAGGATTTGGGCATTTATTCAGAGTGAGATGAGAAGCCATTGGAGAGTTTGTGTAGAGAAATGACCTGGTTCAAATTATATTTTACCAGGATCACTCTGGCTATTGTGTTAAAAATAGAGGGGGTAAGAACAGAGGCAGTGAGGAGATATTTCAGTAATACAGGTGAGGGATGATGGTGGCTTAGGCCAGAGTGCCAGTAGTAGATGTATTTTTTAAAAAGTCCTTTTATAAACATAAATCGAAGACAGAGCTGATACACCTTGCTTGTGGATTGGCTATGTGATGTCAGAAAGGAAAGAGTTAAGGTTGACTCCAGGATTCTGGGTATGAGGCACTGTGGGGGGAAATGGAATTGGCATTTTCTAAGGTATAGAAGACTAGGAGAGGAGCAGGTTTGGTTGACAGGTGATAGATATGAGCTCAGTTTTGTACACATTAAATCTGTTGAGTTAGGCAGCCTACAGCTCAGCCAAGAAGTCCTGGCTAATGATCTGGATTCATAAGTTGCTAAAGATCAGTTTGTAGACATTCTTAGAAAGTTCAAAGAACTTTGACCTGGATGATCACTACAATAGACATAAAGTGCTATGAAGGCATTAGATTTTATTGAATAATTATTTAGGACATAAGGTAAAAATACATTTTTAAAGGAATTTACCTTTTAAATGCTTATAAAAGGAGTCTATTTTTGTTGGTTAATGAACATTATGAGCTTATGCTTTAAATTCTCACACACACACACACACACACACACATTCCCCCTACCCCAAACACATAAAAAGATATGGTCGTGGTCAAAAATGAGATCTAGTCTCCAAAGACCAGAAGAAAGAACAAAATTGTCCAGTGGTAAATGGAAACCAAAGCCACATACCTGGTAGACTCTGAGTCCAGAAAGAGGTAGAGATGGCTGGGAGTCTACTCTAACAGTTATCAGAGAACAAATGGACTACAGCTATGTTAGAAAACTGAAGATTGACTCACTGGGTGAAATCAACGAGGAAGACAAACAGAGCCTCCTCACACATCAGTAAGGAGGTTATATAAAGATACTACTGACCAGAGCTATGACTTGTATAAAGTTGATTTTTTTCCTTTACTAAATGCAAATTATGGGAAATCCACAAAAGCTCTTAAAATAAATTTGAAATAACAGGATAATTAAGAAGAGTGGAAACTCAAAAGAGCCAAGACCAACTAGACATCTTGGATATGTAAAACATAGTAAATGAAATAAACACTCTATAGATAGGATAAACTTTAGACTGGATATAATCAGAGAGAGAATTAGGAGATTGGAAGATGGCAGAATGAATGTTACCTTAAAAGCACTGCAGAAACATGAAAAGATAAAAATGAAAGATACTTGGATGTTTAGGATACATGGATGATAAATTGAGAGGTGCCAACATATGTCTAGAGAAAAAAGGACTAATAAGGAAGACCATTTGAAGAGAGACTACCTGAGAATTTTCAGAATTAAAGAAATGATGCCTTCAAGTATAACACAATGAATACTAAATAAAATTAATTAAAATAATTTATAACCTAGACCTAGACACATCATAGTGCAATTTCAGGAAATCAGGGATAAAGAGAAAAATATTTAAAAGTTGCAGAGACTAAAGAACTTATAACAAATAACAGAGTAGCTACAGATATCTTAAGAGCAACAATAGATGCCAAATGAAAACAAAATAATATATTCAAATTGCTGAGGGAAAGTTATTCTCAACTCAGAATTCTGTACCCAGGTAAACTATTATTCAAGAGTGAAGGATTTTCATATTTTCAAACATAAAAATATAGAAGAGTTTGCTACTCACAGATTGCTATCTAAGAACTTTTAAAGGGTATACTTACTTGAGCATGAACCTGGAAGATGATCTGAAGCTAATAAGAGAAATATAGAAATAAAATATGTTATAAATTTTCACTCTAATGAAAAAAACATTCATTACCATGAAAGCAAAGATTCTAAGCCTTTTTTTAGTCATAGCATTTTATAGGATCTGCTGTGTTATCTATTCTAGTCGTGTGTCTGTTCTTGACGTCTTGCTCTTATTAAATTTTTTATGATATCATTAGAAATTGAAAAAAATGATGCCAATTAAATATCTATCGCTCAGAATGAATCATTCCATCAGTTCAACTAGTAAATACTACACAGGATTATAAATTTGCACCTCGAAGTGCTTAATTATACTGTTGCTGGTGACCTGAGGAAACCTTCATTGTCAGGAGCTTATTTATGCATATGAATCACAAACAATTTCTAATATAAGTTTTTAAGGAAGCTTTTAAATAATGATGCTGTTTCAGGGGTCCTCAAGATCATCCACATGTTTGGTCATTTGCTAGAAGAACTCATAAGACTCAACACATAGTTCTACCCACAACTAAGATTCATTACGGTGACACAGGAAGGATATACAGCCAGATCGGTATGGAAAAAAGACACCCAAAGCATTTGGAGAAATTGATGTGCAGGCTTCCTCTTCCTATGCTCTCTCCCTCTCATGACAGATCTCCCCCCAGCAGCAAAAATGCAGTCATATGCATGTAGTGTCTCTGCTCAGGGAAGCCCATAAAAGACTCAGCACCCAAGGATTTTATTAGATTGATCAAATAGGAACCCTCTGCTTAGCAACTATAAAAATCCCAGACCTCCAAAAGGAAAGTAGTTGTTTAGTCCCCAGGTGGGCAAAACAATCGTATCTCTTACGGAAGCTTCATATCAGTATAGGGAACTGTTTACCAGCCAAGTTCTCAAGTGCTAGCCCAGGGCCTACCTTGCAAGCTGGCCCTTCTAAGATAGCTGCCTCAGGCCTGCTATAGTAACTTCTGCTCAGAGACCTATTTCCTTAACTGTAGTTTTCTTTGTTTTTCCTGTTACTTTCAAACACATATACTTCAATTATATGATTTTAATTGATATAATTCAATTTTAACTTTTTCATTTTTGAAAATGTCCCTTGGAAAAATAATGAAGTCTCTCTTAAGAGAATTGCATTGTAATATTTATAATATTTACAAAAACATCTCAGGCTTTGCTTTTTTGAATGATAAATAAATCTGTATTTTATGCTTAAGAGTTCTTAGGTTTCAACAATATATACACTGATTATACTCTGTAATCGCAATGGGTTTGAGAATATATTTATAGGGAAAGGAAAGATAATCTTGTGAAAAAGAAAACCTGGAGAGCATAAAATATATTTTTGCATAGAGTTAAAGGTAAACCTCCACATTCTAAGGAATAGCATGCAAAATGCATAGGAGGCACATTATATAACTCAAATCTTTCAAGCCGTCTGTTATCAATATAGCTTCCTAAAAACAAACCACCCCCATCTTTGTCATTTGTAAAAATAACGAGCTGTAAAATTATAATGATTACTTGTGGAAACACAAAAGGAAAAAAGAAACCCAATCAGTAATTTTACAGCCAAACAATTTAGGGAAAATAACTATATATAAATTAACTATACTTAAGCATAGTAGCCTGAGTTGTTATTTGAGTTATTATTCTGAAGCAAAGTGCACTCAAGAAAATCAGCACAACATAATGGGTTTTATCTTTTATGCTTTCTCTCCAAAACTGATTGTGAATTTCGGTAGCCATGGATCCTGCAAAGTTTTATACACACACACACACACATGCATGCACGTACACACGTACACACACATATACATGCATACATAGATGCATGCATACATATATATACATACATACATATTTATATTGCTTTGACACTTGAGTGATTATTTCTGGGTTACACTGTATCACAGTAAATTATCTGATCCTTTTCTTTAGGACTGGTATCCATCCAGAATATTATATTCATGAAAATTGTGTTAACCATATACAAAACAAGAAAACTATTATATACGTAGAATATTATTATTCTATTGTTTTATGAGCAAAGATACTAAATAAGAAAGTATGTCACAGAATATAAATGTATTGTATAAAACCAAGACCAGTTGCCCCTAATAGACATAACCTCTGTAAAGAAAAAGAAGAATCTGATACCTAAAATTCATTTTGAAGGATTATCTATGATTTACAATTACACATGCTATTTCTGTAGCCTGTTAGCTAACTAATCATGAACATAATTAAACTTACTACACCAGTGAACAATGTAGCTTAGTAGACTGTCTGACTGGAACTGATGATTTACAGTCATTAATTTAAAGCTAGACCAGTCAATAGAGTTGTGGGTTTTTCTATTAAGACATTAAGCTGTTCCAGTACTTAGCATAGAGTAGACAGGCAGGTTTAACTGGGATGGTTGTTTAGCCAGGCAAGTATGATGCAGGAAGCATTATTCAAGGGAATGGTTATAATGATGTCCTATGGAAACCAAGTGAAAGAAAAGAAATAAAGGCACAGAGGGTGATAAGGTCAATGAATTGGATACCTCAATGAAGATTTTCTAAAAATTGATGAGATAGGAGTATTAGACTATGTAAAATGTAGATAATACAGGCAGCGAGGTTGGAGTATGCTTAATATGATATATGGTCATGGTGATGAGTGGCTGAAGGATGGAGAAATAAAGATCATTAAAGTTGAGGGACTGAGGAGACAAAGTGTTGACATCCCCTATATGAAGATTAGTCACCAATAATAGTGACAGAAGTCAGTGTGAGAAGAAAATATTCATCCAAGGACCAAAATACTTAGCAACTGAGGAGAAGCGCCTATGAGATCAGTAGGTGATGGTGGTTTATGTAATAGAATGAAGTTCAAAGGAACAAGTGATAGTCATATTTCCCTGCCTACTTAATAAGATTTTTGTGAGAATCAAATGAGATATTGCCTGAGAAATTACAATAAACCCCTTTAAAAGGTACGAAGTAGTATCATGCATATGTAAGAGCCCTTAGCTTCACCACTGCTTTGTGCCCTGACTTCTCTGCCTACAAAATAAGAACAAAGATAGTATCTTCTCTTGCTTCACAGGAAATTAGAAAGTTGAGTGACATGATATATATGAATTTGTTTTGAGACCGTAGGGAAAAAAGTGGTTTCTCTGACCTGGGTTCAGAGTCATCGCTCAGCTCTTGCAAGCTCTGTGCACCATGATGGCGCTCCTGATGGCACCCTATCAGATAACACTCTTCCTTATCTTTGATTTCAGACATTTCAGCAGTCTTCTCTGCAGCACAAATCAAAGAAGAAAAGTAAAGGTAAGAATAGGAAATGAAACGAAGCATCTACTTGCTTAGTTTGCACTGTGATAATGACCAGCACACTTCCCCCCCGCCCTCTCTTGCCTGGGCCCGGTGTGGTTTGGAAGAGCACAATCCCTGAACGCAGATGCTGCCAAGACCAGCTTCTCTTTCGGGTCAATTGTGACACAAGCTGCCTTTTACAACAGATGGTCTCAACAGGTTTTGAGAATGAGATTACACACTTTTGATTAAATTGTATGTCACCTATGTCGGGGGAAAAGGTATTATCAAAATCCGTATTTTTCTATTCTGATACAATGTGAAAATAAAAAAATTTTAAGGTTAAGTACCCAGACTTATTTTTGTGATCTATAGATTAATCTTCTACCTTCACACCTGTATAAAATTTAAAGAGCATTTTTTACCCACTATTACCTTTAGGTCCTATAGCTGGCAAGAGCAAAAGACGAATTTCTTGCAAAGATCTTGGCCGTGGTGACTGTGAGGGCTGGCTTTGGAAAAAGAAAGACGCGAAGAGTTATTTTTCACAGAAATGGAAGAAATATTGGTTTGTCCTTAAAGATGCATCCCTATATTGGTATATTAATGAGGAGGTAAGACAAGGCACATTTTCTTTGCCATCTATTCTGCATCTTTAACCAAAAGAATCACTGTTTTGAGACACGTTTTAAAATCATAATCACCTTATGGCTAACTCAGGAGACTTCTGCTAGATATTTTTTAGTATGCCTTCTTAAAATGATTGCATTTTGGGGTTATGGAAAGATATTTGTCTCTTTTATTCTAATGTAGCAACATATCTGAAACAGATAAAGTATAATAAAATCCTGTATATCTAATTAAAAATCCAAGCTAATTCAAGCAATAGCTTAACTAAAAAGATTATATTTGGAAATTTGACATAAATTGTTAAATATCTTGCTTTTGTTCAAGGTTTTAAATCCTTTTCTGGTTTTTTTGGGGGGGGCAGAGAAGGAAGTCCTTTAGTAATTTAAGTAAATTTATATCACTTGAATTTATTTTCTTAAAGAAAAAAATGAACTAGTAGACTAGTTTTGAAAATCTGCAAGTATTCATTTCATTTGGCTCAATTGGGGCTTGAAGGTGTATATAATACATTTAAATTGTTCTTGTGATTTCTTGTTTAATTTGCAGTAAACAGATTTTTATCCAAAGTAATTATATCACAACCTATCACATATCACAGCAGATACACAAGTGTATACCTTATTCATTGGTATTGCCTTTATACTACATTTGCTTTGATTCCTTTGCCGTAGCTATCTATCAGTTCACCTTAAGTTTTTGTTAGCAATAATTTCTATTTTAACTTTTTTTTCTCAAAAACAAGACATGGTTTAGCACCAGGAATATAGTCAATCATATTGTAATAAATATGCATGATGCCAGGTGGGTACTAGATTAAGCAGAGGGAATCTCTTCACAAGTTATATAAATGTCTAACTGCTATGCTGTACATCTGAAATTAATATTATATTAAATGTCAACCATAATTGAAAAAAATTTTAATTAAAAACATGTACATGGTTTAATGCAATATGCTGGCTAAATAGTCATATGAATACTATTATGACATTATTTAATTTGCATTTGAAGATTAATTTTTTAAAATAACGTTATGCCTTTGATTATAACATATAGTATAGATAATTTTTTGTTTTCTAGACAGGCTGTTATGTTATTTTATATTATGTTAGGTTATGGTTAAGATAGACCTAACACTGCCTGAGTTACTATGCCTCAGTTTCCTTATCTGCAAAAAGGGAGTAATAATAATGCCTAGCTCACTGGGCTCTCATATGAATGAAATGAATCAATGCATGTAAAGCCCACTTAAAACAATGCCTAGTACATACTAGTATTCAGTAAACATATGCTATTAGTAATGTTTTTCAAATTGATGTCTTGTTTTATTTGTGAAATCTCAAATTACTGTTTCACTATTATAAGTGTCTATATTACCTGTGTAGAAGGATTTGATTATTTTCTATACTTTTGATATTTTTTTCTGACCATCACACAATTACCTAAAAATATTCTATTTCACTAAGTCACTAAGTGTATCTTATTTTAGATATAGTGAGCAAACATAGTTTTCCTACACTTTCACTTAGCATACACACACACACACACACACGCACACACACACACACACATATATACACACACCAATCCAGTATTATCAAAATATAGTGTTCTCTGTCTCTTTTTATTTTAAGGTCACTTGTAGATTTGCCTGTTGTATGCTAAATTATAGTCTATCTTTCAAAGTTTAGGTAATAAAAAAAACTAGCCTCTTTTTATTGAACAGTAGCTAAGTTTCAGTGAGTTATTGTTACTGTGTTAGCCTTGTGAGAAGTGAGTAAATAATTCCATAGTATATATTGCAAGAAATACCCTAGTGTGATTTTTTTAGGAGAAATGTAAAAGTCCCTTATCACATCATAGTGAGAAGATAATAACTACCCCCAAAATATTTAAAATTGTTTTAAATTTAAAAATTTTTAATTGATGGCATCAGGGTAACATAACAGAAATCAAAGCTGTGAAATTTGAGACTATTGTATTTACTGTAAGAGTGGAAGAAAAAAATATTCAAATATTGAAAAATATTGAAAATTATAATACTGCTTTTTTATAACATTTTAGTCACTATAAGTAACATCGAATTTTTGTTAAGTTTTTCCATACACACACACACACACACACACACACACACACACACACAGTAAAAGAATTGAGACTTTTTTTTCTTGAGCTAGCAAATGGAGATTTAATCTCACTTAAACTCGAGATATCAGAAGCCATGAATTAGTATAGCACAGATCAAAGTTTAAGAGAGTAAAAGTCTGAGGAGCTTGGTCATGAGCACGAAAGGGACAACATCGATTAAAGGGTTTAAGCCAAAGTTAATCTTAGCATAGTTAGGATAACTTGTGTCTAATGTAAGATTTTGGATAATTTTTCTTCCTTGTTTTTTCATCCCTCATTAGAGAGAGAAGGATTTTATAGATTTCATTTAATTTTCCAAGTGAAAAATAACATATATATTTATACACACACATACGTATGGCATGTATACCAAGTCAGATATTTGAAGATTATGTTAACCTATTTTGTTTATAAATTCTTGAATACACAAAGCAATTATTTAATTCAGATTTGATAAGAGATTTTTTTGGAGAATAAAAAGAATTGAAGTAGTAAACTTCCCTTTATTTTATATCTGAGCACTAAAAATAATAGAAAATTGTGAATTGTAAATGTGGAATAAAGTTATATGTTATAAAAGTATATATATATTCTGATGAGATAGTTACAAAACATGTTTCACTTTGAGAATTAAATAATTTTCTATCTTTATTGTAATACAAAGTGATTTTTTAAATTTTCTCTCTATATTTTAACGTATAGTATTCTAAATGTTCAAAATATACCTTCAAATTAATGGAATATAAGGGATAAGAGTAGAATTCTACTCTCTAAAATGTCAAATTTAAGGAATTAAGTGAACAGATTTATTAGTATAGATATTTAAAGCATAGTTACATAGTATCATCGGCTTCAAACCTTTGTATATAATATCCTAAACAATAATGTTGCCTCTTTAGGATGAAAAAGCAGAAGGATTCATCAGCCTGCCTGAATTTAAAATTGATAGAGCCAGTGAATGCCGCAAGAAATAGTAAGTTGATTTTATTGGGGAAGAGGGAGAAAAGAGAAGGCTTTTTAAAATTTTTCTAGCTTTTAAATTACATGTTGCTTGTCTAAAGCTTTCAAATTGAGGTAATAAGAAAGCATTTTGTGGGCAGAAAATTGAAGTTTTTACTGATTTCTGTCATCGTGGCAGAAGCATTATTCATGTGAACTCAGGTTAGATGTTGAGGTAATTTTACCCATAAAAATGATTTTGTTCTAACTTATTTCCCAATTTGAAATAAAATAAATGTACTTTGTTTTCTTTTGCAGTGCATTCAAAGCCTGTCATCCTAAAATCAAAAGCTTTTATTTTGCTGCTGAGCATCTTGATGACATGAACAGGTAAAGTGTACTTAAATTTCAAAGTACTTAGAAAGTCAGCAAGGCTTAGAATTCTAAGTTTTCCACATTAATACTTAGGGAATCATGTTGCTGAAGTTTCTAGATCGATCTGTTTAAAATAAAATATAACCATACCTAATTTTAAAGAATAATATTTAAAAAGTCAAAATAAATTCATTGACTGTCAAGTTCACCAAAAATGTGCCTGAATCCAGGTATAGGCTCAAAAACAATGCAAAAAAATATATTTTTTTAAAAGTCCATTTCAGGAATATGTCTTCAAATTTATTCCCAGGTGGGGAAAAAAGATACCCACAAAAAAAGCTGACTTTTCCTAGTGCTGATTTTTATGACAGAACATCCATCTCAATAATTCAGGCCTAAGCAAAGTCAGTATTTCTTTCTGTCACCTTACTTTTATCATTGGTCAGGACTGTATAGCCAAGTGATTAGATAGCTATGCGGTTATTAGGTGGCTCTGGGAAAATATATATATATATATATAAATATATATATATATTCTTTTTCTATCATCTACAACATTGTGCTTTGTGTTTCCACTTTACCTTTTATGAGTTGGATTCTTTCTTCCTTTTTCTTTCCTTCCCCCTCCCCCTTTTCTAGATTCATAGAAATTGGATTGAAGATGAAAAATTTTCTTTATAGGGTTTTAGCAGGCAGTGCATATTATGTATATAAAACCTGCTGACAGTTAAGGAGGTTATATATAGTGGCCAAAAGCATGGACTTTGGAACCAGACTGTCCAAATCCCAGCTCTCCTACTGACTAGCTGTGTGACCTCGGACATAGATCTTGACCTCTTTATGCCGAGTATTAACCCCTTTAAAAAATGGAGATAATAATGATTTCCACCCATAAGACTTTTGTGAGGAATAAATAAGCACCCATAAAAGCCTACTAAATCCTAAGTGCTATAAAATGTTTGCTAGCAATATATATATTCCTTTTACATACTTTGGACTCTTACCTCATTTACCTTTCTTTGTGTTTCTCTTAAAAATTAGTATCCAGATATTTTTAAGCACAAAATTCTACAGCATCATAAATGTGCTTGAACACACTAAATGAACTCTTAAGTAATCTTGTTCTTTGACACTTGGGAGTACAGGCATGGTTATTCCAAAGCAAGGATGTGAATACAAGGAAATGGCAGGGAAAGGTGTTGAGAACACTTGATAAAATCTTTTATTATTGATAATGGAACCGAGCTTTTCATGTAGTTTCTATAATGTTCCCTTGATTAATATGTTACCATTCTTGAAATTTCACACTAGACAATCAGAATTTGGAGAGCTTTTTCTCCTTAAAATGTTTTCAAAATGAAAAATGTTTTTTCACATGACATGGGAGGACTATGTCGTTCTATTTTGTGTTTTAATAATTTTATATTCTACTGTTCTAATTATTCACTATCCATTTCACTACATGTTGAGCTCAACGCCCTTGGAAGAAATATGAAATGTTCACATCATGACCAAACTGAAACTAAGTAGTATATATGAGCATATCCTACCTTTCAAGATGAATACACTAGAACAGTCACCTCCATCTAAGAATTAATGTGATTTAATCATCTGCAATACATGCTAATCAGGGTCTTCTTAGGCTTCAAAAATAGCCTGTTCAAAAATGCATTTTTATGAACTGTAAAGCCATTCTTGTTCTGCATTCCCTACCCTGTGTTAGCAATAACTTCAGAAGTGAGTGATGTTACTACTCTTCCCTAATACTGCAATGGACATATCTGTTTCAGGATACCACAGAAACTAAACCCAACGCATGTGTTTCACCTTGTTCCTTTTTCTAAGCAATGGGTCAAAGACAAAATGAAGCTGATCAAATATATCATCTACACATCATATGTTTAAGAGTGCACTACAGCCTTCAGAATTAAATTGTCCTGAAATACTGAATCTTTTTTAAAATTTAAGTATAATGTACTTTTATTGTTTTGCTTTGCTTTAAAAAAAAAAAGCATATTCCTGATGTCTACTTTCAATAGGCAAGTTTAAAAAAAAATTACTCATTACTAGAAATGGAGAGAGTCAGTGCTGGAAATATTCATAGAGAATTAGTAATAGGGAGAGACACCCTCCAACGACTCGATTCACTAATCTGATTGTTATATAACAGCAAAATGACCTGGGTGCTGGTTCATTCTATATATAATCTTTTAAAGACATGTACCTAAGTCTTCAAAAGATGATATACTTATAATAATTATAATTATACTAATTGAGAGGGGGGAAAAAGATAAGAACCATGGGAGAAATGTACAAATAATAACCAAATAGAAGTTAGTGAGTCCTCAGAATTACAAGAACATATGTGCTGAGATGATAAGGAATATATAGGCCAAATGATATGGTAAGGTACTGAATTTAGCCCTAATATTAAAGAACTTCCCCATCAATATGTTTGAAAAGATTCTAAATTTAGTACTTGTACCCCTGACCACTTTATCTTAAAATAGCCACCCCCCATTCCCTGGTACCTTTGATATTCTAATTTTTTACCTTGAATTTTTTTGTAATACCCTTGCTCCTGCTTGACATATGTTTATTTGTATCCCCGTGTATTGTCTGTCTTCCCTCCTAAGATAGGCAATACTTTGAAGGCAGACACTTTGTTTTGTTTATCTGTTTCCTCAGTGCCTAGAACGGTACCTGGCACACATGGGCTCTGAATAAATTGACTCATTAATGCATCTCCTGTTCATAATAGCCTATAATAGCCTTTATCTGGTTCTTTTATAATTTCTAAAGCGTTACCATATGTATTTAAAACATATATTGCTAGTTGTGACAGGATCTGATAATGGGAATGAAAAAGTAATCCTTAAATTTAATTTTCTTGTATAAAGTCTGTGTTTATATCTACATACACATACACAGATTCATATATATGTGTAACCATATATACATGCATATACCTATACCCAAATCTGTGTGTGTGTGTGTGTGTGTGTGTGTACACACACACGTAGAATATTAAAATCTCACCTATTTTTCAAGCAGCTGTAAGTTTGATTGTGAAATAATTTGCAAAAACACTTTTGAGCACCCTGCCACCATCCATCTGTTTCCTCCTCAGAAATGAGTATTGAAACATTAAAAAAAGTTTCCAGTTTGTGAAATCTGTGGGAAGAAAGCAAAACATCATTTCTCAAGTATTCTCAGACTTGTTTACTGAATTCATTTGGCCTATATATTCCTTATCATGTCAGCACATATGTCCTTTTAATTGTGAGAACTTATTAACTTCTATTTGGTGATTATATTTGTACATTTCTCCCACGATTCTTATCTCTTTTTTCCTTCTCAATACATTATTCTGTGTCAGTTACTGACAACATCATTGGATTGTTCACTATGGGGCCAATATCTCCTAACTTACATTTCTTGTTTTAAAGAATTGGTGATATGGTAAGGTACTGAATTTAGACCTAATATTAAAGAACTTCCCCCATCAATATGTTTGAAAAGATTCTAAATCTAGTACTTGTACCCCTGACTACTTTTTCGTAAAACAGCCACCCCCATTCCTTGGCACCTTTGATATTCTAATTTTTTACCTTGCTTTTTTTTTGTAATACCTTTGCACTGCTTGACATGTTTGTTTGTATCCCTGTGTATTGTCCGTCTCCCTCCTAAGATAGACAATACTTTGAAGGCAGACACTTTTTATCTGTTTCCTCAGTGCCTAGAACAGTACCTGGCACAGATAGGCTCCGAATAAATTGACTCATTAATGCATAAATATCTCCTGTTCATAATAGCCTATAAATACCAAATCATAACTGCAACAAGTGTATAGGTAGCTATACATCTTCTAGATCAGGGATTCCCAACCCCCTGGGCCACAGACCAGTACCAGTCTGTGGCCTGTTAGTAACTGGGCCGCACAGCAGGAGGTAAGTGGTGGGCAAGCTTCATCTGTATTTGCAGCCGCTCCCCAGTACCAGCATCACCACCTCAGCTCCACCTCAGATCATCAGGAGTTAGATTCTCATAGGAGTACCGGTCCCCGGTGTCAAAAAGATTGGGGATGATGCCGTAAGGACAAATTTACCTAAGGCTGCACTAATATTTTGTATTGTTCAGCCTATCATAACTGTGTGCAGTGGCCTGAGTTTATACACACACTATCTAAAGAGTTTTTATTATGAACAGAATTTTTCTTCCTAAAAGTAGTTTAATATTTCAATTGTCTTATGAAATTTAGCAATTCTTAAGCTCATTGAAAGCAAGAATTATGTCTTATTCATTTTTGTGCCCCCAAAACATAGCTCATTGTTCAGTATATAGCAAACAATAAATGTTGAACTGAAAAGTTAAGGAAGCTTCTTTTTAGTTTCCTGATTTATCTCATAAAGATCTCATTGTTTTTTAGACTTCTGATAAAATGAAATTTCAGTGATATTCTTTAAAGTAGTAAATATGAGATACTGGATTAAAATTCAATACTGAACATTCTTCTAGTGGTATTATCATTTTCATCCAAAAAGGACCGGGGCAATCTTTTCCAAGAGTACTAGGATTTGCCTTGTGGTACAAATTCAACCCCTTTCTTACTGCAAATGACCTATAGACTAGGTTTGAATTTTGACCTTTTTACTAATGATTAAGTCATTTTTAAAAAGGTTATTTGTCATGATGTTGACTTTTTGACTTACAGTTTTCTGGAGCGTGTGTATACATACCATGCTACTGAATTCATCGGATCGATCTTTATCCCATTTTTGTTCCAGTCCCTTCTTCACTTCCCAAACATACTTGAGGTGATAATTACACTGTAGATTTTGTCGAAATTAAGTTGGGCTATAAGTGACTGATTCTTAAAATTAAAGCTTCAATGTCCATGAATGTGATTTTATCTATTAGAGACACAACTTTCCTCCCTTTTCAAGATGCTCTAAGTGTCTGATGCACAGTTAACACTACTTGGCATAAATGATGAAATATATGAATTAGTTCGAAGAATGTCATCTTCAAATTAACAGGGGAGATAGGCTCTTAGGAGAAAAAGTTCCCAAATACATCTTTTTCTTAAAAATATATTTCAATCAGATTGTTCCAGAGTTTAATGATATTAGCTATACTAGTGATTGCAGACTTACTCAGGCTTGTTTGGAAGATGGTTCTTCCTTAACTTCTGATTTCAGAAAGTATATGGATCATAGCTCATAATGATCAATGGGAAATTGTCAGATTACTTTAAAGATTTTGTGATTTACTAATCTGATGCAGGGTAAACGGTTGAAATAATGAATACTGGGAGAGACCTGGCAGGACAAAAGAAAGAGATTGAAACAACGGTTTGCTTCAGACAGTCCCCTACACTGGCAATAGTAGCACTACTGAAAGAGGAAAGAGCTAAGATTTATTTTTAAGTTACTATTGTTCATGGAATTAAGTTTCCAGGATCTAAACAAAGGTTAAAATTGTATATGCTCATTTGATTTTGGAAAACGTAATACCCTTGTATTTAGAGACAGATTCCTGAAGTCCTCCCAAGGTGTTTTTCCCCTTGTATCTTTAAAGTGAAATGAGCTTCATCAAAACTTGTATTTCAAAGTAAAACTTATTTTGACAGGCAAGGTCTACAACTTTTTCCCTAATCAGGATAAGTTAGATCTGATATTGATTAAAAATCTCTAAAGGGGCATTTGTTCTGAAGAACAAAAGAACAGCAGAAATAGTTAATATCTGTAACATGAAGGGTTTTGAGATGACCAAAGCCCTATTAACAGATTTACCCAAGACTTTCCTATTAAAATGGCATCTTTGGTGTGGGAGCAATTTGTTACAGCAAATTATAGCTCATCGAAGACTCCATGTGTCAAGAGTAGTAAGGAATACGTGTTTTATGTAGGATTATTTCATGTATTCTTAAACATCTTGAATATTTCTAAGATGTAAAGTATAAGAAATTAAGTTGCAATGTTACTGAGTTTGATATTTTTTTTTTCAGATGGCTTAACAGAATTAATATCCTGACTGCAGGATATGCAGAAAGAGAGCGGATTAAGCAAGAACAAGGTAAAGGAATACATTTTTTTTTTTTACAATTGTGTTATACTTTTTTTTTCTGCTGTTATCCTGTGCAGTGATTCATTGTTATCACTTGAGAGAAAATGTATATTTTAGTTTGTGGTTATTTGTCTTCTGAGCACTTTGAATCCAAACCATAGCATCTTACAGGTAAGGTTTAATAAATTAAACAAATACGGAATAAATTCTCAAATTTTTGGAGCAGATAATATGAAGTTCTCTTCTGTTTGTTGCCATCTCCCTCAGTCTATTTCCTATGGAAGAAAAAAAATTCTTAAAAATTAAAAAGTCTGTAATTGCTCCTATATATTGACCCAAGTCTAGGTCCTTGGTGTTGAGTTTTATTCTGTTTAATAGTCTCATAAACTTTTAAGTGGCCTTTTATGTAAAGAGCTCAAATGAATTATTCCTTCGTCAATAAATTATCTCATTCATTTATGTTCTTTACTTCTGTTCCCGTGTAACTCTGTGATCTGATGGAACTTGCCTTGGTATTAACCTCAGATTTAGGAAACACGTGTCATGATGCAGAATTAATATCGTAACAAAAGCTGTGGTCACCATTCCAATGTGGCTTTGCATTTCCTAAAGAGCGTTTGCTGTACATCACTTGGAAGCATAAATAGTTTTTTGAAATTTTTGAGACATTCCACAGATTGGTACCCATACAAACATAGTTCTAGTTGCGTATCCAGTGGCTATAGCCTGTTTGTTGATGTGGAGATTCTAAAAACCTTCTGTTTCCTCACAGAATAAAAACCATAGCCAAAACTTTTAAAAATATCTGAAAACTAAAAGTTAAAGACATATGAGGAAAATAACCAGATCCTAAAACTAATCTGTCGGCAAATGTTTAGAGCAAGGGTCAGCAAACTTCCTGTGAAGAGCCAAATAGTAAATATTTTAGGTTGTACAGGCCATAAGGTTCCTGTCGCAACTACTCAACTCTGCTGTTGCAGCATGAAAACAGCTGTAGACACATGAAGGGGCATGGCTGTGCTCCAAAACACTTTATTTATGGACACCGGTATTAAATTTCATATCATTTTTACATTTGGAAAAATATTCTTCTTTTGCTCCTTTTTAACCATTTAAAAATATAAAGCTGTTTTTGATTCACAGGCCCTATAAAAACAGGCAGAGCACCTCATTGACCTACAGGCCATAGTTTACCAAGCCCTGGTTTAGAGCCACCGGGTGAGGGAATGAGGATGGGTGGAGCAGTGCAGGGTGAGGAGGTAGGACAGAAAGATTTCAAATAGCAAAACATGGTTCCTGACAATGGGAATGTATAATCTTGTTGAGGATCTCAAAAAGACACACTTGAAACTGCTTAAGAAAAATTAAAGAGGAACATAAAGTAAATCAGTACTCATTTTTGCATAATATGCAACTGATTAAAGAAAATTTGCTAAGGAGGTGCAAAAAAAAATTTCAAGCCAGTGAAGGAGACAGAATTAATGAATAAATACTTATTGGAGAGAATTATCATTGAGGGTGATGTAAAGTCAGCAGTGGAGAGGGAGAGAAGACATTTTATTCAATATTACATGTTTTTGTGTAAGGCCTTCAACTAGCACCATATAAAGGTGAAATAGGTACCCGTCTTCCTTGAAATTATATTGAATTCTAGTAGAAAAGATACTCTTAGGACAATACAGAAAGTGAAATGTAAGAAAGTATAAATCAAGTTTCATAGGTATGAGATAAGAGATTCCTTCCATATCAAGAGTGGGAAAGGCTTTCTGTTGGCTCTATTATCTGAACTGGCTCTTGCAGGAAGAGAAAGATGTGGAGTCAAGGAGATAACAAAATGAAATATTCCTAGAGTGGAAGCAGCATGGGTACTTCCACAAATAACATGGAAGCCATCTTCATGACATCAGTATGCACAGGCAAACCACTGCCAGGACGAGTATCACGCTAGTTATTGAGCCCAATTTCTTCACTGTTAAAAGTTTTCCTCATCTTCATGCTTCAACTTAATTTATAGGCCTAAAATTGTGTTATGTGTGCTAAAAAAAAAATACCAGCCTCCCTTTTCAAGTTTCTTTAAAAGGCATAAAACTGTTCTTCAAAGGTGCATATAGATCTATTTCTGATCTTGTTAAGATGCAAGAATTAAAAGTGTAGGCAGTGTACTGCTAGGAAAATGAATCTGAAAAAAGTCAATTTGCGTGAATAAGGAAGCTTGGATTTTTAGGCTTAACTTCTGTATTTTATCACTTGGCATTACTTGGAAGCTGAGCATGGTCTTGATTTTAGTGAATTTCCTTTGTACTTGGTATTAGATAACTAAATTTCATTATGGATGAAAGAACTGGTAAGTTATATTACACATGCAGGCTCCAAAAGGTATTCGTTCTGTGGATTCATGCTGCCCTGGTCTGTCATGTGAGTATATATTTTAATGCCTACTGGAGTATGGTAGACAATTATAGGCAGAAGCTAATAGTTACAATTTGGGTCTCTCTTTCTAATGCAGTGCAACCGGAATCTCTGTAATAGTTTGGATTTCCACGTAGAGTGTACGTTCCTCGAACACTCTAACATAGGTCAGAAACGTAGACTTCCTACCTTCTGCATGAGCAGGACTCTTGGTATTCTATATAGAAAACTACCAGATGCCTGTGTCTACTCCATAATTCTATGGAGTTATTTGACATCTCCTGAGTACCACTCTCAGTACTGACGTTAAACTTCATACAAAATATAGCTCTTTGAAAATTGGTAATATTTCACAAAGATGCAAAAGAATAACTGCCAGGCACTATTTCTATTTAAATACCCAGTGCATCTTAGAAGTGACTCTTTCATTGACTTAAATGAAAGTTTAGTGCAAAACTGTCACTCTCTGAAACATTTGAGATCTTGCTTCCTGGCACTGCCATCAGTTTGGGCTCAAATAAACTCATAAAAAATCAAAAAAAAAGTTTAGGGAATTACTGTCTTCAACTACAGAAGTGTAAAGAATGTGAGGTTCTCTTTCATTATTTGTTGTCATACTTAGAGAAAACAGGGTTGCACTAGATTCTTCCAATATCACAATTTGGTTCATTGTCTGCTAATCATTTTTCTATATTTTTCCACCTTCAAGTCACACAATCATAACACATTATTTTCAATCACATGTAAGGTCTTTGTAGAGCTGTAATCACATAAAAATGAATGAAATATATTGTATTTCTTTGATAGTTCTAGATGAAAAAGTCAATTTTTTTCAAATTATCCTTTTGTGTCAACATGAAAAGTAAACTGGAAAATTTCCTGTTCTACTGATGGCACTGTTTATTCATGATTAGTTTCTTATAAAATTGAATATCACTGCAAGAGACATTAAACGTATCCATTTATTTTGTGCCAAATTGAGAGCTAAAAAAAATAATAAATTCAATTGCTCCAAGAATGAAACTCAGACTAGTTTCAGCCTCTGAACAACAGAGTGCCTGTAATTTTCCACACAAACCCAGAAAAGCCTGACTAAATTTTCTATGTAGCTTGTTCCCTGGCATTCCCTCTCAAAGACATATAGCTTAATGTGAGAAATGAAGTTAATTTGCAAAATGATATTTCAGTATTTTCTTGGGCAACCCAAAAAAAATTTTATTGATGGTGCTTTTTAATAAACCAAGCATTACACCAAATAGTAGACTAAAGTTCTTCCTAATTTAGCTGGGAAGAAAAAGTAGAGAGAGACTCTCCCAAGTCTGTCAGATATCGTGATAGCTATAGTGATCTTGATAAAATGATGATTATTTCCTTTCAATGTGCTAACAATAGGACCTCTTGCTGTGCTAGCTCCCCCAAGGTCAAAGAGAAACTCAGCACAGGTGCCAGTTTCTGGGAATAGTGGAAAGGGTAAAAGCAGAGTAACCTCGACAAGCCCACTGCTTGGGAGCGGGATGTGGGAGGTGCTCAGTCCCTTCCCCTCCAACATTAACTTCCCAGTAGTATTTCAAGCTCCCACTAAACTGCCCAACCCAGGCCCCAGAGTTCCAGAATTCACCTTTCATCGCTGGAACTTGCTACAGGAAAAAACTAATGTCTAAGAAGATGAACACCAGGCATTTATCTCTGTGATCTGGGTCAGACTGTCCTAGCATGCTACCTACAAATCCACCCCAGAAGACCAGGGATTCTAACTAATATTTATTGAATGATTTCAAGGTGCAAAATCTCTTAAATATATGTTACTTATTTAGTACCCCCACACACACACCTCTGAAAGGTGGTTACTGTTAGCCCCCTTTTACACATGACAAAACAGACTCAGAGAGGTTAAGTAACCATCACAAGAATGCAGAGATGCTAAGTGGTACAGCCAAGAAATGAACCTATATCTACTCAAGTATATAGTTCATGCTTTTCCCACCAGTATTTGCTGGGTTCGTTTTTGGGCAACTATATCAGTTTATATTTGTGAAACTTAGTTTACTGGCCATCACCAGCATGATCCAATGTGAAAAACAGATATCAAATTTAGATTAACTAGTCTTTGCTTATCTTTTACTCAAAGGAAATAATTACAGTAGGAATAGAATTTCCAGAAACCTTGTATTTTGAGGCCTAAATATAATAATCTCCATTGCTAAAGAATTATTTATAATAGCCAGAGTTATTGAGCAGCAGGAGGAGGAGTACTTAAAGAATCATGACTATATGTCACATTAAACATGCCCACTGTGTCACACAAAAGAGTCCCAGTGACTTAGCCCTCTGAGGTTTAGAACAAGGCAAGTTCTTAGTTCAAATTTCACTCCCACTACTTTCTAGTCAGCATATAGTAAGTAAATACTCAATAAATTTAGATGTACTTATTAATATTAATGAGCAGCACAAATAAAATATATAAAAATATTACAATATGGGAATTCCTGAGTAGAGACGGGTTCCTGTAAAACTATGTGCCATGATTTTTTTGCCAAAACCTGAATATTAGTTAAGGCTTCTGATGGTTCCTTTGCGATATAGATTTTAATAGGAATAAGGAAACTTGTGTTTTAATACCTTTACTCTTTTTTTATCATCTGAAATTCATATAGGTAATAGTTCTGGGCTTTTTCTTGTAATCTTACAAAGAATTAATCCAGTGGTTACAGGGTGGTTGATATATTAGTGGAACAGATTCTGTTTATTGGCCTTTGTGCTTTATTTTATTTACTCGACTAATGTTTCTCTCGGAGTTTTCCCTCTTCCCTCTTGCCTGAGGTCTGCCAAGTCACTTTGTCTAGCGGCTTACATTTTCTACCCTTTTAAGTAGTTCTAGAAGATTAGAACTTGCAGCCCACATCAGCAGATTTGCCCTTTTACATTTGGCAAGAATCGGGGTTTGCCATGTGTTTCCAAGTAGAGGTGGGAGTATGGTGTTATAGAGATTTATGTCAGCATGACTCTGAAAACAGTGATTGTTAGATAACCAGTAATTGAAGCCAGAAAAGAGAATTGAGAACATTATTTTTGAAGCTGTTTCTATCTGTGGAGAACTATAGCGATATATGTATTGCTTTTCTTTGAGTGTTCATCTTTAGGATAGAATGAGACCCCTTTAAGAGGCATCATATGACATCATTCATTAATTGAAGCCACAGAATAATTTGGTCTGGAATCTCAAACACCCTAAACCTGATTTGGCTTTTGCAATGTATTTTTCTTAACTCCTTAAAACTGTAGCTGTGTATAATTTCTTGCTTTAAAAAAGATGTTGGAATTAGGTGATTGTACTCTTCCTTCCTCTTCAAAATCCAGCTAAACATAAAAGTCGGTGGGTCTGAGGTAGGCAGTGCTAGGGAGCAGGGTGTAGCAGTGGAATTGAAACTTCCTTTTGTTTGGTATTGTGTGTTCTTGAAAATATGTCTAGAAGCATTTAATGGAATGTCCATGTATCCATGTGTGTGAATTTTCAGATTACTGGAGTGAGAGTGACAAAGAAGAAGCAGATACTCCATCAACACCCAAACAGGACAGCCCTCCACCCCCCTACGATACATACCCACGACCTCCCTCTGTAAGTTGCCAACAGGAATGTATTTAATATAGCATCAGACTCTTTGACATGAAACATCCCTTTGTATGTTTAAAAATTATGTAGTGAATGCATGTCAGACCTCAGGTTTCTTTTGAGGGGGAAAGAAAATAGGAAGTCTAAAAGCAATAAGGGAAAAAATTTAAGTATACAAAGAATATGTAATCAATAGAAATAGTCACCACAGATTCCAGGCATAATAAATATCTGACCAGTTTAATTACAAAAACGTACCGGAGTATGTCAGAGTAGCCTTTATGGAAATAACAACAAAATTTTTTTTTTCTTAGAGATACATAAATTGACCTTATCTATTCCACACTAATAAAGTTCATTCCTGTGTCCTTTAGAAACAACTCTTAAAAATTAATATTGTATCCATATTGAACATGTTTTGGCACGTAGCTTTGTAGACAGAGATGGCATCTGGTTTAATGTATATGTTTATATGGTGCTCCAGACTTCTTAAACCTGTGTAAATTATTCTGTGTATAGACTGTACTTTGATCTTTCAGTAGGGTAAACAACTCTCTTGGTTTGCTTGGGACTATCCCACTAAATGTCTGTTTTGTATCAGAATTACTGAGAGTGTCTTAAAAGTGTCCCAGTTTAGACAACATATTGTATGGTACCATGAGAGTCAATTCTATTTTGGGATTGAGACGTCCATATAGGAAGTAGAAGCTGGATTTAGCAGACAACAACAGCCAACCTAATTCTACCTCCATATCACTCCAGTAGATTTTTCATAAGAAAAGTGCTGTGCAAGCTGTCGATATAATTCTAGGCCACTTCTCAACCTTGACTGTGTGTAAAAATCACCTCTGGAACATTTTAGAAATGCAGATGCTCAAGCCTAATCCAGACATATTAAATCAGAATATCTGGGCCTGCAAACAGCCCACTGGACTGGACTGTGAACTTTTTGAGAACATGGACACTGTTCTATTCATCTATATATCCTCATGGCCTAACTCAGCACTGGCACTTACTTATTAAGTGCTTAATGAATATTTTCAAAATAAATGAATGGGTACTTTTGGCTAATACTAAAAAGGAAGCCACATTTTTAATAAAAATATTTAATGACAATGTCTCTTATGGAAGAACAGGAAGAAAGTGGAAAAATGCAGAATTGTTCCTATCTGTATGCACATTTCTTTAATAAATGCAGCAGTTTACCGAGTGCCACAGAGTGCAAGGATGAGGTATAGAAATGGAATAATGAAGTCAGTGACAAGATAAAGTTTTATATCATATTTTCCCTCTTTCTCTGAAACATCAGGGTCTGATTAATTCCTTCAAAGTATTTATAAAAGAGGAAGAAAGGGAAACTGCAGCTTCACCAAACAGCTCTTTAATCATAGCAACATGAATTTTAAGAATGAAACTATTCACATTGTTCTAACATGTGGGAAGATAAAGTGCCCACAGAAGACACCACAAAGCTTCTCCTTTACCCAGAGGGACAGCGTGCACTTTCACCTCAGGCATGCTTGTCCTGGCCACAGCCTCAGCCCCATTTGCATGGATCACGTTTAACCAATCTGGCTTCTCGAACTGCTGGAAGAGGGCCTGGGTTGATATGTTGGTCACCAAAGCTAGAGTAGGGCTTGTCCCAGTAGCCAGTAGCAGTGTCTGCAAGTCTTTTACAGCATTCACTTGATGCCAGTCCTTTTTCTTGTTTGTGTTTTGTACTATAATACATATTCCCAAAATTTAAATTCCAAGGATAAAAATATACCATTTTTATTTTGTGTTTATGTACCTTGAATTGCTTGTGCTTAGGGCAAATGCTAATTCCTATCAGAGTATAATCTCATTTCGCCTACATTTTTAACTCTCTAGAAAGTGCCACAGAATTGACAAGACCATAAGACAGTTTTTCCGTGGCACCCATAGGAACAGATTCACCTATGGAGAAGAGGAAGGGCTCTGTCCGAATAGAGGTGCTTTCTTTTCACATCCCAAAGCCTCTCTCCTTAGTCTCATCCCCAAACTCCATAAATCTGGAAATATGAATTGAGCAACAATTCTTCAGATTTCAAATGCATAGAGATTTTAAAACCTTGGGTTTTTTTATTAGTTGCTGAATATTTCTTACATTAACACTCACATTTTCTTATACTTTCATTGTTGTTAAAATTTTGCATTAATATGCCAGGTTTTTCATGAGAGCCTGGTATAGCTGCATTTCAATACATCTACATCTAAGTCTTGTAAAATGTCATCTGGGGCCTAACTTTGAGATGTCTGAAAACTTGACTAGTCATTAACTGGACTACTAAATGTTACCTGGTGGGAATTGAATGTGTTCCTTGGTGATAAAAGTGGTCTGTTATTTCTGTGGGGACTGATCGAAGGCTCCTTTCCACAGATGAGTTGCGCCAGTCCTTACGTGGAAGCAAAACACAGCCGGCTCTCCTCCACGGAGACCTCTCAGTCTCAGTCCTCCCATGAAGAGTTTCGTCAAGAAGTGACTGGGAGCAGCGCCGTATCCCCCATTCGCAAGACAGCCAGTCAGCGCCGCTCCTGGCAGGATTTAATTGAGACGCCCCTGACAAGCTCGGGATTACACTATCTTCAGACTCTGCCCCTGGAGGATTCTGTCTTCTCTGACTCCGCGGCCATCTCCCCAGAGCACAGGCGGCAGTCCACCCTTCCAACTCAGAAGTGCCACCTACAGGATCACTATGGGCCGTACCCCTTAGCCGAGAGCGAAAGGATGCAAGTGTTAAATGGAAATGGGGGCAAGCCTCGAAGTTTTACTCTGCCTCGAGATAGCGGGTTCAACCACTGCTGTCTGAATGCGCCGGTTAGTGCCTGTGACCCGCAGGATGACGTGCAGCCCACAGAGGTGGAGGAAGAGGAGGAGGAGGAGGAGGAGGAAGGGGAGGCAGCAGGGGAAAACATAGGAGACAAAAGTAAGTATGTTGATGGAGATTCTTAGCCTGTGTACACAGAGTCCTAATCTTTCAAACTTCTTATTTTAAGAAAATAGAATTTTGTTTCCCTTTTTTCTTAAAATAATGGTCTTGCTGCATAGGAAGTTAGGTATCCTTTGGTATCCTACTTTCACAACTTAAGCAACTTGGGTTAGGGGCGGGGAAGATGAGTAATGAAGCCTATATCCCAGGACACACCCATAGCTAGAGCAAATTACTTTTTTCGCCAATTACCCATTTGCCTTTTAAGGTTAATGGTATTCACTTCTTTTTCTTCCTCCTCTTATCCACTTCTCACTTACATGCATCATCCCTTTGGTCTACAGTCATGGCCCCCAGAGTCTGGGTTAAGAAACTATAAATGCTTCAAGCAGGGTGTTAGCAAAACCTTGTTTGAAAAATACATACACACACACACGCACACGCACACGCACACGCACACACACACACACACACACACACACACAACTTAAAAATCCAAGAGTTTTTTCAAGAAGAAATTTCACATAGAATTTCTGTCAACTCCAAAAGGCCTAATTTATGTCTAGAAACCAATTTTCCAAAAGCATCCATTTATTTTCTTAGTATGTATATTGATGGCAAAATTCAATTTATGTGAATCAACTCTTAAGAAAGACAAGTCAATTAAGTAATCTCTGTCTTGTTAGAATTTAAAATATGTTTACTAGTTACAAGTTCTTTATTTAACATGCGATACCAAGCATCTGTTTATAACTAATGTGATATGCCAATTCAGAAATCCAGGCCAGTTTAAGGGAAAGGCTCTAACTCAGTTTAATTTTACTTAGAAAATCTAGATCTGGCTATAAGTGCTGAACATTAAATACAAAAAAGAAGGATAGAAGAAGTAGTATAAAACTGTTTGCATCAAAATGGTCTGGGCCAGTTAATACGGATGGCCTGAGCCAACCATGATGAAACCGCAATTACTGGTTTGGTTTCACTAGGGCATTAGACTTCTCTTTTTGAAGGATACAAACAGACTGTGTCCTTCAGCCTATTATGTGAGTATACAAGACTTTGATTACAGGATATATTTGTGTAAGTTCTTCATCACAACTGGAAAGAACTCAAAGCTCACAGGTTACCAGCAGCCAGGAGCCTTATATCAATAGCAAGTCTGGCTCATTTAAAACGAGGGTCACTTTGGCTACTATTAACAAGAAAATACAATGGACTTCCTTTTATGTTATAGATCTTTATTGTATTATTTAATGGGAGTTAAATTATAACTTCTACCATCAAAATATGAGTTGCTTATAATAAAATTCACGTTAAACCAGTTTCCATGTATACTTTAGCCATAATCTCCATGAAAAGCATTATAAAAGGTATACTTTTGGTGCAGGAAAGGTAATTACCATCTATTACTATTACTTGCCACGTCCTTCCAACATTCACATTTATTACAGATTATGGAAGAGTCGCATAGAAGAAATATCTAGGAGCTATGTTAGGCCTCTTTAGGAGTTCTGGCAAGCATGATAATACATTTTTAATATGATGATTATCAAATTTCTTAAGTTATTTTCTAAAATTTAACTAAAGATGAGTTAGAAACTTTATTTTGATGCCATCCACGTACTACACAACTGCTATAACTAACTATGTGAGGTTCATTCAGTATTCTACAAACATATTGGGGAAATTACTTCATCTCTGCCATTTCAAAATAAATTGTGTTGAAATTAGGTGCAGCTCTCTGAAATAGAGAATTATGCTCAGGATATATTCCATGATTGCCACAGGTGGGAGTTATTGATGCTGTCTTTTTCGATTAAGCTCGTCCTGGTCATTGTGTAAGGGAGGACAAGAAGCGAAAAACATGTCCCAGGACCTGAGAGGAAAGCCTGAGCCCTTCTCCCCCACCACCCCCCGCCCCCGCCACTTTCCTTCAGGCGTTTTTAGGTTGATGACTTACAATTTTTTTTCTTCCCAGGGTCTCTTTTTGCTTTTCTGTTTATTGGATTCATTTTTAGTCATACTGATGCACACGCCTAAGTTGGTGGGGTTTTCTTTCATGTTCCCAAATGAACCAAGGGGGTAATTATTCAGTACTTTCCATCTTTTTCAGTGGGTTCTTCCTTTAGTGGAATAATTGTGATGAGGCAGAACAGCCCTAGGAAGTGTGTCAGTAAATTTGATATTGTACATTTGTTCTTTACAATTCAATTTTGTGGAGCAGTCCATGCTATTTCAGTTGGCTCAGCTTCACTAAAGGTGGCTGTGTACTTTCTTTAAGAGTCCCATTTCTTTCTGGTTATATTTCCGTAAATCTTGCCACTTGATGTCTCAGTGTCCTTCAAATCATTCTCAACAGAGCACTGCTTTTCATGCCTAGAAGATGCTTCTTATTTAATGGAATGTATATCTGTCTTCCTAATGATAGTTCCTCTGCATTACTGTTTCTAATATTTAGGAGTGTGCAATTTAATGAACACTTCATTTGGGAAACATCAGCTCTAATATCAGTGTTGTCAAAAAAATCTTTAAGGCCTAGATAAGGGGTGTCATGTTCATGACTGCCCTGGGTTGATCTTTAGGAGTAAATGTTCCAAGCTGCTTATTCAAATCAAGCTGCTTGGTGTTATGTCAACAGAATAAAAAGTATACCAGGAGAGAAGCTGTGGCCATCCCATCAGTCTCAGACGTACGGCACACCCTCCAATATGGAGCACTCCCTATGCCGCCGCACGGGTCAGCAGGCAGCCATGCTAGTTAGAATCAAGTCCAACAGCCATATGTCACTAACTGTCCTGCTCAAGGCCAGTATTCAGTTTGACCTACTAAAGTGAATTTGCACTAATCAAGTACAGACCTGCAGAAGAAGTAAGTTTCATGTCTCTGGCTCCAAACATGTTTTTCAGTTTCCCAAGAAATTAAAAATAGAAAGTGTCAGGAGAGTGGGCAGAAGGAGTAACGGGAGAAAACATGAAAATATAGCCTGTTTTCTGCTTTAAGGGTGAAGAATTATATCATCAACCAAACCCCATTCTTATCATTTATATTTACCCTAACTTTATATAATATAACATATATAGTCCTTACGAGTTTACAAAGCAATCTAAGAAGCAAAGGGTACCTAAATCTGTGATGTAGATGGTTTTTCAATTTCCTTATAGATGTGGAATTTGGCCCTGCTTAGGAAGTGTAAATTTAGCTTTCTTTAGAATAGACTTCAGTCTATGTTCTGATTGAACTACCTTTCATCTTATTTTGAAATTCAGTTATTTAACTGAGTCATGCTGATTTTTCTCAGGCTGAACTCATTTTTGTCTAAAATAGATGGTACTGAAAGTACACAGATGAGACCTGCCTTGTTTTCTTTTGACAGGAAAAGTCAGGTTGCATATTAATTATCCTGACCTACTTCACTGGCATTTGGGAGAAGATAAGTAATTTCCTATTATCCCAATTAGCAGTTTTGAAGCTTACTGAGGTGTGGGGCTTATAATACTTCAGTTAAACTAAATTATAAATTATGTCAGCCTATGCAACTTTCAAGGAGTATAAATCATAAAACTTTGGAACAAAATATAAAGATATATTTCATTCTGAAATCATCTGCTGTAACACTAGAATACTGTTTTGGTTAATGCAACTTGAAGTCTGCTTGGAATAATTCTCTTTCCTTTGCCATACTAGGCAATTTAGATATGGTTTTCAAAAGCTTTATCCCTTATTCCTGCTGATTTCCCTCCTGGCAGTTATAAGAATACTCTTTATTAGCTATACATTTTTAGTGGCTTCATATACTCAATGAAGTTATAATGTGCTCTTTTTCATTGTCTTGGAGATAACCTACCAGTATTCTCAATATGCACATTTATTAGCTTGGTCTTAGAAATGTAAAGCAAAACCTAGGGTTTTTTTGAGGTGGGGGAGGTGGAAGGTGGATAAAATCTGTTACCTTGTAACTACAATATACATCATATTATCTAGCCAAGATATTTTTTGATGCTTTCAAAATGAGATCTGCTGAGAAATGTACTTTAAAGTTTTGTTGTTGTTGTTGTTGTTGCTTTTATCTAACATCCTTTGCACACCATTAGTAACTTGAGAGCTGTGCAAAATATGCAGCTCATTGGCCTAATATCTTAAATTATCTAGGCAGAGAGGCTAGATAATGAGTACCACTACGATGCAGCAGAAGATAAATTAATCCTCTTTAATCATTTTAAGGGTCCTAGAGTAATTTCCTGAAGAATTCTAAAAGCCATGAATTTTATTTTCAAGAACATTCAGATAGGAAGTGTGTGGGTAGGGGGAAGGTATTCCCAGAGTATGAAACTGTGTTAAAAGAAAAAAAAAGTGCAAGTTGAAAATAAAGAAAAATATTGTGGTATTTTTTTACTGTTTTATTTATTGTCAAGATAAATTATGCACAAACACAAAGAATTCGGAAGAGCAATATCATCGATAATATCTTAAATTATAGTTCAGGTCTAAATAGGTAGAAAAAATATATAAGCAATGTGAATAAAAAGACATGCATTAAAGTCAGAGAATGAATAGCAGAGGACCTTAAATATGTCACTTTTGTGATGTGTAAGAGCACTGTTTTTGGCCAGTTATATAACAAATATGCATATTTGTTATATAACAGAAAAATCTAGAAGAAAGAACACAGAAAAATTTAGAAAGTAGTAAATTAATATTGTCTTAGTACCATATTGTCTGATTTTGAAGAAAGACTTAGGCAGACATAAAACTAAAGATTAGATATAGAGTCTAGCCATAATTCTGATGTTAGGTTATAGATTGGATTTTTAATCACACCTCCCTGGTTTTTGGCGTGAATAATGAGGAAAAGTTACCATCTTGATGTTCAAGAAGTTGAGAGGTGGGGTTGTTTTGGAGTGAATGTCATGGCTGTGTAGTGTCAGGACTCTCAGGTAACTTTTCTGCAATGCCAGTGGCTCCCAGCATCACTTGTTATATGTTAGCATCCAAAGAGCCAAAGACCAGGCCCTACCTCTAGTCCTTTTTGTAAAACCAAGGAAAACTTCCTGGATCCTTCCAGCAGACTTAGCCCCAGATTGCACTGGCCAAGGTTGCACCACATGCCCATGCCTAAAGACAAGGAAATGGAATGATTATGCATAGTTTAAACTAACCCTGATTTGTTTTTAAGATCTTAAAGAAAAGAAATATACCGAACTGCTTTTGATTGCTATCTACATAAGCCTCTGTCCTGTCATGCATATTATATCATCAAATAATTTGTTCAAGCAGTGTTTCACTCTTCGAAAAAATATATATGCAAACACATACCCTGGATCACATCACATCATTTAAAAGTCTTGGCACTAACGAAATGTTAGATATCTAAAAGGGGATAAATATTACATAACTGAACATAGAGGTAATTAGATATAATTACTGTTGACTTTTGAAATGAATAAACACCAAGTGATCAGAACTTAGAATATAGTCTGTGGAGGCATTCCTTAGTTCAAATCCTTGCTTTGTCACTCTACCGCTTGGAAGTAGTAGGATTGATCAAGTTATTTAACAACTCTAGACATCAGTGCCTTCATTGTTAAATCCTGTGGTAACAGTACTTATGGGATTGTGTGAGGATTAATAAGGTAATGCCATAAGGCAGTTAGTTTCCATATCTGACACACTGTAAATCTGTCCAATAAATGTTTTATAATTATGTAATTTGTTTAGATTTTATGCAGATTTGGATTTAGGCAAAGAGAACAATCGCTACACTTAAATAGTGAATTAGTCCTGGCAAACTTTACTAAATAACATTTACCTGACTATATCACCTAACTTTGTTCAGTTCCAGCTATTGAGTTGGACCATGTGAAATGCCGTTTTTGTAGGTCAAAATAATGAAATGTCAGCAATTTTGTATCTTTCAACACAATATCCTAGCAGTGTTCTAGGAGCTAAAATTAAAATGTCCCTCATGTCACATGCTTATTGCTCACTACTCTTTTCTCTTTTGACATTGGACTTTCAGAAACTTGAAAGAAACCTTATATTCTGAATAGCATTCACCTTATCATAATTTTTACTGAACTGTGTATTTCTAGATCTTTCCATTTGAGTCTCAGTTCAAATATTTTCCCCTCAGAGAATCCTACCCTGAGAACCCAGTCTCACTCAGATGCCCCTCCCCCCATCACCATTCATCCTCTGGTATGTAACTCTGCTTTATAGTCACAGCTTTATCACTATGAGCATAATATCAGAGTATGCTATTATATACTGATTTGTTTTTCTTCTCTACCCACCAGAATGTAAGTTTCTTAAAAGCAGGAATTTTATTCCTATCTTGTACACCCTAAGATAGTACATGGCCCATAGTAGGCCGGGCACTATTGGATAAATGAATGAGTTAACAAATAAATGAGTGAGTGAATGAACAAATAATAAATGACCCCCCTTTTGCCACCAATTCTTTTCAATTTTATTATATAATAAAGCTAAAGTTATTGTTTTATCCATTGTGTGGCATAAAACAGGAATCGAAACATTACAAAATTTCTTCATTTGGGGTATTTCGTAAAGGGAAGGACAAGACTGCATGTGTTCAACATGCCCTCTTCATACTGGGTCCCCCAAAGTTGGGATGCCAATAACTAAAATTACTGCTCTATTTTTTTATGGCTCATTTATAGTCACCTTCTCTGTTGTTAAAACCATTCTCTTCCTTCCCGTTTTACTCCCATTTGAAAGACGAAGGCCACAATAATGTGAATGTGAGATAACCAGTTCATTGTTAGAAACTAGATCTTCCAGCACCCTAGGCAGTTGTTTTTCCTTCTGAAATCTGCTGCCTTTGGAAGTTGCTTATTACCTAGCTTCATCCTGATTTGTTCGTAAAATTTTTTGAAATCACAACCAATACTTTAGTGAATAACCAATAGCCCTGCATCAATCAACCAGGACAATAATCTCAGGAATGTTAATAGGTAATGAAGCCAGTTTTAAATGGCAAAAGAATGAATTCTAGGTGCTGCAGAGTCACATAGCAGAAGATGTGGCCAGATAAGAATTAAAGATCACATAAAAGAATGACAACCCCTCACTAGTATAGGTAAGACAAGTTATGATTTACAATTTGTTTTACCAAGAAAGATGAGTGGGTACAGCTACACTATGACTTGCTACTATTTTCACACATCAAAAAAAGCAAACCAATTTTCTTTAGATCATTAATAGCATTGTCAGTTTCTCAGTAGAATTCTTTCTAGTTAATTTTATGAGGCCCTGTCCTAAGTTCCGACTCATTTTACCTTGGTCACCCTTGCCAGAGAAAACTGAAGGTCACAAATGCCTCCTTTTCCCCTCTACTCATGAAATTCACCTCCTATGGTTACCAACTACCCGAAGATGGTAGGTTAAGACAAATTAGGATTGCACTGTAAGATGTACCTTGGAAGTTTTTAAATTTCCCTACGTGTTTTTCTTTTGTTGTTTAATTGAAAAGTAGTAACTTGCTTATTGCTAAGTAAACAAATAAATACATACATGAATAAAACAACGCTGAATGTTAAAAAGCAACTTTCTGTCTTACTCTCTAGAGATAACTTCTGCTAAAAGTTAAGGTTTTAAAATTAATTCTTATATAAATTTTTCTTCATATATCTTTTTCCTGTAATTCAGTGTGAGTAGGAATGTGAGGTACGGTTTAACTGGTTTTCAGTAAGAGTTTTTCCAATGAAATATTTTTGATGTGACCTTAGTTTATAACACAAGCAACAGTCTTGTAAGATAACTTACACATCACCTCAGAACCCAGCCGCAATCCCAGCATATATCGCCCTAGAAAATGCGGCAGTGACCTGATGGCCCTTTCAAAAATGGTGGGAAGAGAAATGCGAGAAGAAAGAAATGATAAAGACTGTACAGGCACACTTACACCTCACGCACTCACACCCCCATGCTCATATATCAGAAGCTCCTTGCCTACCTGCCTCATGCCTTGGTGCCATATGGCTTTTGCCCAGCTTTTATGGAGGTCTTCCAATAATGTCAGCCTATCCCAAAGCTCTCTGATGAAAACAGCTAAGCCAGAGCCACCCAGCTAAAAAATATAGCAAGTCTTAGCCTTCGAAAGCCAGAATACAGAATTCAGAATTCAGAAATGGGCTTCTGAACCACTGCATCTGGTGGTCAGAGTTTACCTGTGGCTTTTGACTTCAAATTATAAAACACTAAACCTTCTACTAAACTATCTCCCTTACTTATTTTTTCCAGTGTTCTCACAAGTCCCATTCTCCTGGCCTCAGACTTTCCTATGTTTAGCCATAGAGACATCTTAGTCCTAATGTGTAGTCTTAATAGCTCATTCTATTGTACTCTGAAATTTTTCCTTTAACAGGAAAATACTCTCACTAATATATCATCTGATTAGGAAAAAGTGACCGTTACTATATGTAAGTGCATATGACCGTTACTATATGTAAGTGATATATGACCGTTACTATATGTCAGTTGGTCATAAAAAATATTTTAACATTTAAACCTCATACTTGAGAACTTCTAAAAGGTTCTTGTCTCAGGAATGCAATATGACAGTTTCATATATATTTGTTTCTATTACAAACACAGCGTATGCCAATAAAATCAATTTTTCAGTTGTTTCACAGAAAATATAGAATACTTGAAAATAAGAGTGACAGTTATTAAGCTCATTGATTCATTTTAGAACTATAAATTCTTTAACATTCTTAATCATGGATTCCCTAATATTTCAATATCTAGATTTAGCCTACTAAAATGTAAACTAAACTTCCATATAGTACTTTTGGTCTCCTGTATCAATATATAATCCAATTTGTTCCAAGCATGTATTCATTCACTCATATTCATTCATTCAATGGACATTTATTGTTTATTTACTACATGTTAAGACTTGTCTTCTTATTTACTACATGTTAAGACTTATCATATAGACTTATCTTCCATAAGTCTACAAACAACAAAAACTTGTAAATTATCTTTCAGAAGTAAGAAAGATCTTTCTGATAACATGAAACAGAGCAAATAATTCAAAGTATGAAACATCTTTGTTACTTCTTGCCAATAATTTTCTCTAGTAACCAATTTATATTATGAAAATGATTATTTGAGAGGTGACACAAGATAGTCCATATTTATTCTGGAGTATTTATCACTTCTGCAAAATTTATAAAACTGGTTAGAATTAGATGAGATCACTTTTAGAGCTATTTATGATTTGGCTCATTCCTTAAACGTTGAGGAAAATGCAATATGGTTACTCAGCTGTACTAATTAACACAAATTAGATGTCTAATAATCTTAATTGATTTGTACTATAAAATTAAGAAGCATCTTCTCAATAATCAAAGAAACATTAATCTATGTTCAGTATAATATGTTGACCATAATATTATACTGACATAATATACTGACCATATATTAATATTTCTTTATGATTGAGAAGATGCTTCCTAGCTTTATAGTACAACTAATATGGAATTGGGTTATCAGAAAAACCTATTAATATTAGAATGTCTATTTTAGGGAAATTTGAACCTTAACATTTTAAAGAGTTTTATACTTTTTTTCACATTTATAATCCCTAGTCTTCCATGATTTTGAATCTGATAATTTTATTGTGCTATTTCTCTTTTGATAAGTCATTCATAGTATATATTGATTTAATGCCTAAGATTTATTTATTTAAGCCCTCCAAATGTTTTCATCCATTATTTTATTGGTTCCTTTAGCTATAATTTTTTCTTAAATTGTTATTGTCGGCCTAATTTAGAGTCTATTCTATAACTTATGAAATGTATATTTTAAAGAAGTCATTCACTTTAGGATTCTTGGTAGGAGAAAATAGCCTATAACTTCAGTATCACTAAACTTAAATTTTATACCTTTTCCTCCGAGCATCTCTGTTGTTTTCTCTCTGTTCTTTAACAATGCCAGCACAGGGGTTTTCATGCCTTTCCTAAAAAGAACAGGGAAAAAGGACAGCTTGGAATCAGTGTAGCTTTAATACAAGCCTTCTGCCGACTCTGGCAGTAGTAAGCCCCAACCCTCACTGGGTACTCTATTGTCTTCTTACACCCTATGTAGTTGCTGGGCAGCCAACTCTTGATTTAACATCCTGGGTTCTAAGTTTCATGATGGTCTTTTATTAACCGAACCAGAAGGACTGTGCCTCAGTACTGAAGATAGGAAAGATGTTTACCATTCCAAAAACAACTCTGTACAAATGCTGAATATTTTTCTGAATAACTAATCAAAAAGTTAGCCTTAACTTCGAATGCTTCTTTAAATGTATAACACCTTTTTTTTTTTTTTGTATGTGTTATTGTGAGTGGTTTCTCTCTGGTAAATACTATAGAAGCCATTTAAAATTATTTATATTAAGGTAAAGAACTAATTAAATAGATAAATTGTTTTTTTATTGAAGTAAGCCTATAATATGTGCCATGCTATATGTAACTGTTCATAGTAATAGCCATAGAACTTAAGAGTTTTATATATTTGCCTTCCCACCAAATATAGAAATAATCTTTTATATATTTGAAAAATTGTCGTCGAGAATCCGCTTAAACATTTTAGGGACTCAGCTTACTGCTCACAAAAAAAGGGCATTCCATTTTGGACAGCTCTGGTTAAAAAGTGCTTCCTTGTATTGATACAAAAGCTGACTTCTAATAAATTTTCTACTTATTATGCATCTTGGCGTTGCAAATCAGAAAAATACAGAGCAAGTATTTGAAAGGCTGACATGTAGAAGAGAAGAAGATAGTCTTTGAAGTTCCAGAGAAAGTAATAAGTGGAAGGTACAGGGAGGCTGATTTTAGATTGATATGAGGGAAAACATTCCAATGATTGCATTTGCCCATGAGTGGAATTAATGATCTTGTCAGTTTAGCGAGCTTCCTATTACTCAGTGTTTAAGAAAGGGCTGAAAACCAGCTCCCAGTCAGGGCTTTCTGAGCTAGTGGGACAGTTGAACCTGATGGCTTCTTCTTACTCTAAGGTTTTATGGTTCTCTTCAGCATAATGGCCTTTGCTCTTCACCAAAGTGCCCTGCACATTGTATACGTCTAAAGCTATACAATGGAATTGTACTATCGAACATAATTATGTCGTTTCATCTCAGAGCTGGATGCATATAATCACCTTAACTTTATAGCAGTGACATCCTGGTTACCCTCATCTGTACACCTCGTTTCTTTTTAGTGTCCCCATGCCAAGTGTATTGGAACTATTACAGTGATCTAGACACCATACTTGTGTTTAGATGATTACATTAGCTTCAACATACTCACTGTTGGCTCATGTAATGCTTTAATGTTACCGAGTCATAAATAGCATCCCATACTTAATTGCTTTATTTTTTAACCTAAATACAACTATTTATTTCTATTAAAGTTTTAACTTCTTAGGTTTCACCCAGCAGCATTCAATTCTGTTAAGAAAGTCTAGAGTCTCAGTTTTATCATCTATGATATTAATAACCCCTCCTGTTATTGAATAACCCTCCAGCGTTCTAAGAATCCTTTCTGTTTTTCACTGCTTCATTGATTAAGGAGAGAACATTTTTAAAGAAAACATTTTAAAGAAGAAAGGAATAAGGACAGAGCTTTACAGCATTCAATCTGAAATTTTATACATTAACTTCATTCAGTCATTCAAAGTCCTTATCTGGATCTGCCTAATGGTAATATCGTTCAGTCCATATTATAGTAATTTATTCATAAGGATAGCATGCAAAATTTCATCATATGCAATACACACTGACTTTGACTTTCTTCTTGCTTCCCAACCTAGAGATACTTTCCATTAAAAAAAAAAAAGCCAATTTAAAAAGCTTCATTTATATTGAATTTATGTCGGCCCTTTAGTTAAAATTTTAGAAGGACACGCTTCACAATCATAATCTATCCTAAATCTTTACTGAGTACCTTTACTAAGTTTATCATTATATTCTCTGTAGAATCCGTGCTGGCTTTTGTTTGTTTGTTTGTTTGTTTGTTTGTTTGTTTAAGAGAACTCTCTTGAAGCAACAAGTCTCAAGGCATTCTGCTGATTTCTCTAAGCTAATTTTCAAAAAGTTTAAAAATTATAGTGATCTAGACACCATACTTGTGTCTAGATCTAAGATTATTCTACTGGTTCAAAGAGATCAAAAATAGGTCTTAGTAGTCCTTTATCTCGAGAAGCATTTATTTTTAAATTTCTTAGTGTGAAGACTTTTCTCATTGCAGGAAAAGTCTAAAATATCATTGCTTCTATTTTCTTTTGTCATTTATTTTTTCTTACAAAAAAATTTAAGAAAGCTCTTTCTATTTTCAGTTTTTTCACAAACCTCAGCTGAATATTTACCTTACAAGCAATTAGTATTATTTTCTGCTTGCTCATTTTTAGTAACCTCTTCTTCCATCTTTTTTAGAAATTCTCCTTAAACTAAAGCTTTTTCTAAGGAATTTACTTGTAACTACATTGACTTTGGTTGCATCACTTTTCCTTCTCTCATTTGGGCAGTTTACATTTGTATCATAAGAATTTCATTTATAAAAAACCGTTGATCATTGGAAAATTGTATTTGTCTGTCTAAAGTTTTAAAATCATGTATCTTATCATCTGGGATCCATATCTAACAATGTATTTTCTCTCCTTACCACTAGAAAAAAAATTAGAGTTTCTTTTAGTCCCCTTTATCTAGAGTGCCACTTAGTTTTTCTGTTGTTCAGTGTGAGACTCCAAATAGATTTTACTCATTTCTTTATATTTTTGATGCATGAAATTATTGGAGTTTTAATGTATGCAGCAATTACTTATATGTATTAACCTCATTTTTAATGCATTAAATCATATAGTCATATGTTGGTGACAAGCAAAAAGTAATGAAGCTCAGGTTATATCATGTTATATTTTTTCATCTTCGTAAGGTTTTGTAGAAACTGATCCACCAAATAATGGGAAAACTGGAGCTGTTTAAATAAGGTAACTTCATTAGGACAATTTGCAAGATTTTAATCTTTTGTTCTTGCATCGCTCAATAAATACCAGAATGTTCCGGACAGAGTATTAGAACTATACAGACTTTGGCTATTTACAGAATCTAGTAAGGGTAAGAAGATAAGAATACCGAAGAGTTCCAGTAACTTATTTTTCTAGACCACAGTCCTATCCCTGATCAGACATATTCCTTGATTAACTACATTCAGTGGTTCCTAAGAATGATCATTTCTACACTGTAACACAACTCACATCCTCTATAAATTATAGCTTCAAATTATAGGAACAAATTGCATTCAAACCTCTTCATGTTAAACTCTTCTATATAAAATAATAATGTCTTGGTAGAAAAAAAAAAAACTACCACCAATTTCTGCTCTAAAAAGTTTATGGGGTGACATTTGACTAAATAAATAAAGCTATTTGGGAGATTTATGACTTAAAAATACTGCATACTGTTGGAAGAAGAAAAATATAAGTGTCCAAAAATTGGTTTCTGATCAATTATAATATGAAGAATAAAAAAAAGAATAGAATAACTATTCTTCTATAATTCTAGCTAATATTTAGCAATTTCACCTATTATTTTGAGTAGTGAGTTTAAAAATTATTTTCAGGTTTTTAGAGTTTAATTAAATACACCCCAACAATGATAATGAGAACCAAATTTTATGAATGACTCACTGTTTAAGCATCAATACTATTTCTGCTGCTGGCATCAAATCAGTCTTCAGTTTCTGAAATGTATAGGAAAGTCCTATGCATTACTGATATTCAGAACTATCTTTTTAGTATATTGAGATGATTGACATCAAACTTGGACCTTTTTTCAAGTTAATAAAATTTTTTTCACAAAATGCTGAGCTATTTCATTCTGTCTTAAGTTTAAAAAAAGAGAGAGAGAAGGAAAAAAGCCATAATGCAGTTTGTTGTTCTTAACAATCATCAAAAGCTCGCTAAGCAGGGCTTGGTTATCATCCCAAAGGTGAATCACAAAAGCAGTCATAAACCAGATGTTTTTAGCAGGTCATATATCTGACCAATAACTAAAAACTCGAGAACATTTTATTGAATTTGTAATTGAATTTAGCGGAGTTAAAATGATAATTGTGCCTATAAAGCTATAATTCTCCTGGCTAAGGAATGAGAAGCAATGTGAAATCCTTTTCAGATATGAAAAGGAATAGGCTGCCCTTAAGTTTTCTATCATCATGACGTGTTGCACTGGTTTTCAAGTTAGATGGAATTATGTTTTAATTTATCTACCTGACCAAGCTTTTATTCTATCCATTGCTCAAATTCTAAAATCAGAGCTTGTCTTAGATTTCAAATATCTGACATGCTTGTATATTATCCCCAATAGATCGTAATTCAAGAGGTTAGTGCCCAAGTAAATGAAAATGTGAGTGATATAAGCCATTAGGTTTAAGAAAGGTAGAATACTAATTCCTATGTTATAATTGTCTAGGATGAGATGACTGAATCTTTAGAAAAGCCACTTAATTGATCCACTGATATTATAAGAAATCAGATATGTTTAGTGATTGAAGAACGCTTATTTAGTATTAAAACAATCAACTCAGTTTTCAAAATAGATTATTAAAATAAAAGCATGCTATATTATAAAAGTTTTAAAAGGAATGAACAAATGGGTAAATCATTCAAATCTTTGAGTAAATTTTGGCTCTCTTTTTCTGTTAAATTCTCAATACTATATGGAAATACAGAGATGGATAGATATATAATATGGCATTTTGAAATGTTAAAACAGTAATTAATGGTTATGTCATAATGGTATTTATTTTGCCTGATCCATGTGGTCCATAAACTTAGCCATTCAAAATCTTCTTAAAGGACTAAATTTTAAACATAGCAATAAACACACAATTAGGCTGTAACCTCATCTCCCCCAAGTTAACAAAGTGATAAGATTATTTTTTTTGCAATAGTTCTTTCTAATCAGCCTCTGTTATCAGAGGACCTTTAGACGGTGTATTTATAGGATGTATTTATAATTAAAAACTCATCTTGAGTCTTAGTAAGATTTCAGCACACCTCATCTACTCCTAATATGAATGACATGTGAATTACTTGACAATCTAGGTCATTCAAATAAAACACCCTTTAGCAATGGTTATACTATCACTTCATATAAGGTCTGGATCATTCTTCCTTGACATAACACTGCCATAAATAGCATTCTTTGACCTCAGTGACTTATCTTCCTAAGGTCCCCCCCTCTGCCACATGTTTTATATTAAAGACTTGGAGTAGATCTTACTAAAAATCTAGTGAGGTAAAGCGTTTTACCCAGTTGTTTAATAGAACTCTTTATTCAGTATTCAGCTTGGACCTCTTGTACTTAGACACTAAATTAAAATGTATTTTAGTGATTTAATTCAATTCAAGTAATATTTATAGAGCAGCCACAATGTCCTGAGTACCCACTCTGCTAAGTGCTGGAAAACAAAGATTTTTTTTAAAACTCGCAGATTCAATGAGTTTGTCATCTAATGGGAGAAAAAGACGTCCGAACGTAATTTATTTGCAACAAATGTGCAGCATGTTAAATGTTTTGAAAGATGAACATGTTAAATTCCAGGAAAGTACTTAAGAGGTCTTAACTTATTTCCACCTTGTGAAATCATACAAGGCCTCACAGAGGATATCACATTGAAGCTTGATGAGTAAAATTTCACCAGGAGGAAAAGAAAAAGGAGTTACATTCTATGTGGTAAAAAAAAAAAAAAAATAGCATCAGTAGTGGCAAAAATGAAGAAAAACAAAGAATAATTTAGAGAAATATGGCATACAGTAATAGATGGGTAGCAGTGAAACAAAAAAAAAATTATACTAGAACTAAAATATAAAGGTCCTAGTATTCCATATCCCTCATTCAGAAGTTTGAATTGTATCCTAAAAAAAAAAAAATGATGGAGAGAGCCTTTGGAGACCTCAGTATGAAGTTGCCATAATCAGATGTAAGTTTCAGAAAGGTCACTCTGATGGCAGTGTAGAAAATGTATTGGTGTGAGAGAATACAAGTGAGATAGGGAGACCAGTTAGGAAACTATTTCAACAGCCAGGATGAGAGGTATTTTATCCGCTCCGCAGAGGTATTTTATCTGGAGGCAAAAATTATGAGCATGCCTGGCTAACTACTCAAAGGAAGATCCACAGGTCTTTAACTGTTTAATGGAAACTTGGAGCTCCCCAATGGGGAATTGGAAATTGAGCTAACCACACTAATAATAGGTCTGCCAAGTAGTCCCGAATGATCAAAAGACAGAAAACACATTTAAAATGGTGCCAGTTAGCATGGATATACAATTTTCTCCAGCAATACTCAGTTGCCAGGCAGGAGTAAGAAAGCACATGATTGAATATGGGGGTGTATGTGTAGTGCATATACAAGAAGGCAAGGAAATTGAAGGGTCTAGTCAGTGGTGTAGATTGGATAAGGAAGTGAATTCAGGAGGGGGCTGCGTTCTCGATGAGATCAAAGATTAATGGAAGAAATAGAAGTCGAGGAAGCTGTAATCAGGGAGAGCTGTAATACAAAGGTGACGTGGTTCGCCATGAGGACAAACTGAAATGTGTGATGAATCCAACACAGAGGGCACTTATATTTCAAAACAACTCCTCAAGATCCCTCTTTTATGTTTGCATCTTGAAGAAAAAAAAACAACTTTGGAACACTTTGCCATATTAGTGTATAAAATAAGCTATCTAATTGCAAAAGGGGAACACCTATTGATATGGGAAATAAATACCACTTATATTAATATGATTTATTACATATTTCAGTTGTTTAGTGAAATATATTCAATGAACATAACATGAATTATAAGGAAGTGAAAATCGAAGACGTTTTAACTTGCTACCTCCATTCTAAAGTAAATCTCAGTTAACTCATTTCAGTCAGGTTTACAGCATCATTAACTGGTCAGTCTTTGAATAAAATTTTAAATATGATATCAAGGACATTCTGAATGCAATGATTGAATTATATGTATTCGTCCTTTTATTTTCACTGCTGGCTCAAGAAAATTCTTTATCTTTCCTAAAGACTATACCTGTCTGTTGAATGGAAGACATTTTGGTGATTTATCTTTTCTATAAAGGTATGCTGCATAGTCTGGACTTGAAATGCAATCTACAAAGCCAGGCATGCCCATAAATCTGAATCTTTCATTCTTTTCTCATGTAGGGAGAGAAGATATTTTTTTCACAACAAAAAAGATAAACTAGAATTGCCTTCCCTAAGGAAAAGCAAATACATCTATAGTATGGTGCATTTTGTTTAAATCTTACAAGTTTATTGAACACATTAATCTATCACAAATATCTAACTTTTTTAAATGGGTGCTAACTATTCTAAAAGACTATTCTAAGGTCCTTGCATAATATAACTCATCTAGTCCTCACAACAACCCGAAGAGGTAAATATTATAATCCTTATCTTCTAAATGAGGAAATACTTTAAATGACATGATCCAGGACTCTCGGCTAGGTAATGACAGATCTGAGATTCAGACTGACGTTCTGATAGCAGAGTAGATGTTCTCAGCCACATATTGCTCCTCAGATCTATCATTTTAATTCAGGTTAAAATTTAGCAAAATGTTTTCTTTTTCTGTATATATATTAAACCTATAAAAAGAAACTAAAACTTTTAGATTTTATTATAGCAGGCCAAGACCATCATTAATATACCCCATCAAGTAAAGCAAAAACCTGCACACCACTTTACATTTATTACTAAAAATTGTAGTTTACTTTCTAATTTTAACCAGTATCCAAAAATCATGTACCATCATATCTATAAGCAGTGAAACAATTTCACCACTTGAATTAAAAGTCTTAATATTTTAAACTTTGACATGATTCCTTTTATAGCTAATTTGTGCTAAGTTAATAGTGCAATCTTTTTAAAAAGCTATTTCCCAAGAATAAGTCGTGAGACCAATTTGAAAAGTATTTCGTGTGGTGGCCAAAGTTTCAGTTTTTCCTTCCAAGTTCCACTTTATCCATCCTCTTTGCCTTTTTTTATATCAGCTAAAAGATTGTTTTTGTTTTTTTTAATCTTTTGGTGGAAGTAGGGAGTAGAAAAAGCAACAGATTTAGGAGTAAAATTGGGAGACGCCACGGATCTTCCCAGTTCCTACTCACAGATGCTAAATCTGATGTATTGTGGGTGACTGTGTTTTCTCTCATGATAAAACATTGCTTCCTGTCACCTCTTACAAATCTGAAAAGTCGATTCATGTGCCCCGAAAGGAACTATTTAAGAATGCAACATTCACACTTTCATCTGTTTCCAACTTTGAATTTCTCACTTGCATTATGCAATATGTAGTATAAAATCAAAGTTCTTTACCAAAGTGAACTCTAATGAAATTCTCACATTTTCTGCATCTTCTTTCAAGATATTTTATGTAAAAGCACTATATAAAGTTGAAAGCAAAATGGAAATGTTAGTATCATAACCCTTGTTATTACTGACAAGCTAAATTTATTTGCCCTCAGAATGTTTACACTAAGTTGAAGAAGAGTAAAAGTTGTTTAGGGCTATTTCTTAGGGTTTTTTTAAAAAGCAGTACTACTTAGATTATATGAATTTTGTAAAACAATAATGCTGCTGTTAAACTCCTAGATCCTATTTAAGAAAACCAAATTCAGAACTAGCGAATAAATTATTACTTTTAACTCATATATTCTGGCTTTTGATTTGACACTTTAGTAGTAATTGATGTGGGTATCTGTAACCTGCCTTTCTTAGGAGATTGCCATGGCAACTCCTGAGGTAAGATACCAGTCACTGGAGCTTCCAGCTTTGCTGATCTAAATACAGAAGCTGCATTTGATTTCAGCTTGTCTGTTTCTATAGGGAGCAATGTACCACAGTTCTTTCCACTTCCCAGGCTGACTTTTTCATTGCCATGGGGACCAGATCTGCCCACACAAGTAAGATCTGAAACCATTCCTAGCATGGCTAAAACTGAGGCCTTGGGAACCAAGGCCTTCTATAATTAAAGTATATTGTTTTGTTAAAGAGAGTTCTTGCTTCTGCTTTTGAAGTATTATTTATTGATTTTTGACAAAGAGAAAACAGACTCTCTAGTGCTATGCCGAAGATTTACATTAAAGAGAAAGAAAATGTCATCACGACTTTTTCCTTGGTCAGGTTCTGGTTTAGTGTGTATTTATGGTGTATACTCTGCATAGTCAATTACTATGGAATAATGTTTCATTTCAAATTATTTGACAGTTTTTCTAAATAGTAGTAAACATTTAATATACACTTCGTGGAGGTCTTAAAATACTGCTTTTAGTTTGGGATTGTCTAAATTTGTTTCTGAATCTGGTATTGATGTCTTTTAGATAAGTTCTGCACTTGCTCACAATAAAATCAGTATGAGAAAATTATTCTAGAACCTTGCTTGTAACTATACACGGACTTAACAGGAAAAGTTTGGTGTAATTTATCACTATATATCCAGTTATAGCACATCCAGATAGAGCTGATGAATTATCCATGGAAGATCATACACATCAGTACAACTGTATTCTAATGTGTTCTTTTGGTAGTAATGGGAGATATATATATATAATGAATTATGTGTATATATATATCACTAAAAGGGTCAAAGTTCTACAGAATTTTCTGATGATCACATTTATTATGGAGATACTAATTATACCATAGCTGCTATCGTTTGCCTCTGCCTGCCCCCCACCCCAGCCCCACAAATGACACCAGTCAAAAGACACGATAAGGAAGTCTTAATTGGAACTTGAGAATCTCACATTCATCCCTTGATTTGCACATCCTTACAGATTTATAGCTCTAGTTTGCTGGTTGTGCTTTTTTCACCCTAGAGAAGGCAGCATACTCCTTGTTTAATACAAATACACTAAATAGGAATTCTAAAAAAGCCTAACTTCAATGAAATATGGAATTGTCCTTAATTTTTAAAGGGTATTATGAAGAAGCTAGCACCATAAAGTTGCTGTAAATTAATTTGGAAAACAAAATTATTAATATAATTGGAGTTTATGTTTTGTTCACTAGCAGGAAGTTAGCAGTTCATTGCTATATTTGAATGCAAATTAAGTTTACCATAGGGAGCACCTTCCGACATTTCAAATATCTGAGTTTGCAAAGGGGACTCTCACCCTAATGAAGTCCCTGTGTGATATTAGTTTTTAGCAATTACACTGGCGAGTGTGAAATTCAACATGTAATGCTAAATGTTAAACAGATATAACTGGAAACCTTTTGCAGTAGCTCTAAAGTCATTTGTATTTTTCCATAAGAACATTGAGAGTCAGCATATCTCTAACTCTTTAGTAAAACTTTCTTTAAAGTGCTGTACGATTTTGTCAGGAGGGAAAAAAATGAAACATATAATAGGCCATTTTTTTTAATGTATTCTTCATATGTTTTTACACTCCATAATTTTCCATCCCAAATGCAAGATGAGTTTGCTGATTCAAGTTGTAATAACCAATAATTTCAAGACAACTAAGATTGAATATGAATATTCATTATACTAACTTTTGAGTTTTTGCTAAGATGGATGTTTGTTCTAATTTGTTTACATCCATGCTATATTTCTAACAAAAATTATTTTATAGTGATTTCTACCAAAATATTTTTTCTTCTTGTCATATACATAATACATTTTAAATACCTGAAACTATAATCGTTTGAATGTCATAATATGCAGAAGACTTTAACAGTGGAGATTTATGAGAATAGTCTCTGATGTAATTATAGATTGAAAAATAAGAGAGAGTATGAAATGTTATTAAGGTGAGAGATTATAACAGATTTGAGGTAAGGAAAAATAATAATTCTAAGTAACTGTTAAGATACATTTTAGTTCTTATAAACGTCTCTTGAATTTTCTTTTTACCTTTCTTGGCACTTGCTTTGCTAGGGAAGGTATTGTGAGTTGTCCTTATTGCTAAGAAATTCAGTTGGCAGTGCCCCCAAAACAGCAACTCTTTTCCAGAGTTTTTGATGAGCAAATGATTTCCAAATGTCAGGCTAGTATGCCAAGCAGGTTAGAAATAAGGCGTTAACATTTAGAAGTTATTGAAGGGGGGGGATCAACATTATAATTTTTTGTAATATTGTAAGCTCAGCCAGAAAAAGTAAGCGGAAGTCCATCTCAAGTTTCTACGGTCATAAACAGTGTTACAGCATGAGAGGAAATAAAGTCTCTAAATTTTCAGCACAAGAATCACTCCTTTTCTTACTCTTAACCCACACACACTCACCCACGCACCTATTGTAATCTTGTTGAAAAGAGTTTAGTATTTCACTCACTTTTGCAGATCAATACCTTGGTTTTCCTCCTCACTTCATTTGGAGGGATATAATGATACTGGAGCTGATACTGAATGATATTTTTTTTAAAAAAGGTAACTCCATTAAAATCAAGATGGCAGTACTTTGAGGATAGTATATGAATTTAGAAGAAGAATAGGGTTGGCTCTATAGAGCATACGTTCATAAAGATCTATGTTACTGTTAGTTTGACACATATATATGTCTTTATTTATTTTAGATCAAATTTTCAAGAATTAAGAAGTTGTGTCATTGTCTACTTAGTAAAGAAGTTGATCAGTAAAAGCATAATTTGCATAGCATCAAAATTTACAGATCACACATCATGTTTGCTGATCTGCAGCTTGACAGAGGATATGGGGCAAAGTCCTTTGTTTACTTTGAGTAGGTTCTGATGGAATGAATGAACATACTAAATATATCCTTATAAATCCAAGTCCCCAGGTACAGATACCGTTACCTGTTATTCCACCAGAATGTCTAATTTGGAGAATTCAGGTCAAGTGTGATGGGCAAATTAAATAGCTTGGAAGTAAAATTGGTGTCCTGAAGACATTTTTACCACGCAATCACTTAAGTGGTTCAAGGTTCAGATAAGATTAGAAAATGCTTTTTAGAGTGTTTATCAGGTAGGAAAGAGAATGTCTAGTAGGGTTGAAACGACCAAAGAACCCATTGAAAGAAAAAGGCAAGAAAATAATTGAGATGTTGTTAGTCCCAATGTTATAGATGAAGTGTTGTGTCACGTTCTCATCACTGAGTTACTTCACACTGATTATCATTCAAACTGAATGTGATCTATTTAATTATATCCTTTTAATATAACCATGTAAGGTGGTAGTAGAAGTTAAAAATTCTTATAAATTAAAAATATACATTGTTCATCTCTAAAGTATTGGGTAGTTAAAAAAAAATCTATTTCCTGTAGTGTGTTCATGTCTCAGAGTTTATCTGTGTTACTTCTGTAGCTATTTTATCTGGAAATGGAAATTTTAAAGAGATTTTATTTTTTTCACTTATTTTATTTTTATGGCGACATTGGTTAATGAAATCCAATAAGTTTCAGCTGTACACTTTAACAGTAAGGCATATATATATTTACATTTGGTGTTCACCTCCCATAGTTAGAATTATTTCTGTCATCACATATTTGATCCCCTTTACCCCATCTACCTTCCCCCACCCCCCTACACTCTGGTAAACACTAGTCTATAGTCCATGTCCATGAGTATTTGTTTGTCCTGTTCATTTGTTGCTTTTAGGTTTATATCTCACATATAAATGATATCATATGATTTTCAACTTTTTCCGTCTGGCTTATTTCGCTTAGCATGATTATCTCGAGTTCCATCCATATTGTCGCAAATGGCAGTATTTCATCTCTTCTTATGGCTAAGTAATATTCCATTGTATATATTTACCAATACTTCTTTAGCCAATCATCTATCGTTGGACACTTCGGTTGCTTCCATATCCTGGCCACTGTGAATAATGCTGCTATGAACATTGGTGTGCAAATATCTTTCCGGATATGGGTTTTCAAGTCTTTGGGGTAAATACCCAGTAGAAGGATTGCTGGATCATATGGTAGATCAACTGTTAGTTTTTTGAGGAACCTCCATACTGTCTTCCATAGTGGCTGTACCAATTTGCAGTCCCACCAGCAGTGTATGAGGGTTCCTATTTCTCCACATCCTCTTCAACATTTGTTATTGCTTGTCCTATTGATTATAGCTACTCTAACAGGTGTGAGATGGTATCTCATGGTGGTTTTGATTTGCATTTCCCTAATAGCTAGCGATGTTGAGCATCTTTTTATATATTTGTTGGCCATTTGTATGTCCTCTGGGGAGAAGTGTCTGTTCAGGTCCTCTGCCCATTTTTTGATTGGATCATTTGCTTTTTTGTTGTTATTGAGTCATATGAGTTCTTTGTATATTTTGGATATTAGGCCCTTATTGGAGGTGTTGCTTGCAAATATATTTTCCCATTCAGATGGTTGTCTCTTTACCTTGTTGACAGTTTCTTTTGCTGAGCAGAAGCTTTTTAGTTTGATGTAGTCCCATTCATTTATTTGTGCTTTTACTTCCCTTGCCTTTGAGGTCAAATTCATAAAATCCTCCTTAAGTCCAAGGTTCTTGAGTTTAGTTCCTATGTTTTCTTCTATATATTTTATATATACATACATATATATTCAATTTTTCATTATCTTCTTTAAATGTGCTGCAAATTTCAAATATTTTTACTTTGTGTGTTTAATCAGTTAAAAATATATTTATACAACATCATTAATGTAATTACATATAGTGTAATTATATAATAATTATTGGGGTAATTACATATGACATTGCAGTCATATAATTGAATCTGTATATATGTATATATGTATATTTGTACTTAATAAAATAGAGCTTTATTTTATTGATAATTCTTAACTAAAATTTTAAGACAGAAATGAAGAGGGGTTACACAACTACACCATGAACTCTTTGAGGTCAGACTATCATTTTTGTATATTTCTCCCTAACCTTTGATATAGTATATATACCCATAGGTGCCCATTAAATCCCTATTGCACATGTCTATAAAAATGAATTCTTCCCATTTTCTATTTTAAATTCTAAATGGTAACATTTAAAATGACAAAATAATGTGACAAAATTCTGTAGTACATTTTTCTGAAATATTTATAGACACTTCATTGAAAATAAACTGATGGTAAATTAAATTAACATATCAAGTACTTCTGTGACTATTAAATATAAAAGACCTTTTCAATTGTTGCTAATAATATAAGCTTCATTTAAGTTGTACTTTAGGTATGCCTTTATTTCAGATAGCGCTTTTTTAATGCAGATAGAAAAAGCCAGAGTGTGTGATATGCTCACAATAACTAATTAAGTCCTAACAGCACTCTAAGGTCATAGTATAGCAGTAGGTATATTAAGATGAGATACTACTTTCATAAGGAAATACTCTCTCCTGTGAACTGTACACAGAGGATGGAACTGTGATTTGGCAATTTAGAGGAACATTCTAATTATCTGGAAACAGTATTTCCTTATCTGTTTTGCCTGTGGCTAGGTTCATCAAATATTATTTTACCTGAAATTGCTAATTAAAGATCTCCGTAAGTGCTATAAGTATAGGCACAAACTATATTACTTTTTACTATTTTTACTATTTATCACTTTGTTTTGAAAAAGAATGCTTTATCATGAAAATTTTGCTCCTCATTCATAAAAGAAAAACAAAGGCTTTTCAGTTCCTTCCCCTATGGTATTAAATTTAAAACTAAGCAAACAAATTTTTTAAAAATCTGATATCCTGTCTTTTTGAACTCAACCTTTTCCTTAAAACAGGCCCTCAAAATTCAGACAGATGCTACTCAAGCCACAATTAACAAGTCTCTTTCTCTCTCTTGGTCCTAACATTCTGAACAGCAGTATCTGTGACTCTTTCCAATACTTACACTGAGAAAAGTAATCATCACTGATGAACATTCATGGTATTAGATATTCCTGTTTTCCAAAAAGAAAAAATTTAATCTGAACACATGCATTTAGAAGAAGGGGGATGGGGCTTCAGATAATGATGTTAAATACTATTCTCCCAGGAACTCCATAAGTGTTACTTTTGATAGGCTTGGATATCTGCTATTAGTGACCTTTGTTATCGGCAGGCAGCTTAAGACCAGTAGTCAGTCAAGGCTTTGCCCTTAAATTTGCCCTCAAGCTCACGGTTAATGGAAAGGAATAAATGGAACCGAATTTCCTCTTAGAACTTAGACAGAAATAGGAATCCTTGAAAGTACTCCTCAGGCTTAAGCACTTATTTCCATTTTCACATATTTTCTTCTCTTTCATTCATTAAGGAAAAGTTTTTTTTTTTTCACCTATTTTGTATTCATTCTCAGCCATTCTCTTGCAAATGTTTATGCCTCCATTCTTACCTTGTAATCTAATCATCAGGCATTTCATTTAGGATCATCAGCTATTCCTAGCAGGTACAGTATTAGAAGCCTGATTACATTTCTACAACTTGTGTTTCTAGAATTTCTATTTCTGCCAATTATTTGAGTGATCCTCAGTAGGGACATTTTTAAATTCACAAAACAAAAAGGGGAAGAAACTCCTCCTCAGTGTATCCTGCATAGATTCAATCTGTGAAGAGTTTGTATAGGAAGCGGATCCATACTAGAATAAGTCATCCTTATACCAACATGGCATTGCATCTGAGTTCACTGTTCAGATCTCCAGGAATCTAGTAACAGGGAAACTAGATCTGTTTCTTTTTATCCAGCTGGGCTGGTGGCCTCACAATTGGAGGTTTCAGTGATGATTGGACGCTCAATAAATATTTGTTAAGTAATATGCCAAGCAAAAACATTACTGATTGTCTTGGGGTAGCATACATACATTGCTGTTGTTTTGAAATATAATTGCTTAAAAGCTTGGTAAATAGTGAGGTTTATTTTAATAGCAGGAAGTAGGGAATATTTTTATAGTTGGGATATTGGCCAAAGGAAAACAAAACAAGAGCCATATAATTCGGTGGGTTTTTTTTTGTTGTTGTTGTTTTTTTAAGGAACATGCAATTTCCATTTGTCTTTTTAAAAACAGGAATAAAATTAGTCTTCACTATAATAAATCATTTTAACTGGTTTGAATATTTCGACTATTCAAATGGGAATAAATGAAATTTTCAGAGCAAGAAAGCCCAACAAAAACACAGAAGTAGAGAAAAAGGAGTGTTGAGAACCAGAAAGGGACTTGCAAAAAGTTAAAGACAGAAGACAATGTTAGGCTTTCATGGATTGATGTCATTATGAAGTAGGTTTGTTTCTGTGTTTTAGAGTTTATGTAGATTAGCCATACGCTAGTCCATCATATCTGACCCTCCAGGCCTGCTGGTGCTGCTCATACTTGAGATTCAGAACGCACACCCCAAGACATGCAATCGATTCAATGGGTTTGAGTCTGGAAGTATCATTATAGTTGTTCTGCTTGCCTCACAAATAAAGAGGAACTATTTAACGCTACATAAAAGTATAGCTTTAAAGAATTTATTCGAGCTGTTTACCAAGGCCTCTTTCATTTTGCTGCATTCTCGGTAAACCAAGATATTTCCATCAGATTCTTTGGCAAAAAACCTTTGTAGCTTCTGACTTACAAACTACTTATATATGGAGTACAAAAATTGGCATCACTCCAACCAGCCCAACCCATGGTGTAGCCCATCCCACTGTGACCAGCCTGAAGCAGGAGATCTCAAACTGCAACGAACATAAGAATCACCCAGGTTACTTACTTAAAATGCAGATTCCTGAGTTCCATACCCAGAAATTCGGATTCAGTAGATTATGGGTATAGAAATCTGTGGGCATAGAAATCTGTGTTTAACAAGCAGACCTCTACCCCTAAGATTTGGTAGCCAGTGGTCCTGACTACTAGTTGAAGAGACACTTTGCCCTAGGAAGTTATCTTCTCGTATGCTCATATATCTAGTTTGGGAACAAACTGTAGTCATTTTGAAATATCGATCCTCCCCCACCATCCTGTACTCTTGCAAGCTGTTCAACTGAGGAGGTGTTTCCAGTCTCTTGGAGTAGAATTCAGCAATCCTGCAGAAACAATGCCCTAAACGTACCTAAACAGGAATTGATAACCAGGGCCCTGGTTCAGATTTAGTCTGGGCTAAGTGCACTAGAAATTAAACTAGTCATGTAACATTTTTTTTCCTGAGGGAAAAGGAGAGGTATATGTTCAAAGCAGCAATTTACGAAGTGTTTCAATTGCATAGATAAATTAGGAACACTCTAAACTTAGAAATGACCTTGTGCCCAAGGTCAGATTGTCTCTGATTTTGCTGTTTGAAATTCCATGACCTCATGAAACAAAGTGGTAGAAGCCAGAGCTAGCATTCCAGCATTGTAATTTTCTAAAAAACGAGATGTTATCTTTTGTTTCATTTGACTTATATATGAAGATTACTTAGTTTCCAGCTTCTTTTCTACAAATGAACAGAATGATACAGTAAACAAAAATTAGTCCTGCTAATTTCTGAACTGCACTGCATCCTGTTTCCTAGATACAGTGCTATAGGCTACTTATGCCCTTCCCAATTTTTTAAGGGAAGTAGTAATGAACAACTTGCTTTCTCTGTTCCCTTTTCCACTTGTTCCTTCTTGATATAACTCAAAAGCTGCTATGGGATGTTGTAGATAAAAATCTAACTGAGGCTAGAAAGAAAAAAAATATTGCTGTTTCATACCTGGTGACAATATTTGGATTCCTCAAAATCCGAAATAAAATGAACTAAAAGAGACTACAGTTTATTTTATCCCAATTATTCTTAGTTTCTCAGATCATTCAGAAACTTTAGTCTTTTCTAGTTTCTTAATTCCTTGGCATGTGGCTTATATTCAGGTGTAAAGTCACCTTTTCATCACATTTACCCTCTTAGAGCTTTTCATTTCTCTTCGTTTTGTATTGGTCAGCGTTTGGCCTCCTTACGGGAGCCACGCTAGCTGGGCTCTTCTATCTCACGATTAGCATGTGGTAGCATATATATATCAGGGTAGTTAGATAGACGATAGACCAGAAAACTTTTCTTCATACTTCTTCATCGGATGAATTCGAGGAAAGATCTTGTATAGAAATAGTTTCATTTTCTTGAAAGACTGATCATTTTACATACGTACGGAGAATACTTTTGACAAACTCTTGTGATTAAAATTATAGATGTGCATATACAAGTCTAGAGGTGGGAAAAGATGTATCTGCGCTGTGTATTATTTTGTATACATAAGATTGGCGTTTCCAAATAACCAAGCTTAAAACAAAAAGTGTCCCATTTATGGCCAAATAGACTTGCATGCCAACAGAAAGACATTATGGTATTGAAACCATATGCAATTCTAGCCATATTTTTCTCTTTTCTCTTTATGGGTTTTGCATGATGGTATTTCTAATACAAATACTAATATGCTTTGGAAATAATGGCACTCGCAGGTCTTTCATCATATTGTATCACTGCTTTATCATATTAGGCTAATACACTGCGAGAGTTGGTAGAACCTCTCCATGCCAAATCGGATCCACTTCTGTTGGCACTCAACCCATTGGACTCACAGATTGATAAGCTAATGTTTAGAGAATTTAGATCGGAGAGAGTCGGCACGGCGCAGACTCAACATCAACCTCTTGCAAGCAACTAAAATGGCCTCGTCCTTGCTGTTTATAACAGAAAACAGACTTTTAAAAAGCTTAGATCATCAAGTGTTTTGGATTGGAGGCCTCCCTAAAGGGATATTAAGAGGGGCAGGCCACTTTTGAGAAGAATGCGAGCTTTCTACACTGGGACTAGCATAAGATCAAAGCCAAACAAGATGGAGCACAGTGACAGAAAACTACCGTTTTTGTGGGAGAACAGAAGGGGAAGGGTATTGACTGGGGAGGGCTTTGTGTGGCGACACCTCAGTTGTGTTCTTCTGACACCAGGAAAGGAGAGGGATCAGCTCCGATAACTAGAAAACTCTGTTTAATGGACTCTTTGGTGGCCTCTTTAAGGCAAAGCAGAGGAAGCAAATTCTGTGTATTAAGTGTGTTTTGCATTTTTAAAACTTGACGTGCTGTATTGTACTAAATTAAGTGTAATCTATTAAGGCAGGGTATACACAACCTGCTCTGAAACTTACTATGTTCATTCTATTATAAAGTGTATTCAGGTGCAACACAGAGACTGCTTTTGGTGACACTAACGAAGACAATTCCTCATGCCAGGCTTTATTAGATTCCTCAGCTAACATCCTAACTTTCTCCTTATTTCTTGGCACTTGTATACAAATGGTGTTGCCTCATAGGACAGGCATGAGCTATTCTTTTCTGTAAAATTTTCCTATTCTATAGGCTGTGGTTTTCACTTTTGAAAAAGTATTTTGTCTGGATGTCTTTCAAACTAGCTTCAGATATTATTTAATACTATGTAACTGGGTCCCTTATGGCTCAATATTGCTTATTTTTCTTCTGTAGTGGATGTGAAATTTCCTTTATTTAGTTGGATAAGATACTCTGTAATAATTTCAATGCTAATTAATGGATATTTCATACTGTGCAATGAACAGATAATTTAACATTGTATTTGGAAATGTTTTCTTTCTTCCTGTCGCCACAGTGTGTGTGGTATTGCATAATGTGAATACCTGTAAAAATATAAATTACTTAAAAATAAAAATATGACCAATTGGTATCAGATCTTTTTAGATAGCTAAATAATTTGCTAAGAATGCTTGATAGTAAATATCTTTCTAAAGAGAAGTAATCTATGCTTCTTTCCCACAAATGGAATTTGTGTTGTGAATAAAATCACATTGCTCTGCCTTACTATTGCCTCTGTGCTCTAACCATTTTAATGTGTTTTTTTTAAAGTATATATAAAAATGATGGTTCTGGTATGTAGAAATCCATCAAAAAGCATTTTGTTGGTATTTAATATTAGTGGGATTGTCTTGGGTCATTCTCCCTGTTTTAAGTTATAGTAAAACTTTATGATATGAAGAATTTTAGTTTTTTCTCATTAAGGAATATGGTGACTCCACATTAATTTTTAAACATACTCTTCTCTTAGCTTTGATTTTAAACTATCCCCTTTATGAATTTCTGCCTAAGAGCCTGGTATCTTGACTTCCATGTCTCTATTAGTTAAATTTTCTAAATTTTGCAGGTAAATCTAGAATCTGTCATTTATGTTTGTGGTTGTCCTTCAACGAACCTTGCCTTTGGGTCAATAAACCAATGCCAAGGACACCAAGATTTTACCATCTGAACTGTTTGTCATAAAAACTGCCATAGTACCCTGGAAATTCAACCACTGTCATATGTTTGTGGCATTAAACCACATAATTTGGCAGAAATGACATGCTTAGAGAGTGAAGTACAGAATAAACTCAGCTCTGTCTCTTTAGTCACATATTTATGGAAGTAAGCTTTATTGTCACGCAGAAGGGATTGACAGACATTAGTAAGGGCTGTACTTAATTTCGGTGAAGCACAAGGTCATTCATACACGGATGGGCTTCACATGTTCTTTAAAAATACACTCAGCAATCCTGGTAGATTCACTGAAGCTGTCCTTTTAAAAGAAGGTTTTTTTTCTCACTAAAATAATTTCTTTTCATCAGAGAAGTTACTGTTATTTTGCCTAAGAGAAAATTTGCAAATCAATTTTAATTATGAAAAGGGTAGTTGATTAAAGAGCAACTAGTAAAAGCCAACTTTTAAAATCTTATGCTTTTTTCCCGATATAATAAGCTGCCCTACCCCCAGATTTACAATGCTGGGCATAGCTAGTCGACTTTTGTAAAAGCATGAATTAAGAGTTAATATTTAATTATAAAGCAGTTCACATTACAGTGTAAACTACTGAATACATAGTCATCTTTAGCATAAAATCTACAAACATTAAACCCATCTACATTAAAGCCGTTAAAAGTTTAATTGTCACCTTACATATAAATAAGTTGTTTGTTGTGGCGCACTAGTTAATTAGCAGTCAGAAAATATTCCAGTTGTCTCAATGCAAATGTTTAGTTGCTCTTCATGACAGGAATAGTGCTCCACATACGTGATACCATTAGCCTGGAAGCCTCAGGGCACTCTGGCTGTACAAGAACGAATGTTTCTCACATTTAACTGGTGACTAATGCTACTATGTCCAGCCTTCTCTCCCACTTGTGACTTAGCCTTCCCCAGCTCTCTGTGCTCATTACCCAGCTGTGTTGTGGAAGGAACAACTGTTTCCAGGAAGACATCATTGTCCAATTTTAAAAGAGCACAGTTCCCTTCCAAAACATGTACCAGAACTGATTATCCCTGTTGGCTTGGTTCTTCCAGAGCCCAGTTGATATATTTGTTTTGTATTAATTTTTTTTTACTCTCCTTCAACATTGTCATCACAGTCGCAGGAAAACAGGCAGGACACCAGAATGAAATTTGGGGTCCCCAAGTTTGTGTTCTGCTCTCCTTAATTTTTCACCAAAGGAACATGAATAAAATTTGCACTATAGACTGTCATAAAATTGCAGTCACCTGATAGGGAGCCCTCATTGGAGTACTATGTATGTAAAGTAGAGAAAACCATTGCTCAGTTTAAGCATTGGGTGCATGAAGCACCATGCCAGATAGAAGAGTGGGAAATGGCAAAGGAGAACGATGGTTTTCCGCTCAGAGAAAGTCACAGTCTAGGTCACTGAAGGAGGGTCCACATGGGGCCATTGAGGCACAGGAAGAAAAAAACATTAGAATTTCTCCTCAGGTTTTATAGCTCATCCTTCCAATTTCTTTTCTGTGTTTTATAACATGCATATCTATTAATAAGAGAGTAATACATGTATGTATATCATCAACAACAGAAGTGTTTTAACTGATAAGGATGTGCAATCAAAAAGTTTGGAAACCACTGAGCATGAATGTAAGGAAATACATCAACCAAAGACCTTACAGTGTTTAATACATGCATTATTACCTGCTAATAATCCATTTGCAAGAAAGTCCAACGGACTACATTTAGCTAATCTTTTCTTTGAGCTTTTCTTTATCAGTACATGGAGGTCATATGCAACCTGAAAGAACCAAACAATGAAGTGCTGTGCTGCTCACCACATTCCTAGAGTCACAATATTTTACAGTGTAACTAGACTATCGATGAGACAATAAAGATGATCATTCGCCTCTGTCACGTATGACACAGCCAGAAATGACCCTCCCTTGGCACAGATAAAAATTAATTCATCGATAGCTTCTTCGTGATCCTCGACTCTTATCAGTCAATGGGATTTTATATAGGAAAGAGAACTTTATATATTCTCTTTTCTTTAATAAAATGGGAGTCGAAAAGTTTGTCATCTGACACACGACTAATTTACATGTTGTAAATATAAATATAATTTCAGAGAGAATTTATTCGTGCATAGGCCCAGAATTCCTGAATAAATTAGGTATAAATTAAAATTTCACTGTAACAGCAATACAGTTCCTTATTAGGAATCGCTGAAGGTTCCTATATATGCCCTGTGGTTTGCATGTGGTCTTCTACATTTTGCCAACTTTCAGAAAATATTCATTCAAATTGCAAAAGAGCTGATATTCTGCCAGTGCTCCAATGGCTGAACTGGCACCTTGAAAGAAAGTCATTCAGGAAGCAGACCTCACCAAGTGCTTGCCTCCTCTTCCAAAGCAAGCCTCTTCTAGAAGAAGAAAAGCGAGGGTTTAAAAAACAGAGAAACCAGAAGAGAAGTGAGAAGGAGACGAAGAAGAAGAGGGCAAAAAGAGAAGACAATAAAGGTGCTTTCATATTTTCAGTTGCAACAGTAGCCTCAATTGACATAATTGGTATTCATCTGAGGGAAAAAAAAAATCAAGGAAACCAATTGAAAATTATAAAAGAAAATAAAGGTCTGTTTTTGTCTTGAATGTTGAGTTCTGTGTTGTTTTGACTGTTGAGCACAGTGAATCAGACTTATAATGTGACTCTGCCCCTACCCCCTCTCCTTTGAAAATAAAAAGACTCTTTGTCTAGTCTTAAAATGTTTAGTAATTGGTGGCATTTTGTGGTAGCCTGGCATCTCAATCCCTCATCCTTCCTCATCCCACTACTGTGTCTTGTGATGTTGCACATGTGTAAGATGTGTAGGGGTGGGGGGAGGGGCCTTACTTCTCTCTAATAGGAGCCGCACTATTCCATTACTAGGAAATGTTTTTGTGTTCTGTCTCATTGTGATTCCTTGTTCAAATGTGCTGCCCTGAGATAAATCTATCCTCAATTATTCTTACAGCTGTCAACCCAGATTCTTTGTAGAATTATGTTGTCCTTTGGTTGAATGCTTTTATTCCCCCTTAACAGCAGGAAGAGGGAAAAAACTGTTTCAGTTTTTATTTATTTAATAGCTATGCTTTGTCACTTTTATATTATTAAATCTTTACTTATCCTTCTTAAAGTAAAACTACATTGAAATTTTATTAAAAAAAAAAAACATCTAGCCCAGTATTTCACAAACTTTAAGAACTGAGGAGAAAGAAAACTGGTAAGAATGTTTTTTAAACAAAATATATACACCCTACAGTTTTAGATAATATGGAAGAAGATTATTCGTAAAACAAAAATCTACTGTGTAAAAATACTTCTGCCTCTCTTAAATATTAAAACTATAATCTGAATCCCTTTTTTCCTTCACCTTCTTTCGAGAACTGAAAAACTAATAATACATTAGGCCACCTGATACTTAAACTACTATAATTCACATCTGTTAGGCCTCCCATTTCTCCCCCACTCTCTGCTTTATGAAATTACATCTAGCTTTAGATGCAGTTTTGCCTTGAGGCAAAAAGAATGATAACTAGTAAGTAATTCCTCAGAGTCCTTTCCTGGCCTATGATTTTATGAAGTGGAATTATACTGTTCAAATGTATCCTTGTTTTTACAACTCCATTTAGTTACTCTGAATGACCTTGTGATTTTGTGCCTTCCTGGTTCCAAACGATTCTTGATTAAAATTTCCTACCTCGTTTCAATCTTGCTCTTAACCCACAAAGCAGTTCCTCCTTTTTACAGTCCTCCATCCACCCATCCCTCAAAATCCTCTGGGTGTTACAAACATTCAAGGATGAGCCAACAGAGAATTTAAAAGCTGTTATTTAAAGGGATTTCTGTATTTTTAGATTGTAGTTGTAACACAGATATATGATTAGGAAGTTAAAGTCATTATAGAGGAATTAGGAATAGCATGTGCTGATAACCAGGAACTTTCTAATGGAAGAACTCAATAATCATGCATACCAATAATTGCTAACCTCAGCAGCAGAGCCAAAATTGAATGTGAAACTTAAATGAAGCTACTTTTTAATCCTAAAGGTGATCCCTTTAAGTTAAGGTACTGTGTTTGTGGGCTTTGGGGGCAGTTGTAGGTGCTCTAAAAAATTAAGACTGCTGCATTTTAAAGGAGTCTCACAAATTAATTAATACCTGCTGTTAAATATGCAGCTCAAATGATTACTGGCAAAATTGGCAGTATTGAATTCTCGTGAAAATTGTTGATTCTGGAGTTAGACTGCCCAGCCGGAATTCTAGCTCCACCACTTACTAAGTGTGACCTTGAGCAAGGTACCTCCCTGCTATAAAATGAAAATATAATAGATCTACTCTTAGTACTGTTGTAAGTATTAAACGAGATTAAATGTTAAGCATTTACCCTACTGTTTTGCACATATAAATGTTAACTACTCTTATTACCAATTAGAGAGTCTTTTTTTAACTATGTCAGAACTCCTAAAATATTCACATGGTCCTTGGTGGAATGAACAACATTCCATATTTACTCCTTGGACCAGTACAATTAGTATCAAATAGGATTCTTTGGCTCTCTATTAAAAATGTAATATAGCCCTAATCCCATCTACCTCTCCAAGCAAACTCCAAGTTCATCTCTGTTTATCAGTGTTGGGAATGATACGACATCAGTATTCAGGCAATTAAAGAACAAGATGGGAGTTTGATTTGTTCATGTAGATCTAAGATCCTTTTCTGAACCAGTCTCTAAGGTTTTTTTTCTCCCAAAAAAATATTTAATTGGGCTATTTTCTTTCTTAGCATTTCTTACAAATGCTAAGTAGCTTGTCTTAGTATGTGCCAGATTTTCCCTTACATTTGCATATAAATATATTCCCATATTTCACTTAAAGCATTATTGATAATTTATGATCATCTACTATATTCACAATGTGGCAGGCATTGCTATGGCAGTCACATGATACTTAGTATCCTCAATGGCACATTATTAGAAGATTTTTATAATCAAATAGAGTCTAATGAATGCCATTGCATCTTATGAAGTCTGGAAAAATGTAAAAATCAGTTCACTGCTAAACCAGGAGAGCTCTATTAATCAGCACTTCTATGCTTATCAATATAATGATAAGGGATATTCATTAATGTTTTAAAATAATAAATTATGTGCAGGATTGTTTCTGTGTTGTGTACCTTTTGTACTCTAATTCTTTGAACTTAATGGACTCAAGATATTTATGGTGATTTACTATTAAGAGAATATTTTGTTAATCAAAGCATCCTAATATTGATCATGCTAAAACAATTGGCTGCCTATAGCTAACTTACCCAGTATAACTAGCAGCTGTGGGGTTGTTTTTTTTTTTTTAATGTAATAGAGTGTTTTCCCAATCATTCATTATTCTGTTTTTCAGATAGTTTTGATTTTTTAGTAGATTTTTGGAGTGTCAAATAACTGTTTATTACACTGGATTCATTTCTCTCTCTTTTTGGACATTGCAGGTGAAAGTAGGGAAGAAAAGTTAGGAGATTCGTTGCAAGATTTATACAGGGCATTGGAGCAAGCCAGTCTGTCACCACTGGGAGAACATCGCATTTCAACCAAGATGGAATACAAGCTATCATTTATAAAGAGATGCAATGATCCTGTGATGAATGAAAAACTACACAGGCTGAGAATTCTCAAAAGCACTTTAAAGGTAAGATAAGAAATGGAAGGAGAGATTCCTTTCAAGAGATTCATTCCTGAACTCAAAGCTGATTACCAGATACTCTAGGTGAAGAAATACACAATGGGAGTGGGGAGACAGGTAAACAAACAGGAAAGTCCTGAAGCTGAGCTGTTCCTATAGCATAATAAGTGTATTGGTAACAATGCAATAATCTTAACTTTTCATTAACATCTCAAGGCACTGACTGAATGTTATGTGACTTAGTTCTAGTAGAAAACAGGATGTGATTAATTTTTTTTTTCCAAAAACTCGAGGCTGGTGTTATTCTTCAGTCTTTCATTTTCCTAAGATTAATGTGCCATGTAGTGTAATTAATATAGTTATTAAAAGAACACAGCATGCATGCAGAATGCAATAGTGGGTGCGAAAAGGGTTTGCGATATTTTGTGTCTGTTTCCTGCAGCTCATTTGGATTGAGACCAGTGATTCATGTTCCATGTAGAAATTTTATAATTGTTCTGTTTGCACTATAAGTTCCCAATTCACAAGTTGCTTTCCTATTATACATTTCTATAAGTGCTTACATTGTCTCAGGTCTTCTTATTATGCCACCCCCAAATTGGGGAGAAGGAGGTGAGGAGAGGGGAGCAGAGAAGCAGGACATCTAAAGAGGCAGAAAAGTGAGCTTCCTCACTGTGTGTATGTGGTTGGGGGGTGCTGCCACACGGACTCTCCCTAAGCAGGCCTGTACCCTTGAAAAATCAAAAACAGCAAAGAACTATCACGTAGAATATGTGATCCAGTAATTTCAAGAAATAAAAGATCAAAGGACTCCTTCAAGAAATATTTCAGATTCATAGTACGTTGCTGAGGTTTTGTGATTTTGAAACATAGATGAGTACCAAAGAGATAAACAACATAGAAAATGCATTATTTGAAAAAATTTCCTCTAGCACTCAGTTAAATTTTCAGAGTCAATTAGCTTTCTATTGGTATTCATGCAAAAACTATTGCAAATCCGTGGGACAACCTAAAGGCCTTTCTGTAACTAAAACCAGAATTTTAAAAAGAGCTATAATATTCATAAGAATAATTCTGCTGACTAATCCTACTCCAAAGACATCCTTACCCTCCCACCTTGTAGACCCTCGTCCCTCACCCCACATTCCAGACCAAACTGCTTGGTTGTGACAGAAGGCAGGCATTTTGAAGCAGGTCAGGCTCACATATTTTAAAGACCTGCTCCTGTCCTCTCTCTCAGCAACTTGCCCCTGTCTTTTATGCTCTATAGAGTCCCCAAAAGCGTTTTCTTCCAGTAGCAAAGAATATATTCAGTTCAGAGAGTACTGATGAGTCATCAAGAATATGACGCTGTGCTGTACTCTCTGGGGCAAATAAAAATGATGAAAAGTTACTGTAAAGGAATGCCCTTCATTGATAAAATGAACTATAGAGCCCTATACTTTTTAGTGTGAGAAATTATTAGGAAATGGAAGTCTCCAATTAGGTAAGGACAGCTGCCCAAGCAACCCTGGTTGTGTGTAGTTCCTGGAATTGTAACAGGCCCCTCATCAAGCACAAGGCAACTCACAACATCCTTGGTCCCAGCCCTGCTGTCTCTGTCTGGCCCCAAAGACCAGAGCGACTGCTTAGGCACATGGGTGTCTTTCCCTCCCAAGTCTGGCTAGCCCAGAAATGTGCCTTCTCACTTCCTGAAAAACATTCCCTAGACTTCCCCACCCCTTCCTTGGACTCAAAAGTCAGGTCTGAGTTTCTCAAGACTGTCTTACCCTTTCCTCCCTCATCCCTCCTCCCACCTGGGAGACTAACTTATCCCACAGGTGATAGGTGTGCTGTGGTGAGTTATCCCATAGTGAAACTTAGTCTTCAGCTGAGAGCTGACCTCCAGTGTGAAAGGGAGGGCCATTTTGCATTGCAGGCTCCCAGTGCTACAGGAAGGGAGCCATAACGTCCACACAACACAAGTTATATATTTGTGGTGACAGGAGGGCCATGCTCTGTCTCCTGCAAGCATGAGGTGCTAATCATCTAGCAGAAGAGGTAGGACAGTGCAAAAGTAACTCAAGACATATAATACATTATCAATAACAGGGATAACGTGTTATGGGTCATCGATGAGGAAGGAAACATTTTTTCCAATTGTTGAAGGAACACCTCAAGAAATGAGAGGCATTTGAACTGGATCTTAAAGGAGGAGGAAGGTTTCCATAGGCAGAAATGGGAAACAAAAGAAAAAATAAACCACATAGAGTGGGAAAAATAAGGCATACCTTCGGTGTAAAAAAAGTACACTAGGATTTGAGTCTAAATAGCTGAATTTGAGAATATCAGAGCCATTTCTTACGTGCTTCTTGATTTTTTGCCTATTAACTTTTTATTTTAAACTTGAACAAGTTTTTGTCCGCATCTTAACTATTGAATCCTTTTGCTTTTCAGGCCAGAGAAGGGGAAGTAGCCATTATTGATAAAGTCCTAGACAATCCTGACTTGACATCTAAAGAATTCCAACAATGGAAGCAGATGTACCTCGATCTTTTCTTGGATATCTGTCAAAATACCACCTCGAATGACCCATTAAGTATTTCTTCTGAAGTAGATGTAATCACTTCCTCTCTAACACACACTCATTCATACATTGAAACGCACGTGTAAGTGTATTCTGCCTTCAGGCCATCTGGTACCTCCTGGTATTTTGAACAAGTATATAAGGTAGTTTTTATATCAATGTGTGGGACACTTGACAAGCTATACTTCAGTGTCACCAAACTATATGAAACAAACTATATATGGTCATAATACCATTGTCTTTAATGAGCATTTGTATATTTTATATGCAGTTAGTGCTCAGCTTATGTTTACCATGTGCAAAATCAACTGTCTTCAATGACTTAAAATTAACTTTTGCAAACAATTCTGAAGACAGATGGTCTTCAAGTACAAAAAAACACAACGTGGCAGTTTTCTATCTAAGGTCATCTTTTCTCCCTTTAAGTTAATTTTATATAAACAAGACTTCAAAAGTAAATCACATTTTTTCAGGTGCAGACATCCTTGTGGGTGGGAAAGAATTTAAACCTTTTTTATATTTATTAAAATGTTCTAAGAATTTTCTTAAACATTGCACAAAGTTTAATGCTGTAGTTTTATTTTTGTGAAATGTAGATGCGCATACAAGAGTTAAGCAAAATAGAAGAGCATCAACATAAGAAAAGTTCAGGTATCTGATATTAGTCTTAATAGTCTATTAACTTGTGAAAGCTGGTTAATGGAAATACTATTCCAAATCTATGGGGACACTTAATGGTGTATCAGGGCAAAGCTTTGTAAGATGTTTTTGTAACTAAGACCAAAATTGAAGATAGAGCTGCTTTATTTTCTTGGTTTAAATCTTCCTTTATTTTTGTAGTGATGAAATGCTGATTGTGTACAGAGGAATTTGAGAGTGGATTTTTTAAAACACACTTAACTCACCCAGAAAGGCAGCTAACAGATATGTGTATATATAACAATTTCAGCCCAAACTCATGTTTTTAAACTCCACCTCTTAAACTACAAGGTATAAACTGAAAGGAATCAACTTTCCAGTTAGTTTCCAATTACTCCCGCCCCAATCCATTAATTGAACTTAGTAATTATACTTCAGGCAGGGAAGTAAAATATGTTTAGTTACAGGCTGATGTGTGTTAAATATAGAAAACAATGTTGAGAAATAAAAATGTATCTCTCTCCTGAGGAGCAAGAGGATGATGGTCATTCGGAGGTCTGTCACATTGAATTATATGAGAAACAATTTATAGTGGTTTTTCCTAGCTTCACGAATTCTTCTATAGAGTGGATGAAGTCTATGAAGAAGTCCTCTTCATATATGTCCATTTATAAGTGATCACAGCATGATAATGACTATGCTGCTTTTTAGTGTCTGGCTGCATAACGTACAAGTCACAATTTGCTGTTTTTTTAGGAGGAGGAAGGGACCCTCCTTTACTATTCTATATCCTAAAATCTACTTCTAATCAGCTTTATACTGTTGCCTGTACAGCTCAGTGAATGTACTTTCATCTCTAAGAGTTCAAATATATGCCAGTGAATATTTTTGCTGTAGAGGAGAAAGTAAAAACTCCACAGCAGTAATCTTATTCTTTGCTTTTGAAACCACCATTGAATCACTATCGTTTTGCAGACTTTGCACAACTGTACAGGAGAGTGGCCTTTCTACAGCACATTTTCAGTAACCCTGTATTTAGTCAAAATGGATGAGAAATCATGTATTAATGTTTGTATGGAATTTTGGGTCCAGTGTAATATTTTTATCATTTAAAAAACCCTATTTGTAAAAACATTTATTTACTGCATGGATATTGATGCACATTAAATTTGTGGGATTTTGTATATGTAAAAAAAAAAAAACCAACAAAAACAACGAAAAAAAAAAACAAAAACAAAAACCTCTTGTCCTAAAATGAAGTGTGCTTGTTACAGGTGTTTAGACTTGTTGATGTTTACTAGACCAAATGTGTACATTCACTTAAAAATATCTGTACCTGATGGATGTGTCATGGATACAGGGGCCAGGTTGTGCCCTGTAAACAGCAAGCAGTTGATGGAAAGACTAGCTGTATTGCTACTAAGCAGCTTTTCCTTTTGTAAAGTCGGCTCTGTTGTTTTAAATGGTAAAAATTAAACTAATGAATTTCAAAAGACTTGTGGCTAGCCTAGCATGAAAGAGACCTTTTAACACTATATATCTGTACATTTTATTGCATTAGTTTCAAATCTAGGAGAGAGGCAGCACTGTAAACTGAAGTCAAATAAATTCGGCTCTTAATGAATCCTTATAAAGCACCTACTTTATTCATAGAGTCTTCACCGTATTTCTTTGTGACACAATCACACAGCCACCATCCCCTCTTTCCTACCTTCCCAGTTATGATTTCTAACTTTGCCACTCCATTGGTGGTACAAGCCAGAAGAAGCACCTCATTCTGTGTATACGAGCATCCTCTTCTTAGCTCCAGTAAAATCAAGCTGGTTTCTCATTTATCTGATGTGCACTTAAAAATTTCACCCACTCCTCTTCCCCTTCTCTGTGATTCTTTGGGGAAACGGGGGATGGGGGTAGAGGAGCCACAAAAAAAAAAAATGTTTCTTTTTTAAATATAACCTACAGCATGTCTACAGAATGAACATTTAAAGAGGATGAAAGAAATAGGGCTTTGTTTTTGTCAGATGTTCCACTTAACCAGAAGAGCCCGATCATTACGGCTAAGGGTTGGCGAAATAAAACTTAAAACCAATGAGCTACCTAAAGCCAGGGCAAAAGCAGAAAAGGTGTAACTAAGGATGAGGGACAGAAAAACTTAACCTGGGTTATTTTCTCAAAAAAAAAAATGCTCTCAGAGATTTTTTTTTTCCCTCTCAATTTCATATTTATATTAAACCATCAGAGCAGAACCATGGTTCTGGATCAAAAATTCACAGTTCTCCTTGCAATGATTTCTATGCTGTTTAACCAGGGCACTTTCCCGTTGCTATTTATTCAGATAATGCCATGTTCTAGGACTATTTATTACAGCCTTTATAGCTAGCGATTTTCTGAGTCTTGTATATAACTTCTTATGATATATATATATATATATTTGGCTATTCGTTTAGCACAAAAGTAACCACTGTTTGGCACCCAGGAACACACTTTAAGAGGGATAATAGGGTCATATTTTATTTTTGAAAGTCCATCTCTAGCCCAGCATGAGAATTTCTAGAAATCTCAGCCTACTGTAACTGATTCATATATTCTTCTATTTGACCTTTCCTGTCTCCCATTCTCAACTTAAAGGGAAATATCCCCCTTTGGGCAACTCTTTGTTTACCTCCTTAACCTTCAGAAGCCACTCTATTCCCAGAATCCCATTCTTAAGAAAAGCACATGTGTTGCTCTGTAAACCTGCTCAAGCACGACTTTCTCCTCCGTCGTCCGGAGACCGCCCTAACTCATGAAGCCCAGCACTAAATCCGGAGCCTCTCCGGTCTCTCCCTCCCTCTCCTCGTCCGCACCTTCGGCCAGCTGCAGCACTGCGCACTGCAGGCCGCTCCAGGCCCAAGGCAGCGCGCAGCCGATGTCCTCCCAGCGGTCCAGATCCAGGTCATAGCCCACCACGTTGCGGGTAGGCACCTGGCGCGAGTCCCGCCACTTGACACCGCCCAGCAGCAGCGCTGTCTCCTCCACCACCGCCAGCCCATAGCAGAAGCGGTCGTAGGGCAGCGGCCGCAGCCGAGTCCACTGGTCGCTGCCGGGGTCGTAGCGCTCGATCTCAGAAAACGGCTCGTAGCGCCCCAGAAAGGCAAACACTGAGCCGCGCAGCGCAGCCATGTGGTGCCCAAAGCGGGCCGTGCCCATAGGAGCCCTCTTGCTCCAAGCCCGATCCCCGGGTCCCAGGGCGTACAAGTCCCTGAGACTGCTCGCACCGTCCTCGCCTCTCCCCGCCTTGCCCCCGGAGATGTACACGACGCCGTTGTCCCCGACGGTCCCCGCGTGACCATGCAGCGCCCGCGGCAGCGCCCCAGCCGCTGTCCAGCGGTCTCGGCGCAGGTCGTACATCTCCACCGAGGCCAGTGCCTCGCCGCCCGCGCCCAAGCCCCCGACGGCCAGGAGTCCCTCGCCCAGGACGCCGCACCAGAAGTGGGCCCGCGCTTCTCGCATAGGGGGTACCGCCGTCCAAACGTGAAAGCGCGGGTCGTAACGGTGCACTTGGGCCGTGACCGCCCGTGGGCTGTCGGCCAGGGGAGAGGAAGCACCGTCCAAAGGACTCTCCCCGCCTAGAACGAACAGGAAGTTGCCTGCAGCGCACACGCTGTGTCCTAGTAGCGGTGTGGGCAGCCGCGTGAGGCTCCGCCAGCGGTGGTTGTACACGTCGAAGGCCACCACGTCTTGAGTGAACTCCCAGTCCTCCTCCTCCTCCTCCTCTTCCTCTTCCTCCTCCTGCAACTGCTCCTCTTCCTCGGGCTCTGGCGCGGCATCCCTGCCCCTGACTGCCCCCCTCGGGGCCGCGACCTCCTCAATCACCGCCTCCGGCGCCCTGCGCCCCCCGACCAACAAGATGCGAGTTTGGGGGCTCCGGACGCTGGTCTGCTCGCCCTGCACGAGCGGCTGGCGGGAGGGCGCTGTGTGGTAATTGAGGGCCTGGATGATGAGGCCTTTGACCCGGGCGGGCAGGGCGAAGCCAGAGCCAGAGTACATGCGCCGCAGCACGTCGGCGGGCACCAGGCCGAAGCGGATGCGCTCCAGCAGCGCAGTGCAGTGAGCCAGGCGTTCGGCCTTGGGCTCCTGCCGCAGCCAGGCCAGGGCCAAGCCCAGCAGCCAGGCCTCGGGCACCCGGGCCACGTCGGGGGCACCGAGCACGGCCCTCAGCGATGCGGGGTTGAGCTCCAGCAACCCCATGGAGCCCGCGCCCCGCGACAGTAACTCCCGCAGGTGACGCACTATGCAGCGTTCGGACGCGTCCAGCGTGTGCGTCAGGCCGAAGCGCGCTGCCACGTTGGCAGCGAAGCAGCAATTGTTCGGAGCCAGCTGGCGCTCCAGGTATCGGCCGCAAAGCCCCAGGGCCTCGGTGACCTGCAGGTAGCTGGCGGCCTCCAGCGTGTCCTCCACGCTGTCCATGGAGAGCGGCAGCCAGGCAGTGTAGATGAAGTCGAGCAGGCGCTGCAGGCCTGCTGCCGACGGCACATGCAAGTGGATGACGCTGGCCCGGGATTCCCGGGTGTGGCTCTTGAACAGAGCTCTGAAGTAGTCGCTAGAACAAGCGAGGAGTGACCTGTGCGCAGGGAACTCGCTGCCTTCGGCCACCAGCGTCACGTCGCATAGGAAGCCCTCGGCGCGCAGGGCCTGGTAGCCGGTGAGCAGCGCGCCGCCATGAGCTTTACAGTAAGACAAGAAATAACTCATGATGCCCAGGGCGAGTAGCGGCCGGGCCGGGGCTAGGTCCCTGGGTCCAGCCGGATGCGGCCGAAGGCATCTCGGGGCCCGGCGTCCCCGGGCCCTGCACGAGAGCTGCAAAGACCCTAGTAGGGGCCCATTTTTGCTTGTTCAGTTTAAAGCCGATAGCTCCTTTATCCAGGTCTGCCGACCTGCTGTTGACTCTCTCAGAGCCAATTCGGTCGGCGAACGGTTTCCAGAAGCCCCTAGTGGTGGAGGATACGGTGTTTCGAGTCTTCTGGGGAGTGCAGGGTTTGGTTTCAGTGGCTCCCGAGGCTGCCAGGGCGTTGCCCAAAGCCCCCTCCCCGGCCCAATTGGAGGAGCCCACACCTGCGCAGGGGCCGCAGTGGCCGCGCACCATCACCTGGAAGGGTCGAGTGCGAGTGGGCCGACTCCTCGGGGTGCAGGATCTCCGACGGCCCAGATGCGCAGATGTGTCCCGGCTCGGGGTGTCCCGGGAGTGCGAGGCGAGGGCTCTGACCTCCCGGGCGTAGACGAGGAGGACGGGTTCTGCGGCACCCGCAAGGCCGGGGACAACTGGTTACGGGACGGGGTGGGGGTGGGGGGTGAGCTTGTTCCGCGCGGAGGATCAAATCAAAACCAGGGGGATTAGGGAGGGGGTGCGCGTGTCAGCGCGGCGGGTCGGAGGCGTGATTGGGTGCCACACATAACAGGCCTGTAGCTCACAGCGACAGGAATAGCGGACGGCCTCGGCCCCTCTGGCGCGCCCCGCCCCGCGCCCCGGCTGCTGGCCACGAACCGAGGGCCGTGGCCCGGGAGGAAGCAGCTGGGGCCTGGGACCTGACTCCGGTGAGCCAGCGAGCTGCTGGTCACCAGGGGTTCCCAGGAATCCACCTAGGGGTGCGGGCGGGGGCGCTCACTGGAGAGGCGCGAATTGCCCAAGCCCCTATTCCTGGTGGTGTCTAGTAAGGGGCGCCCCGCTGGGCTGGGCTGGAGGAGTGTCGACCCCGGTGCCCCTGGAAAGAAGGCTTTGGCTCACAACTTTCTGCTTTGAGGAGGGAGGCCCTGATTAATCCAGCGCGATCAGGGATTAAGCGGCCACTTTGTGCGCTGACACCCAGGAGGCTGCTGTGTGCAGAAGAGCCACTGGCGGGAACCACGCTCGGGCGAATCCGCCCTCCCCGCCAGCGGCGCTCGGTAATACGCCCTTCACCTGGATTCATCCTTGCAAGATGCCGGGCCTACTCTGCACCCTTCCGTAGAAGGCTTGCGTCTCCCGAGAAGGCTTGTCTCACATTCCGCATTCAGAAATTCGCTCCCCTCCCTTCCACTCCCCCAAGCCCCCCGCCGCCCCGGACCCCAGCTGAGTTCTCCCTTCCTGTTCTTGGACCCTGCCAGCTCAACCTTTGGCAAAGTGGACAAGGAAATAGTAGGTGACTTGGGTTTTCTGCCTTTGAATGACCACTTCCTTTAAGAAAATAATTCGTTCCAGTTTCTCTCCATGATTTTCCAGCCTCCGATCTAATTACTGCCTACTACGTCTTCAGTGCCGTGAGGAGATAATGGGCAGTAAGGTTGCAAAACTCGGTAGGGGCTAGAGCTTCCTAAGGCCCCTCCTCATGAAGTTATTTTTATAAGATGCACCCCGCACAGAAATGATGACTAAAACACCCCAATCTTGAAACATTAGGAAAGCATTTCCCCATCTCCTCCATCCTGCTATTAAATAACTAAATGATTAATATAACTTCTTTCTTGCCAGTTTTGAGGCTTCTCTGTGTTTTGCTTTCATCTAGAATTGATTTTTTTATTTTCTAATGCAACCCTTCTGGCAGTCCGTTTTAAGTCAATCTTTTGAGGGCATCTGAAATAACTTGCATTTCTGACAGTTGGAGTTATATTTCGCAGAATAAAAGCCCAAGGAGGGATAAAATTCTATATTTCATTTTCTGCCTGATGTCCCATCAGTACTTACAAGATCTCCAATTAGAAGTACTTCTGGAAGTGCATAAAAATATTAGTAAAATGATTTTGCTTTTTTGTCAAAGATGGAACTGCTTTATGACTTAAATTAGGCAAATTATAAAATGCAGGCAGGGGCTCAGGTTAAGGGCTTACTTAAACTCGAGGCTAAAAATACTCCAATTTGAATTCCTAATGTTAGAGCTACAGATGGGTTCAGAAGGGGTGCTTGGTTGGTTTTTCTTTTTAAGTACTAAAATTCTTAGTTCAAAAATAAAAGACCAGTCTGGTTCCCTGTGCGCAGATCTGTGTGGTGAGATTAAACGGCCTTTACTCAACCTAATAGAATTTTGCTGGAAGGGATATTTGAGATCATTTAGCCAAATCTTCTCCCTTTCTTTGCAAATTTCTTGTTTTTCTTTTTAAACAAATGTGGCAAATGAGCCCCCAAATATGGTTTGTCTGGACGACTTGGATATTGAGTTACGGAGTCTGGACCAGAATCCAGGACTTCCTCCCCCCCCCCCCCACTATATTATGTGACATCGTGTATGATAAAAATAAAATAGTGCAACACACAGTCAGTTTATTTAAACCAGATTTCAGGGTGATAAAGTTTAAATAGTTAAACAGCATATTTTTAACCCCCATATCGGATCACATCTCATCAGATCTGCCCATCACCATGCATTCAGATTGAATCTAAAATGTCACACGTGAGAATAAAGATGCTGAGGCGCCCTCTAAACTAAACATCAACAATCCAATTTTACATAACAAGTATGTGTTCATTGCTGGCCCAGCACGCCATCTTAACATGTCTTGTCATTGAGGATATGATGAACTATGTTAACTGAAGAAATTTTCACATTAGATGTGTTTACAAGGTCTTGTTTAGAAAATGTAGCTGTCAATCCATCCAAGAACATTCTTGTCATTTGAGTTGTGTCTATGGAAAGTATCAATACTTTAATTTCCATACAATATTAAGTAGGCTAAATAACATTTCAGTGTGTTCTTCTTTAGTCATCACGAGAGATGTGTGTCTTAAGTTGAGTCTCCTGGAAGCAGACCCTGCAATGCAACCTGAATGCATGGTGATGAGCAGATATGATAGGATGTGATCATTATGTTGAAAATGATCTGCTTATGAGTTGCCCTTCTTTAGACTATCGACTCCTTAAGCACAGGGACTGTTTCTTGGTCTTCATATCTCCAGTCCTTATCATGGTCTTCAGCATAAGTAATTTGGAGTTGAACTGATATAGGGAATGGCAACATCAGTGGGAGGAGTAAAGGGTTATTAAGAGGGACTTGACTGAGACAATTACTCCCTTCTCTCTGGCTCTCTTCCTTCACTTCACACAGCTGGGGTTGAAGATAAATCCTGGTAAGGCCATGAGCTAACACCTCTAGGAATCGAGTGGATGTGACTGTGGGTGGACCCTGACTGGGGAGTCCAGATGGACTCAACTCTTCTGAGAAGGCTAGGCCACTGTTGTACCCTGGTGCTTCCCTGCAGCCTGAGTCCTTCACCCAGACCAGCCCCACATGGCTCTTGGCATCTAGTCAGAAGCGCTGCTACTCCTCCTACCTGGATGCAGGGCTCCAGGTGACCCAGCAGCCCTTCTGTGCCCCAGTTTGTATGGCTGGGCTTCTGCTGAATGCCCAGCTACACACTCCAGCATGCCCGTTGGGACCCCGCAATTTGCCCTAAACTTCCCGCCCCTCATCAGAACTTGATCTGCTGTCAACAGTCCCTTCCATACAGCTGCACCTCCTGTAACAGAACCCAGATCTAAAGTCCTCGAACATCCACTTCACTTCCCACATCAAGGTGGCCCTGCTAGTCAGCCATGACACTTATCTGAATTGGCCCTACCTAGGTAAACCTAAATTCTATAGCTCTCACCTCTAAAATAATCATAGATATTGAAAAAACCCAACACTACAAATGTCCATACATAATAGGCACGTAAAAATTTTTGCAAATGTAATGTGCTTTTTTCAGTAACAGTTTTATTGAGATATAATCCACATACCATACACTTCACCCATTTAAAATATACAGTTCAGTGCTTCTTAGCATATTTACAGAGTTGTGTAACCATCACTGGAGTCTAATTTTGGAACATTTTCATCACCTCAAACAGAAACCCTGTACCCTTTAACTATCACTTCTCTCTACCAGCCTCCCAAGCCCTAATCAACCACGAATCTACTTTCTGTCTCTATAGATTCTGGATATTCCGTATAAATGGAATCATATCGTACATGGTCTTTTGTGACTTTTGTGACTGACTGCTTTGACTTAGCATGTTTTCAAGGTTCATCCACTGTAATGCACTTTTGAAGAAGAAAATACTATGTAAAATAATAGCATTGGGAACCTTTCCTCAGAACCATAAAACTCTAAAATGTGCCTGTTTGATATTTAGGATACAGTTTTGGCAGGTTAACTCTTTATCATCTATCATTACTGGCTCCTTTCAATCCTGGTACGCTCCCTTCCAACATGTGGCTTCTGGCAACCTCCATGGAAAGCCTATTATTAGAAATTGACACATTAACTAAGCTAATTGTGAAAACATGATTACAAACAATAACAGACAAGTGGTAGAGAAAAAAAAATCCCATGGTGTCTTCACTCTCTTCCAGGACCATGTTTTTGTGTATATGAAATATATTTTATCTTTGTGATATGCAATCAAGCAAAAAGATTCCAAGAGAAAAGCGTGCACGCGTGCATGCATGCATGCGTGCGTGTGTGTATGTTTTGATCATCACTGATATTGGCATTCTGGCCCAGCTGACAGCTTAAGGAGGAGTATGGTGGGTGGGGAAGGATTGGGATTTGGGGTCAGACCTTGGCTTCAATTTCACATCTCCCCCATATGACTTTAAGCAAGTGACTTAAATTCTATGAGTGTCATTTTATTATTTTTAAAAGGAGGATATCGACTCTATACTCATAGCACTGTTAAAATAAAATTATACATATATCACTGGTCCTGGCACAAGTACACAAAGTAAATGTAAGTTTTCATTCTTCTTCCTCTTTTGGCTAAAGCCTTCTGAAAATTCATAACACTAGAGCCCAAACAGCCAGGAAATGTAAGAGAGCAGTGGTTCTCAGTGGTCTCCTGCAGTATCACCTGGGAACCTCTTAAGAGGTATAAATTCCTGGCCTCACTTCAAACCTACTGCATCAGAATGGGGCCCGGAGATCTGCTTTAACAAGCCCTCCTGGTGATTCTGATGCACTCAAAAGTGTAAGAACCACTGTAATAGAGGATTCTTTGTAATTTCTGCTACATCCTCAATTCCCTAGTCACAGTAATGACTTGTTATGGATGTGATGTCAAAAAAAAAAAAAAAAGGATGCCTACTAGCTTCAAAAAGTCAAAGGTCGGATACCTAGAAGAAAAAAATTTGTGATTTCTGCCCCATGTCACATGATTGGTCATATTAACAAAAAATACATTGTGGGCTTGTTGGACCTTCTGTACCCCCACAAGATGATGATATTAACAGCAGATCACTAAGGATGATGAAGATGATGACTTGGTAACCAACATATTTTCTCAACTCTTGATCGAATACTCAAATAAGAGAGTACTTGTAGTCCTAACTTCCTATCTGGATGCCACATTTTAAGAGGCTCTCCTACAAATTGGGGAGGGCCCAGAAAGGCCAGCCAGAAGGAGGTGGAGTCTGGAAACATTCTTTCCCATATAGAGAGCAAATGAAGGGGCTGGAGATTTTAGGTTAAGAGAAAAGGTTCTTCTGGGAGTTAAACGATTGCTATTTTCAACTTTCAGAAGGGCAAGAGGGGCAGAGATGGTCTTGTGGCCGCAGAGGGCAAACTCAAGACCAGTAGGTAGAAGTTACAAAGAGAAATTTGACCACAGCATAAATAAGAACCTTCTAGCAATTTAGTCTTGAAAGAAAAGGTACAAGTAGAAGTAGAATGTGCCAGGCCATAAGAAGAGTTACCTGAGGCTTGGAGAAGATAGGGAACCTGTATAAAGTGACACAGTTTAACAGACTGTCAGACCCCCACTGTGCACACTGATCCCAGTCACTTTCACTCCCAGCAGCCAGCACCTGTGCCCCCTTGTGGGCAGAAACCTCTGGGCCCCTGGAGCCCACCTCGCCTGTACACACGAACAGAAGCAAAAGTGCCCACAAATTTGCATCTCTCAGGGGCTACCCTTGACCACCAACTGGAGAGTGGGGTGGCAGCTCCCTTTCCAGATGCTCCCCTATGGGATTGAGCCCAAGTCGCCTTCTGTGGTACCCTGCTTTGTGTCACACACTTCCTTGACCCACTTCCCTTCCCAGTCACATACTCCACCCCTCCCCCCCCCACACACACACACCTGTCTTTTCTGGGGACACTTCCTAAAATGACTTTCACAGCAATCCTCACCTCAGAAGGAATCGCTGCCTCTAGGAAACCCAGCCCAAGACATAGAGGTGACAGGTATCTCAGAAATTGGTAGCACATATTACATCCCCAAGGGGACATACGCTTGCAGATATGTACAGAACACAACAGATATATTGTGTCGATAGACGTGTGTGCCTGGTGGCACAGCAGGGCCTAGAAGTTGGGACAGCCTGATACTGAGGCTAGGCATCTCCCCTTCATCCCTCGTGGCACTCGGGGTTCCTGTGGAGACCTATATGAACTCCAGGGTCCTTTCAAACCCAGCATGCCACAGTTTGGAGCCACTGGCCCCTGAAGTCCCATCTGCAGGTGCCATCTAAATGTGAGCTTACCTGAAGTCTTTGTTCTGTGTGATCCATTTGGTTTTTTGGTGCTGTGCCTCCCATCTCAGGCCGGTGGCTGCTCGCTATTCCCACCCACTCCCACCTTCCATCCACACCTCACATGTGCCCAGCTGCTGTATTCTACTATTATTTTTCCTTCCTACATGGGATGGCCTCATGTCCATTTCTTCACCCTGTAACAGCTCACACTTGAGGTCCCCCTTTCATCCATGTTTGTGCATGCGGCTTGCCAGGGTTTGGCTGCCACCAAGCTTCGCACCTGACTTGGTTTCCAAAGGAGTAGTTGGAGACTCTGATAACATTCTCAGTAACAGAGATGCAAACCATCTGTGGTTCTGACCATCTTTGGGGGACCACCAGCATCAGAATCTGCAGGGCTTGTTTAAGTGCAGGTTCCTGGGCTGGGCCCCAAACCAGCTGGATCAGACTTTCCAGGCTGGAAAGTGGAGCCAGGAGTCAACCTTTTTAACAAGCTTCCCAGGTGTTTCTTACTCACTCTAAAGTATTACTACTCTCAGTGTGGTCAACTAGCCAGCAGCAACAGACTTGCCTGGGAACCTGTTGGAGATGTAGATTTCAGGTCCAGCCCCAGACTTGTGGAATCAGAAACTCTAGGGCTGGGGCCCAGCTATCCGTGTTTTATCAAGCCCTCCAGGGAATGCCGATGTAGGCTAAGGTTTGAGAAGCACTGCTCTGAAGTTCAAGAACCATTCATGTAAAATTTCAGTTCATTTACTCAAAAACATTTATCTATTGTGTTCAGGGCATGTGCTAGGCATGGAGGGTTCAATGATGAAGCCCTGCCCTAGAAGAGCTTAAGCTTTAATGGATTCCATATCATGTTGGTACTTCAATATGTCTTCTAGAGTCCCAAGAAAATCCAGCCTTCTTGGTCCCTTTCATGAGGTCCTTGCCTCTCCAACCTCATTAGACAATAAGCTGCCTAAGTAGAAGAATCCAGTGCCAGCTCCCAAGTGACTTTCGCTTAGGTCCAGGCCAGGGCTGGTTGATGGGTTTCCCAGAGGAGGGAGGATCATACCATGTCAGCCAAGGTCTCCCTATGCCAGATCTGCAATCAGCCCATGATGAAGTGGGTTGAATCTTAGTATCTGACCCCAAAGGGCGAGCTGTTATCCACTTATGGACTTATACAGACAACCAAGTCTATGACTTGATGGTTGGACCTTCTTCAGAACATCAGAATCTCTTATGCATCTTTCAAAATTGCTGCACAGTACAAACCAAGTCATAAACTGAGAAGTGGCTCAGGTTTGTCATCTGAGCACACCCAGAATAAAAATCATGAAACCCCTTTGGGGTATTAGTAAATTTCTCCAATCACCCACACCTGTTTAAGGAGTTGTAGAGCCTGGGACTTTAGATGTTTTTTTAAAAAAAATTAAAACAACACTATTCCATAGAGATATTACACTCTTTTCTGAACTTCCCCTGTATCTGACACATGGCCAACATGTCAATGGTGCCAATTACTTCTCTTTTTAGAACCCCTTTCTAATGATGCTGGGCAGTGATTAATAGGGAAAAATTCTATACAGGATCTTGCCAACAGCAAGGAGTGTACAGAATAATTTGCTCTCAGCTGCCTATAATCTTCTTAAAGGTAGTCATAATCTTAGCCTCAAAATCTTGTGGCATTTGTTAAGAAAGGTTCTACAAAAGTGTCTACTAAGAGTCACCTATGCAATCATGGGCAAGAAATGGTCATTAATCAAGTGATTGTTCTCTGAGCAAGGTTTAACATCATCACTTAGGAAGTCTCAGCTTGAATTCCAGGCAGGAGACATTTCTCACTAAAGCAGTCAGATCTGCCCTGCCTGTCACCCTCCAAAGAGCACATTGCCACTAGAATATGAGGACACAGGGGCAAGAGCAGTGTTTCCCACTATAGGAGGGCCACTCACCACTGTTCCAAGGGGCAATAAGCTTAACACTGTCCTCAGCCACCTGGGTGGCCTAAAACCTTTCAGCTTCCTTTAATCTTTCAGTAAAAGTGGCACCAGCCCCCCTTCCCATATATGGCAGGAAACCCTAGTATTGCCCCCAATAACTAAGGAAACTCAAGGGACTTAGAACTCTCCTAGTAAGTACTTGTTCCAGTCCCTGCTTCTGCTGATGCCTGCATCTCACTCATGCTTTGCCTCTTGAGGTCATTCTCTGCTCTCCACTCTGTACCCACCCACCCATGGAACACAGTCCCTAAGACTTTATATTCCGTCTTGATTTCTCGTGCAACCTATGAGGGACTAAAAAAAATTTACTGAAGACTTGAGTAGGACAGGCACAGAGAAGCAGGAAAATACAGAGTAGCAGAGAGAACCCATAGCTATTCCTGTTTTTAAAATTGCCCACCTGTCAGCTTATCCTTCCCAGGGGCCACTATGCTATATCGCTGGCCCTGTCTCCTTCCCTTCTCTTCTGCTCCACCCCCACAACCCTCCTCTCTCCCATCCTGCTCCCAGAAGTCCCAAATATATGTCATTTCATTGTTCAGAACAATTCTAATTTCTCTTTCCCTGGGTAGTTTTGCCTGGCCAGACCTGACCATGACTGTATGTGTGTGTGTATGTGTGTGTTTGTGTTAAAATATACTTAAAATTTACCCTTTTAACCATTTTAAGTGTACCATTCAGTGACAGTAAATAATTCACATTGTGCTACAACCATCACCACTCTCCATCTCTGGAACTTTTTCATCATCTCAAATTGAAACTCTGTATCCATTAAACAATAATTCCTCATTCCCCACTACCCCCAGCCCCTGCCAACCACTATTCTACTTTCTGGCTCTATGAATTTGACTCTTCCAGGTACCACATATAAATGGAATCCTATACTATTTGTCCCTGTGTGTTGGCTTGTTTCACTTAACATAATGTCTTCAAGGTTCATTTATGTCGTAGCGCATCTTGAAATTTCCTTTTTAAAGTATAAATAACATTCCATTTAATGGATATACCATGTTTTGTTTGTCCAGTCATCCATTGATGGACATTTGGGTTGTCTACCTGTTGGCTATTGTGAATAATGCTCCTATTAATATGGGTACAAATATCTCAAGTCTCTGATTTCAGGTCTTTTATGTATATACCCAGAAGTGGAATTGCTGGATCATATGGTAATTCTTTTTTTTTTTTTAATCCCTACAGCACCTGGTCTTCCTAGGTGGTCTCCCATCCAAGTACTAACCAGGCCCGACCCTGCTTAGCTTCTGAGATCAGACATCGGGCTTGTTCAGGGTGGCATGGCCTTAGACCATGGACCATGGCTCCACTGGGGCACAAACCCAGGACCTTCTGCGTGTAAAGCAGACGTGTTAACTGCTACACTATGGAACCACGTCCTCATATGGTAATTCTATGTTTAATTTTTTTGAGAAACTACCATACTGTTTTCCATAGTGGCTGCAACACTGTGCATACAGGTTTCAATTTCTCCACATCCTCACCAGCACTTGCTGTTTTCTGCTTTTTTACAGTATCCATCTCATTGTGTTTTTTATTTGCATTTCCCTAATGATTAGTGATGCTGAGCATTTTTTCATGTGCTTATTGGCATCTGTATGTCTTCTTTGGAGAAATGTCTATTCAGGTCCTTGGCCCAATTTTTAATTGGGTTGTTTAGTTTTTTGTTGTGGAGCTGTAGGAGTGCTTTATATTTTTTGGATATTAGTTCCTTATCAGATATGTGATTAGTAAGTATTTTCTCCCATTCTGTGGGTTGCCTTTTTACTCTGTTAATAGTGTCCTTTGATGCCATAGGGTTTAATTTTGATGAGTCTAATTTATCTATTTTTTATTTTGCTTATAATTTTGGTGTCATATCCAAGAAATCATTGCCAAATCTAAAGTCATGAAGATTTTTCCCCTATGTTTTATTCTAAGAAATTTATAGTTTTAGCTCTTACATTTAGATGTTTGATCCATTTTAAGTTAATTTTTTTGTATATGATATAAGATAAGAGTCCAACTTCATTCTTCCACAAGTGAATATCCAGTTTTCCCAGCACTATTTGTTGACAGTACTATCCATTCTCTGTCGAATGGTCTTGGCACCCTTGTTAAAAATCATTTGACCATATATGCAAGGGTTTATTTTGGGGATCTTTATTCTATTCCAATTGTCTATATGTCTGTCTTTATGCCAGGACCACACTGTTTTGATTATTGTAGCTTTGTAGTAAGTTCTAGAGTCAGGAAGTGTTAGTCCTACAGCTTAGTTCTTTTTTTTAAGATTGTTTTGCCTATTTAGAGTCCCTTAAGATTCCATATGACTTCTAGGAATGAGTTTTCTATTTCTACAAAAAAAACATCACTGGGATTTTGGTAGGGATTGCAATGCATCTGTGGATGGCTTTGGGTAATATGGACATTTTAATAATATTAAGTCCTCTGCTCCATGAACACAGGATGTCTTTCCATTTGTTTATGCTTTCTTTAATTTCTTTCAACAGTTTTGTAGTTTTCAGTGTATAAGTCTTCCTCCAATTTGGTTAATTACATACTTATTTTATTCTTTTTGATGCTGTTGTAAATGAAATTGTTTTTCTAAATTTCCTTATTTGGAGTGTTTGTTGTTAGTGTATAGAAATGTAGCTGATTTTTGCCTCTTGATTTTGTATCCTGCAGTTTTGGTGGATGCATTTATTAGTTCCAACTGTGTGTGTGAGTGTGTAATCTTTGGGCTTTCTACCTATAATATCATGTCATCTGTGAAACAGATAATTTTACTTCTTCCTTTCCAATTTGGATGCCTTCCTTTCTTTTTCTTGCCTAATTTCTCAAACTGAGACTTCCAATTTCATGTTGAATAGAAGTGGAGAATTCAGGTATCCTTGTATTGTTCCATGATCATGTCTTGGGCCTCTTCATTCATACACAGAGGAGCCTTCAAGGCTTTTATATATACAAGTCCCTGACTAGCAGAGCCCGTGCTGTGCAAAGGAGACATAGGAGTCTGGCAGAAAGTAAACACCAGGGCAGACTCGGAAATGATCTGAACTTTGAATACACTCCCAGTGCATGGAAGTGGTTTTGCAGGAAGTGTTCCCAGGAAAAACCACTAAATTAGAGGAGAAGGAGGCTAAGCAAGGGCACAGCAACCAGAAAAGCCCATGGAGGGTAGCTTGGGCTTGATCCTGAGGGAGCTCTGTGGACAGTGGAGGTCACACCTCAGAGTTGTCCCCATTGGGAGCACACGGACTGGAATGTTGCTACTCCCAGATTGTCAGTCGTTGGTCAAGAGCTACTCACGCGGGCACCTGCAGCTCTCTCTTCACCCAGGCAGCTGATGCTCACAGCAGAGACAGGCCACCAGCAAGGAGATGCAGGTGTTGGTTGTTGGGAATAAAGGTATCCCCACCAGAAACAGGTAGGCACAGAGATGGCAAAGGAGGCCAAGGGCTCTTGATGGGGCACTGATTGTGTCTGCTATGCCCACATTAGAGTAACAGAAGGTCAGCGACATCTGCTTACATCTAGGAAGGCTCTGAGATCCCAGCATTCCCACTCCAGGAGAAGATTAGACCAGTATGTCTATGGTCCCAGCCATGCCAGTTATTGATATCATGAGGATCAGATACATTTTACCCCAATAATGTTTAACACCAAAATGCCCATTAAGCAGTGAGCAGACTTGTCCTTAGGGACTGTGTGCCTAAGCACTAGTGACCCCAAAATGCTGCTTGATGCCCAAAGCCCAGTAAATAGACAAATCACAGAGCCAAGTCAATAGGTGCTATGAGGGAGGTTGGAACACACTCACTTTCATTCCTTCTCTGTCCACCCACTAGGGCAGCAGTCAGACAGCACACCCTCCACTCCACCCTTCTGGTGGACATTGTAGACCAGCGCTACTGAAGGATGGCAAGCTCTGGGCACAGTCCTGTCCAAATAAGACTTAGGGTGAGTACATGGACCTGCACTGCTCTTTCTCTTTCACCCCAATCTGTCCCTCTCACCTCCATTGATATTTCTTATTCCTCTGAGCCTAGCAACCAGTTGGCTCCATCAGCAATTCATCCCTCTGTGCTTTTACCTGCAGAAAGAGATGCCTTTAGTGCAGTGTTAAAAGGGTGGCTCTGGAGGCAGCATGCCCAGGTTCAAATCCTGGCCCACCATTCTCAAGCCATTTAACATGGGATGATTTATGTGGCTTCTCAGTTTCAGTGTTCTCATCATAAAAGTACATAGGACAGGGGTGAGGCATGTCAATTCATAACAGCACTTGGTACGTTATAAATAATAAACATAGATAGATGTCTTCCCTAAATATAAAAGGAAAATATAGATAGTCTTAGAAAAATGACTTTCATTCAGGAGTTTACATATATTGTTCATTCTCCCTCAGTGCAAATATGCAAATGTCTTACAGAAAAGCATAGAACGACCATTGAACTATGGTATTAACAGCATGGATTGATTGGTATATTAATTTATTAAGCCGCCATTCATTAATAATTTATGCTCGAGTAGGAAGGAAAAATCATTACATGGGAGGGATCAGTAGGTTCATGCCCTGTGATGCAATTTTACACTCACAGTTACTCAGGGGCAGAGTAGAGTCTTGAACTCAGTTTTTCAGAACCCCCTGGAGTAGGATTCTGCAATGTGTTGGGAAGTACTGAAACAAGAAACACAGTAACAAGTGAGATTATCATTGAAATCATGTTCTCAGATTAAAATAAACAGCGCAAAGGAATTTTGCAAAATACTTCTTTCAGCCACAAATCCTTGGGGAATGAGTTTGTGTAGTATACATGTTTAATAGACAGTAAACATTGAATACTTTTACAAACTGACATTGTGAACAGAGTGCATCATATAAGCCTCTGACCGTTTATTGGAGGGTGCACCCAAGGCCATGATGGCCTGGTAATGACACTCTGTGTCAGTGTTCAGAATAAGGATTGTGCAGGAGATCAGCCACCTTCCTGTCCTTATGGACATGGAATCATATTTCTTACAATTGACTTATTGGATTATAATATATAATAAACACTGTTAGTATTTTTCTAACATACACACATTTTCCCCTTAAATAAGATATGTTAATTTCCCCATCTCTTTTCAAACATATAGAAATTTCAAATTTTTGACCAAAACAGGCAGAAATAATGAAGAAAACGAAAATACCTGAAGTCCTTTCATTCAGTAACAACCACCATTACCACTGGTTGTTACTGAATGAAGCATATTCATATTCATGTGGATTTTGGATAAGTAATTGTGCACAAGTGAGATCATAACACATGTGCTATTTTGAAGCCAATATTTTCTCTTAATCACATGTTATGGGGCTATTCCCAAGTAAATGTGTATAGATATATATATACCCTTTCTAATGTTTGGGTAGTATTATTTATCTGAATATAGCAAAGTTTAACAAATCCTCTTTTAATAGATTCAGATTACTTCCATGTTTTCACTCTTATAAAATAAGCTTCAGGGAACATCCTTGTATAAACCTCTTTGCATTGCTCCATGATTAGTTCCATAGGATAAAGTCCATAAATGGAATTCCTAGATTAGAAAGAATGCATTTTTCAAAGGTATGCATATTTATAAGCAGTTGACTATGCAAATATAAGTCTGGAAGGGTATGAGCCAGAATATCATCAGTATCATAACTGGGCGAAGTAGGTAATTTTGTCCTCTGTATTTTTTATTTCCATTGGACTATGGATATTTTTTCTTATATTTTTCATGTTCATGGAGCTATCAGCTAAAACCTAATTATGGCTATAGAGAAATACCCAAGATAATCACAGGAATATAGATGAAAGGATAAGAGATGGAGACAAATAAAAAGAAGCGAATATATGTGGAAGACAGATAATGATGATCCAATATAAGGTTAATTGATGTCCCTGAAACAGAGATGCCCACTAATGAAAGAAGATACATTATCAGTATTATACAAGAAAACTTCCTTGAAATAAAGAAATAAATAAATTTGCTGATTGAAAGTTTATACTTCATTCTGGGGAAATAGGATACAAAAAAATCAACATCGAAGCATATTCTCTTTTTAAGCTTTTGAACTTTGAAATCAAGGGAAAATTTTCAAGTATCCAGGAAGATAATAAAAAGCATCTACAAGGGGGAAATGATCGGGCTGCCTCAGACTTATTCATACCCATCAACCAACAATTCTATATGTAGGAATTTAATCCAAGGAAAAGGTCAGGTGAGTATATAAGATTTACATGCAAGGATGTTTATTATATTACTTATAAATATTTTTTCAAACACATGAATTCGAGAAAAATTTAAATGGTAGAATACTAGGCAACCTTTAAAATTATTTTAGGAGAATATTTAATGACATTGAAAAATGCCCATAATACATTATTGTTAAATGAAAGAATCAGGCTACAAAAAAGTAATTACAGTATTATTCTAATTAAATCTGCACATACTAGAAAAACTGGGGGAAAAAAAGACTGGAAGGATCTACATTAAGCTGAAGAGTGGTTATATGTAAGGGAGCATTACAGGGGATATTTTTTTCTCTGTGCTTTTCTATATATACCAAACTCTCTACAATGACAAGCGTTGCTTTCATATTGGGGAGAAAATGATAAATTATATTAAAAATATCAACAATAACAAAGAATCTTGCCTTTATATTACTGTAACAAATCAGAAAGATTTCAAATGTAGTTATAAGATTTGGAGACTGTTTCTTTGAGTAGATGTTTGGAAAACTTAGCTAATCATCTTTTTGTGAGCAACTAGCCTGGGGATGTGCTAATAAAAGAAAGAAAGCTTTGAAAGCTTTAAGTCCTGTGGCTGCCCATGGTCATCATTAACCAGCTTAACTTGGATTATACCTCAGATGAAATGTCAGTCTGGCTGTAAATTTAAGCAACCTATGTTAGATGAGAACATGGAACATCACTGTACACTTGGATAAGCACCATTTGCTTCATGGTATGAATAAACATATCTGTGAGATGAACCTCTAAAAATAAAAATCAAGTTTCTGACCATTGATGGGACATACGCCACTAGTGACACATGGTGAGATGAAAAACAGTGTTTATTAAGGGAAAGATATCAGAGTAGTAAAGCACATGCAGCACCCCCAAACTCGCATTATCCCAGGGCTTACCATGGCCAGTGTTCTTGTAGAGAGGGCCCTTTTCTCCCTGTGATGCCTCACATTCTGTAGTTCTAGCGTCAGGAGGCCAGGGGACATCAATGTGACTATGTAACACAGTGGAGGCTTCCTAGGTGGATGAGTGGCCTTATTAGAAAGGGAAGCCTCCCAACCCAGTAGCTGGTATCAGCCTGTCCTTTCCTTAAGTTAACTAGACTGACTAAGCCAGACAGTCCCTAAGCTCCTGCAAGTAGAGAGGAAATCATCCCCCAGAGCCATCAGGATGGGTCTTGTATCACTGGTTTTAGATACATGTAGAGCGGAGACCAAATTTCTCAAAACTGCTAGATATCTAGATTACCACGACGTTTCCTCCACCAAAATAGGAAATAAGAGCTATTCTTCTACCTTGGAAATTCATCACCCATTATGTAGAAACCCAAGATTTCCCAAATGACAGCCTGTCCAAAGCATTCCCTTTCATTTGCAGCTAGAAGCAACTTATCCTCTGTTAGGCAGCTGGAGGTTCTTCCAGAGCCAATATTCTGATTGGTGACTCCGGTGCTGGCTTCCGGGACTCACTCCAGCTCCTTGGCGGCCTCTCCTGGTGATATTTAAGATTTCTAAACCATCCTGGTTATTTATTCAGCCCTTGATCTGCTGTCATGAACCTGCTGTTTCCTTGATTTGAGTCTTGGGATCTTACAAAACAATTTTCTATTTGTTTGATGCGTTTTATTTATTTTTTTAAACTGATTTATTCTTCCATAGTGAAGCGATGGGTTAAACTGGAAATATGCATAATTTCTCAAGTGTTATGTCCTAAAATCTATTGAAGACAAAATCCCCCTCACAGCTCTCAATGGCCTTCCAAAAAAAGTACAGAGTTAGGTTTTTTCTTCTCACTAGAATTCCTTTTATGATAAGCTTAACATTTCTCCAAAGAAAATGTTACAATACCAAAAACTTCTAAGTTGACATTTACTTAGTTTTTATAAGAGGAATAAAATTTACACAAGGCTTACAGCTGAACATCTTCAAGTTTTGTAGGTATAAGCCTCAAAGGGTAACTCTAAAAACGAAACTTATGGCCACTGCATGTTAACAGGTAAACAGAAGCATGTCCAGATGACTAGTTCGCAGTCAATATGCTCAAATCCTTGGGTGCTCACTGGGTTAGCACCCCAGGTGGCTACCTGCTTGCCAGGGGAAGCATATTGAGCAAGCCACATACCCAGCATGTGATTCACCCATGAGAAGCAACATATGAACAGTTAATTATTTATATCCCTGTTCCATAAAACTTACCCATAGACTCCCTCAGGATTTTGTGCAAATAATTTGAAGGAGGCTGTGCCATGGATTCATTCCCAGTCTTTCATTATGAGGGTCATTTTGCAAAGTAAAAACAATTTACAGCCCCTTAATAGTGGTCCTGCTCTTCACAATTGTCCTTTGGGAGAAAAAGAGACCAAAAGCTTCCATGTCCTTGGCAACACACACACACACACACACACACACACACACACACACACACACACACACACACACACACACACACACACACACACACACACACACACACGTTTTTGAAAATCTAAACAAACCAACAACACAAGAAAGTATGAATGAGAAAATAAAAATTGTCTACATTTACACACACAGAATAAACTGTTAATATCTTGGTGTATTTGCTTCCAGGGTGTCTGTCTGTCTGTTTCTCTCTCTCCTCTCTCTCTCTCTCTCTCTCTCTCTCCCCTTCCCTCCCCGCTACTCTCCTTCTTCTCCCTTTCTCCCTCTTCTTTCCTTCTGTCTTTCTTATTTTTTCTTTCCTAGAGAAAAATTAGCCTTCTTGTGTCAGCATAATACATGCTTATTTCGAAGAATTCAAATACTTTAGAAAACTACAAAGTTGAGGAAGTTAATAGTCACCCACATAACACCACCCAGAAGCAATTATTACGTTCATTAAGAGAGTTCCAGACTACTACTTAGGCTCATACAAAAAGATAGATGAGTAGATACACACAGATAAGTAGGCTTTTAAGGACATGCTATTTCTTCATTAAAATAATAAAATTGTTTAATACTATTTTAATGAAAATGTTACTTTTAATTTAACTTGAATATTACAGAAAAAAAGATAAATTGAAGTGAAACTAAAGAATTCCTAATCGATATTGCTTTACCACAAAATATTATTTCCTAAGAGACTCCCGAGTTTAAGAAAAAAGATTCTAAACTATTAAGTGGTTAGTGTTGGAATTTTTAAACTGCCTTTTCCAATTTTACAGCATTGTCTCCCTGCTATGAACAATGAGGGTGCTGTACTTTCACACCACCTCACACCTCTCTCCCTACTCGGGAGTGGTTGTATTATTCTTTTCTCATTGGTAGTTGACAGCCTTCTCATCCTACCCTGTGATTGCTGACCTGTGAAGTCTTGCAACCGACCCTTCCTGAACTCTTCCTAGGAGGGATTTCTGGTGCTCCTGATGCTCCTGCCCTGGGTCCTGTGCTCCCCACCTTCTCTGGTGTTTCACTGAAGCCCCCCACTTCCAGCCACCTCAGCACTACTACCTCGGGCCCCTCACACACTAGTGATAGAGTGGGGACAATTCTCTTAGAATGAGGAGAACTTATTTCCCTCCTATTTCCCCCCTATATCTTATGTTTCTCAACCAACTGGATAAAGCATCGTTCCAGATTTTGGAGGCCACAGCCTCCTCTCTTTCTGGTACCTTCCATAACTCACAGCTGTGGGGTTTGTCTCTTTAAAGAGAAATAGCATCATAAAAGAGAAGACAAACATGGCTTAAGAAGAGTGTGCAGAATATTTTAAAGGGTAAAAGCAAGAGATTTACCTAATAAAAGAGATTTCTGATGAGGTACAAAACCCTTAACTAGGGGAAATTATAGGGAAGTGCTACGTAACAGGAAAATATCTAAATAAAAAAACACAGCATGGGGTGGTGGGATGGTGGGAAGGAGTCCCAAGAGGATCAGTGACAATAGTTTTAAGCTGATGAAGTTTTTATATTTACATGCAGCAAAAACTAATACAGGACATCCCTCTATCCTTCCCCCTGTCTCCCTGCACATATGGTCCTGGAATGAATAAAATTTAGTCCTGAAACTAATATATTTTTTAATGATGGTTGATTTATTTAAATGTATATTTTAAGAAATATCTGTCCTCGCAGAGAGATCAGCGATGGTCAGCAGTCGGGTGAGTGAGATAAGCAGGTAAAGCACAGAGGATTTAAGGAGCAGTGAAAATACTCTGTATGATATTGATGGATATATGCCATTAAGCACTTGTTCAAATCCATAGACTGTACAACACCAGGAGTTAACCCAAAGGTTGTGGGGAACTTTGGGTGATTCTGATCTGTCAATGTAGGTTGATCCTTGGTAAAAAAAAAAAAAAAAAAAAAAAAAAAGTACCATTCTGGTGGCCGATGTTGATAATGGGGGAGGCTATGCAGGTATGGGAGTGGGGGGGATATAGGAAATCTCTGTACCTTTCTCTTGATTTTGCTGCGAATGTGAAACTGCTCTAAAAAAAATAAATAAAGTCCTTTAAAAAAAATATGTCCTCAAAAACAAAAAACAAAAATGTTAAGCAATCACAGTGTCCCCAAAGCACTCACTTTTTCAAAAGTCAAGGAAGAATGAGATCCCTTGGATCACAATAAGCCCAAGATTTGTTTTCCATTTAACTGGGAACAACCCATTTAAATGGAAAACTCAGAACTGTGTCCTTGGCATGGTCGGCTGCTTTCTAACATGGCCCTCAGTGGCCCCCGCGCCTCCTGGTATGTGTGCCTTTGTGCAGTCTCCCCTTGAGTGTGAGTGGGACCTCTAACTTGCTTCTAACCAAAAAAATAAGGCAAAGGTGATAGGATGTCACTTTCATGATTAGATTACAAATGATAGAGATTTTCTGTCTTGCTAACATTCTATCTATTGACTTCTCAGTTTGCATGTTTTGATGGAGCAAGTGGCCATGTGGGAGAAGCTGAGAGCAGCCTCAACCAACAGCCAGCAAGGAACAGAATGCTGCCAACAATCGCAGAGTGACCTTCTAAATAGGTCCTTTCCCTGTCAAACATCAGATGCGACTGCAAACCCTGAGCCACCAACACCTTGATTGCAGCCTCATGAAAGACCATGAAGCAGAGGACCCAACTAAGCCATGACCTACAGAAACTGTAAGATCATAAATGTCTGTTATTTTAAACCACTAAGACATGGGTAATTTGTTATACAGCAAGTGATAACTAACACGCTTAAATTAGCATATACTAATACGCACCACCTCCAGGCAGGACACCTTCATGGGGAATCACTGAGCCAAGACAAAGCATATGAGAATGTCAAGAGTGGTTATGGGGAGTTTACAAAAAGAGAATGAAGTTAATGTAGATGAGATTTTTAATTCAATTGGCTGTGACAAACCACTGCTATTTAAAATTAACGTTATTTCTCAGTAAGTTCCATCCCATTTCTTTTTACTTCAGACTCTTCTTACTGTGTTCTTAGTACAGTCCTTTCGATTATTGCTGCGGTAGCTTCATGAATTCAATATAAAACTCTCAGCAGATAAATGACCAGTCAAAGACAATTAAGATAGCTCTAGCTTTTGATAGTAACATTGGGATGTTCATGTTGATTTGTCTTCTTGCTGTGACTTCCAAAAAATTTTATTTGGGTATATTTTTCTATTTTTTCGCTTGAGTTTTCAGTACACCTTTTATCTTCAAACAGTTCAGTTCTAATACATGTACTTACAACGTTTACTTCAAATTCTCATCTTTCAAATGAGAAAAATAATACATCTCTCAAACATGTCAGGGTATTAAAGATGATGCTTAAAGTACTATGGAACTGAAAAGTGCTATTAAATTCATTTTTATCAATTCTGCTCTTGTGAGCCATTATCACATCACACTTTTACACAGGCTCTGGATTATCTACTGCCACCCAGAGAACATAGAGTTCAGGCTTATTATGTGAATCATTTGGTGCTTGTATCAATCAAGGCTCTTGGCTGTGAACAACAGAGACTCTGGCTCATTTAAATGCACAAGGAATGATTAAATGGTATCAGGTGCCTCATGAAAACCCCAGTAGGGCCAGAAAGTAAGGCTTGGGAGACTCTGCATTCAGGAAAGATGTCCCAAATCAAACCCCAGTTCTGGAACCACACAGACACCACTAGTGCTACCCCAGGGCTGGGACACCCTGTGCACCACTGATTGCTGGACACCACCATGAAGACCACCACCCTCCTTGGAGAAATGTCTGATTCCAGGCATGGGACAGGGAAGGTAAAAGGTGAGCCCGGAGCATCCTGGGGTGCAAAAAACAAGGAAGTGCTCAAAGAACAACGGAGACACATCAGAAGGACTCAGGGGCTAGCTGGAAGGGATTCCCACTGGCCAAATTTGGGATAATTTGAGGATCACAATGAGCAATGATAGTAATAGATTATAACAAAAAGAAATCAGTGAGTCCACAGTAATACTATATGCAAAGGTAGGAGGGAAAACTCTTCTTTGCAAAGGAATGTCAGCTTAGACGTATAGAACAAATGATAGAATTCAAAAATCACCATTTTACAACCAACAACATAATAATTGATTCAGGCAAAAGTTATCCATGGACACTAAAACCAATGGGTAAGAGGTTATATTCTTATAATCTCAAAATATCACCTCACAGGTTACTTATTCATTTCAAAGGAGAAAAAAATATCTTTACACTAGAGAGAGATGGTGGACCCCCACCTTAAACAAATGATCAACTTTAGCACCTCTGGGACGAACTGATACCATATGCCTCCTGATATGCAGTGGAAGGACTCAGTATCACTTAGGTAGAATTCTTGCCAAAATGTTCAACCTGTTTCTAATAGTTAAGAAATAAGTAGATAAATCCAACATATCAATGGTCATAAAAGATAAATAAAAATGGAGAGATTGTTCTAGATCAAAGAAGACTAAAATAACCTGATAATCACATGCAATTTGTGATCCTAGAATTAATCCTAGATTACTTTTAAAAGACATAATATTTTAGGGATAACCAAAGAAGTTTGAATATGAAATATGTATTAGATAATATTATTGTACTACAATTTCATTGTAGTACCATGAAATTTCTTGGGTGTGGCAGTGCTCTTGTGGGCATGCAGGAGAATGTCTGTTTTTAGGAAATGCATGCTAAAGTTGCACAATGTTTGCAACTTCATCATTGCTTCAATGTCTGCAAAAAGAAAACAAAGCAAAACATTGCACAGGGAGCAAAGATTAAGCAAATGTGGCAAGATGTTAAACAATTAGTGAAAATAGGTAGGTATAGGATATATGGAAATTTAGACTATTTCATATTGTCCCACATTTCCCTTTTCTCTGTTCCATTTTTTTCCCCCATTAAATAAAATTCCAAAGAGGGAAGAACCATAGGTGAGGAGTAATCAGCAACCACTTTCCCTCCGTGAGGTGTTTGCCAAGTGTGGGCATGGAGTAAGGATCAGGTTTGCTGTTATGCAAAGAGGCATCGTAGGGGTAAAAAGAAATGAGGGAAACATCTAACAGTTTTGAGTTGGCATGACTGATTGGAATCAAGTGGAGCCCCAAACATGTAGCCAATTTTCCCCACCATTTTTCTTAACAGACCTTTGCAGAGTGAGGGAGGCTGAGGATGGAAGCAACTTGGTAGTTTTAAACCCAATTGTATCATAATTACATTACCTGTAAGTGGACTAAACGCTCCAATGAAAAGACAAAAGCAGACTGGATGGAAAATCAACACCCAATTATATGCTATTTATGAAAGACAGACCTTAAATATCAGGGCACAGAAAAATTAAAAATAAAAGGATGGGAAAGATACACTGAAAAAAAAACTCTCTAGGTATATGAATGCCAGACAAAGCAGACTTTAAGGAAAGAATTATTACTAGAGATAAAGAAGACAATCCATAACGATAAAAAATCAACTCAACAGGAAAATATAATGATCCTAAATGTGAATGCACCTCTAGTAACATGGCTTCAAAATGTATAAAGAAAAATTTAACAGAACTTAAAATAGGGATAGATCAACAATCTTAGTTGCACACATTTAAACTTCTCTCTCAATTGCTAGAACAAGTAGTAAAAAAAAATCAATAGTGATATAAAAAACTTAAATACAGGTATCCCCCGCTTTTTAAAAGTTCATTTTTACGCCACTTTGCTTTTACAAAAGATCTACATTAGTATCTGTTTTCACTAACAGGAAAAAATCCGAAGAGGATTTTGCTTTTACCAAAAAAAAAAAAAAAGTGGAGGTGGCTCCATAGAGTAGTGGTTAGCATGTCTGCTTCACACGCAGAAGGTCCTGGGTTTGTGCCCCAGGTGGAGCCACGGACCATACCCTGGGTGCACCGTGAACGTGTGGGAGGAGACGCTCCACCTTCAGAGATCCAGTTCTTAAGGGGAAAGTGGCAACATCCACAGGTCAGGGGTGGAATTGAGGGTGGGGGAAGGATTTTAAAAAAAGGCGAAAAGTGAAAATAACATTCAGCATTTGCTTTGCAGCCAGCCGTTAGAGAGGCAGCGTGCGCCCTAGCAGCGAGAATGGCCCTGCCACTGAGCTCCTTCCCTAGGAACAATACTCAACATCTCAGCATCCAGCCCTTTGGACTGTATGAGCATCTGTGCTTCATCTCGATTTATTTTGTGCCTCTGTTAGCAAATGTGTCCTAAGGTATCAGAAAAGCCTAAGAGAGCTTGTAAGGGTGTTAGGATCAATGTAAAACTAGACATAATTAAACATTTCATGGTAGACAAAATAAAGCCATTGTATATGTATTGAACTTGCCTGGGACCACCAGCCATATTATTTACACAGAGAGAAAGACTCCTGAAAGCTGCCGAGGTTACTATTAGTTCTGCTAGTAGCAAAGTGGTCTCTTTTAGTCGACATCCAGTAATGGGTAAAATGGAGTCTATTTCTTGAGTGAATTGATGGATGAAGTCATCCAGGAACTGAATGTTAGGCACTTTCATTAGTTTTTCACTACAAATGACAGTGCTATAATGATTGCAGAAAAGTATGACTTTAATTTTGAAAGAGCATGTAGGTTTAAGGCAGATTTGCAAGATGTTTTGAGTGCCTACAAAGAATTGTACAATAGAAAAATGTGTGCGGCTAAGCAGTCAAGCATACTATTGTATTTCAAGCCTTCCACATCAGCCACTGCAGATGACAAACCTCGACCGTGGGCATAGAGTCAGGCAGACATAGAAGAAGGTGTAGATGTTAGTGACCTGCCTGCCCTAATGGATTCAGATGACGATGAGATGTTAACAGATGACCCTCTTACTCTCTCTCCTACACCCCAGTCTTCTGTACCTCCCACAGCCCCAACCTTCGGCAACTCAGCCTAACACACCATCATCACCACCTCTCAGACTTCCAGCGTGCTTTCTGTCTTCCTGATTCTGGTAAGTGAAACTACACCATACATGCATCATTTCTACCTAATACAGGCTGGGTATTTATCATATCATTCCTGCTTTTGCTATATTTTAGTGTTATTTTAGGTTTTATGAGTTATTTGGTATGATTTGGTAGGTTATATTTTGGGTCTGGGAATGCTCAAAATTTTTCCATATACATTAATGGTTTTTGTTTCTTCACTTCACGCCATTTCAGCTTACAAAAGATTTCATAGGCACAGTCTACTTTCAGATAGCTGAGGAAACCTATACGCTATTAATTAGCATGATCTAAGTCATTTCTAGAACACCTGTGGAAATCTCATGGATGTTAACCAAAATAGAACAATATTCCAAGGTACAAACGGGTCACAGTAAATCAAAGACTAAAATCATACAGAGGAAACTCTCGGACTACACGATTAAACAGAAAATCAATAACAGAAATATACCTAGGGGGAAAATAAGCAGAAACTTACAGTTTTTGAAAGCATATGGGACCTTGATGACTCTGCCATGGACCAGAAGAGGGCCAAGGCTGGTTGAATGACGCATGTGGGTCATCTTTTTCCTGCCTGCAAGTAAAAGTCGAGTTCCCAAGATGAGACACATGGTAGTGTGAAAGGATATGTGCTTCAGAGCAGCCTGCAAAGAGTGGTCTCCCTAAATAGCACCACCAGGTGAATTGTCGTTGTCGCCATCTGAGAGAATTGGGAGGAAGAGTGGTGAATTTCTTATCCAAAGATAAGAACCTTCTACATTCTGAAATATTTACAAATTAAGTGGAATTTGCTTCAAGATTTTATGGGAGGGGAGATGTGAATAGGTATATAGATGCAATAAGATCAGCCATGAGTTAGTAATGGTAAAGCTGAGGGGTTGGGTACTTGGGGGTTCATTGAGTTGTTCTGTCTGGTACACGTTTTAAATTTTTCCATAATAAAATGTTTTGTTTTGTTTTTTTAAGAAAAAAATCACAAAGAATTGGTATGGGTAACTGGTTTGAACCACAGGAATAATAAGTGTCTCTTAAAAACTGTCCTGGGCAGAAGGTAAATGAGAAGAGAGAGTTTTCTTCTTTCCTTTTCCACATCCAGAAACATCATACACAGGAGGATAATTGGAGAACAATGGAAAGATACCAGCTGGTTCTGAATAAGAATGTATGGGTTGCGTTCCAGATGAGATTGGTTTCTAATTGATTTAGAAATTGATTCCAGATTCAGGACTTTTAGAGAAAGCATCATAAATAACTTGCATAGCGGAACTTTGTGTAATAATCACTCTTTTGACATTTTCTCCTTCCCAGTTTTTATTTTTAAATGTATATAAAATTTCTCAGCCATGGGCCTAATGTTTTTTCTCTTCCTGCATCTGGTGCTCATGGTACTTAAAAGGCCAATTCTCTATTTTTAGCGTTTGTGGGTTTGAGCAATGCTTCCAGGTTCAAGGGATAAAGATTGCTCATTAATATTTGTTTAGAGGATGAGGTAATTTCACAAACCAGGCTATAAAGGTCAACAGTGGATAAAATCTGATGAAATTATGAATAGCAACTCTAGTGAGAAGAAGCAATTCAGTAGAATTATGCAAGATAAAGATGACATTGATATGATAGAGTTTGTTAATCTCTTAAAAACTGCATGAATTATTGGAGCATGTATATAGCATGTGGGCCATGCTTTAATAAGTACAGTGTTGGAAGCATTAATCAAAATCAAAATCATGGAGATTTCTCCACTTGTATTTGTTTAACCAAGAGATGCATTTGGCTTTGTGGCTGTATTAAAATGGCTTTCTATTTATTCATGCTTTCATTCATTTGATAAATGTTCATGAAGTCTCTATTAGTGGACCAGCCACTCTATTCTTAAATTAATGTCCAATTTGCAAATATCTCTGATACCCTTTCTTGAACCCTGAAAAGAATTAGTAAGGGGAGTAAAATTTTACCCATGAAAAAACTGAATGTTAGGATTCAATTTGAGAGCAAAGCCATCTACAGCATTTGCTGCCTGCTGGTCCCTAAACTAAACTCTTAAATATGGCTGACAAGGTCCTCTGTGATCTGGTTCATGGTGCCTTATCTCTCCAAACCACTCATCCCCATCATCAGTTAGCTTTCTGAAGTTCCCTCAGGTCACAGAATGTACCATTCTCTCTCTTACCTCATAGACTTCACGCGTATCGTTCCCACGGCTTGTCACACTTTTCCCACTTCCTCCTTTCAACAGCTGACTTTTGGGTCTCAGTTAGCTTGTGGATCAGCCAGGACACGCTCAGTCATGCTGCAGTGACAAACATCCCATCTCAAGAGAAAGGAGAGCTGAGTCTCACATCAACCAGGATTTCCTCTGGCCTAGAAGTGACACATGACACTTGTATTCACAACCCATTGACAGAATAGTCACCAGGCCAAGGCCCTGCATAACATCAAGGGGTTAGCTATGTAAAATCTTTCCAGGTGCCAAGAGTAACAAAACCTAGAATTATAAATAAGCAGCACTAACATGTATCGTAAGGTACCACTTCTCATGAGAAGCCCTCCCTGGCCCTCTAAACAGATGGAGTTGATTTGTTGTCGAATTTCACTTTGTCTGTTTGATTTTTGTCCAAAAAACATCTTGGCCAGTCACTTTTGATTATTAGAACATTCAGTTTAAATATTCAGTCCTCTTCACTCTCAAATTTCAGTTTCAAGGTCAATTTAAAACTCATCTGATTCCTCTACCCAGGTCAGGCTTGCAACAGAGGATGGAACATAGTCTCTTTCTACATATTCCCTTCCTCTCTGTTGTAGAAATGAACTTCTCTATGTGTTAGGGCAGAAAAAAGGCAAAGGAAAACAGCAAATGTCCCTTCTTTTTACTGATTAAGGCGACATTCCTCTTCTTTAGTTTCCCCTGCTTTTCTGGCCAACTGGCAGGCCAACAACAGACTGCCATTTCAGCAGGCTCTTCTCAAGCTGAGTCTCAAAAAGCATATATGTGGGTCTTTTAGAGGACCTATGTGGGTCTTCCCCACTGCATTATTTCCTGTCCTTGGAGGCCAGTCTTCACCTGGACCACTTTCATTCCCACCCCTCACCTCCACAAAGACAGTGTACCCCTTAAGCCTCTTTCTGCAGGACACCACTTTGATGGAGGAGACCAGCAACATGGCTCAAGCCCAGCTACCTTCCAAGGGGTCCACTTGATCCATGGGAAGCTCTGAATTCCTTCCCATCCCAAATGGTGGGTAAGCAAGCAGATCTACTTCCAGCTCCTTTTTTAGCTCTGTCACCTTTTGCCTGTTCTCTTTGCTCTTGTTCAAGGAAGCCAGGGGCTGATTGACAAGTCCAATGGCTAAGCTAGTATTCAACTGGAGATGAAATGTCAGACCAACTTTCCTGCCAGCACTCATGTACAAGTCATTCTCTTGGCTTTGACACACACAGAGGAGAGAAACCAGCCTCTCTTCCAGAATACTGTACTGACCCAAAAGGCCTCCAACACCTCCCATTCTTGGTTATCTTATGCAGATTTGGGGGATAGGGTGTATTTAAACTGATGCCCTTCAGCAAGTCCTCAGGTGGCTATTCCTAACCTGTAAACACTCCTTGACATTAGAATGTGGAGTACTTGGTGTCTTGTCTTTAGAATGGACACTAGGTACACTCTGAGACATCAGGAAAAATCCTGGACTTCATGGAGATAAGTGCCCTTTGCAAGTGTTCCCACAGCCCCCGTGCTGCTTGGATCTGAGTCCCACTACATCGTGTGGCTCTTCCTTGCTAAATCATCTGTCTCCTCCTGATTTAGCCAATCTCAGGGCTTTCTGACCCATCCCAGAGACCCTCTCAGTGCCCACTACATGGCGAGTGCTCAATTAGTATTTTTTACAAGACCAAGCCAGCTAACTTTAGTGTGAGAAGGTTTTAAGAAAAAGTTTTTAAAGGATTTGAAAGAGAATATATACCTATTTTCAGAAAGAAAATGGAAGGTATTCCAAATAAGGAAAATAATTCAAGAGGTAACTGTGCAGATAGAAAAATGCTGTACCTATGAATAGAGTTAAATTTACTTAAATAGAAGAAAATGGTGATTATATACTATATCAAGAATTGGGTTGCTTTTTAAAAAAAGAATTAGGTTGTTTTATAGAATATACAGTCTCACATATTAATTTTGTAGAATCATTTACCTCCATTGTATATATCCAGTGAAAATATAGTTAGCTCTCAATATCAAGACATATGGCTCAATTGTTATGGTAGGACTAACCTCGATCCACTTCTGGAATTCCTGGAACAGACAGACTTTTTAGGTAGAGATAAACAAAGAGTATCATACCACATCACCTCATTCCTTACAGCTATTGATGTAGTTAAGGTTTGCTCAACGGTATCATCTCCACTTAAAAGTGACTATTGGTTCCCTCCAGTAATTCAATATATGCTGAGTGAATTCAGAAATCATTTAGCGCTACAAATATGGTCATAGAATAAATGCCCTGACCAAACTGTATAAATGCCTAACTAAAAGGATTATTCCACCCGAAATGCTCTGTATACAGTGTTACAACTTTGGGGTCCTTTAGTGAGTATTGCAGACCAGATATAATTTACCTGTACTAGATGAGCAATTGTAAGTTATTCTTACAGAGACTTTCCCAAAGGTAAGGAAATGAGTGTGTATGTTGAACTATTTATATTTGAAAAACAAAAGGGTAAAGCTGATTTTTTGTATCACCTGTCTCCACAGAAATTCCACTCTTGCATCATACTATGCTCTTGACTCCTTTTGAACTTTACATAATCAGTGGACTGCTTCGTGACTGTTGTGAGAAACAGCAAGGCTTGAGCATAGACTCGGTAAATGGCATCAGCACTTGGAAAGTTTCCAAGTGGTGGTCTGCTAGGACCAGGGTTTTCTTTTAGATTTGTCCTTGACTGGCTGTGGTTGATGGTGACCCGCAGAAATAGGTTGTTTAAAGAATCTGGTTCACATCATTGCTAGTTGCAAACTGCCATTCTCTCTCCGTCGTTACTATTTAGAGTGAGAATTTGAGCTGACATTCCAAACAGCCTTGACTTTTTCTTCAGTGTTTCCTTGAACTCTTCTTTCTTAATGCCCTAAAAAATCTTCACATATTTCCCCCCAAGTATTTCATCCTCCCACCCATGATTTTCCCCCCTTAGCCCATGTACATGGTCTGTCATAAGGCAGTTAAAGTGAGGCAGGAAAGGGGCTGCCTTTCAACCAGACAGGCCCTTAATGCTGTGAAGGAATTCTTAGCTGATGCCTGTCAAACTCTCAATATTCATTATATGAATGCAGACCTCCCTTGCTATTCAAATCTAATCCATTCCTGAAAGCATGTTGGATAGCCAATTTGCAAATAAAGGAAGTTTATATTCTATTATTTTAAATGGCAGAAATAATGTATTCCCAGCCCATCCAAAAGCCACAAGCAATTTTCTCAAATATTACTAAAATACTCTTAAAGCCCTTTGTAACCATCCACCAAGGATTTCTACATAATGCAAAAACATTTCAAACATCAACTACTTAATTTTTTTTTTTGTACAATACTCCATTATATGGCAGAGCAGGGCTTTACAAACTTTGGCACGCATCAGAATCATCTGGGGAGTTCGTTGAAGCACAGAATACTGAGACCCAGAGTTTCAGATGCCGTAAATCTGGGTTGGGACCCAAGAATTAGCATTTCCAACAAACTCCCTGGTGATACTGATACAGCTGGTCCAGAATGAGTTTGAGATGAGGACTGTTGTAGAGGATGTGAATTTCATCTTTCTTTCACACTCAGTGAATACTACTGAAATATAAATAACCATAGTGGAAATAGTATGTTCAAGGTGCTTTAAATAATGAATGAAAATTACCCTTAGAAAAATGAAGTGAAATAATACAGCAATTTTCAAATAATGGTTAGTGTTTCCTGAGCAGAATCCAGTGGCCAGAGGAAGAAAATGGAAGCTTTAGTCACAGTTGGGATTTGGGAGTGAATGGAAGAGTGAGTAGAACAAGCAGATGGTTAATGTACAAGTCCAAATACTGGGGGACAGCTTCTTCTGATTGGCATGCAGACTCCAGAATGTGGTATGTGAAGCTGTGGATGAAACAACATGAAGAAAACAGAAGTTCTAAAAGTGAACACCTATTCATATTCTCTTTGCTTAAGGTTATCCAGCTCCCAATAGCGTAAGACAGGACTTGTCATTGCATTTCTGGAGTGCCATGCTTCCTTTGATGTCATGATCACACTCGCCACAGCAGTGGTTTTACTGGTGTGATCTACAATTTCTTTTGAAGATTCTAGACATGGATCCTCTTCTTCCCTTTCCTTCAAATGATGATGAACATGAAGCTGAATGAGGATTACTTTCTGAGAAGTCGTTTTCACTTACTAACTGGGAACACTGACCTTCTGGATGTTGATGGCACACATTTAAACAACATGTATCATGATCAGGAGGCAGCTGAGATAGGACTGCAACACAGTATACACCCTCTTACCTGGACTTGCAACTTAAACAGGCTTCCTGTTGTTTGCTTGCTGGTTTGCAATAGCATGTTTTTGATCTGGACAATAAATCTGGATTAAACATTTTTGCAGGTCATTTTAGTGAGCAGTTGGATCATGAGGGTTCAGAGTGAGGAATACCTGGTTGAATGAAACCTTTACTGTGTAGCAGGCATAGGCCAGGGGGCTGGATATATAGCAATCAATACAAGAAATATGGTGCTGCTCACATGGCCTTATAACTAGTGAGTGAGACAATAAACCAGCAAATGAATAAAATGTATACTACTGCAAAGGGTGATAGAGATGGAGAGAGTAAAACAATGAATGCTATTAGAGAGAATAATGTATGGATGTAGAGAAGCAGCGGGAAAACCCTTCTGAGAAGGTAATCTTTTATTTTTATGAAACATTTCGTTTTGAGTTTTCTATGGAAATGTTTAAAGTGCAAAAAAGTGGCAAAAAAGAAAATGACAGCCACCCACATTTCCACCATCCAGAAATAACCTCGTAGCATTTTGGCATTGTTACTTCCGATCAAAGCTTGTAAAAGATCTATTTCGCGGCTGCAATGAGCAGTGGATTTAATAGAGAACTCAGGGTGGCCTGGTTCAGTCTAGTTTCTGTGGCTATGAAGTAAAGGAAGGTGACAGAAAGAATTTGAGCTACAACAGGGCTTGGAGATGATTAAATGGGTGAGAGAGAGAGAGGACCAAATAGGATGAATCCCAAGTGTTGGGCATAATCAAATGGGCAATGATGCTGTCATTAGGGAGATGGGAAGAGGCGGTTCGAAATAGGTTGGAGGCAGGCAAAGGAGACCAAAAGTTCACTAATTGTGAAGATGCACGTGAAACACCTAAATGGAGCTGTCAAGTAGGCCATTGAAGAAAAGATTCTGGTGCACAGAAGAGAGGATATTAATTTGAGATGTTGCATACAGGTGCTATTTAAGGCACGGAGAATGGAAGAAATCACCTGGGGAGAAAGTTTAGAGAGGAGAAATGGGGCCAGGACTGAGCCCCAAGAGAAGCCAACTTGAAAATGAATTAGAGGAAGAGCAGCTGGGCTAAAAGAATGAAAACGACTGGCCACAGGAGTAGAGAAAAACCTGATAAGTTCTGTGGCAGGCAGATCAGTGGCTCTAAAATACTCATGTCCCAATCCCTGCAACCTGTGAAAGTATGACCTTAAATGGCAAAAGGAACTTTGCAGATGGAATTAAAGTTATGGAGCTTAGATAGGGAGAGCATCCTGGATTCCCGAGTGGGCCAAGTGTGATCACCTGGGTCTTTAAAAGTGGAAGAGAGAGGCAAAAGAGGCAGTCATGGGGAGGTGATGATGGAAAAAGAAACAGGAGACAGTCAAAGTTAGAGGGACTTGGTCCAGCATTTCTGGCTTGGGAGGCAGAGGAAAGGGTTTGGTTTGTGAGCCAAGGATCGCAGGAGGCCTCTAGAAGCTGTGAACTCTCTCAGCTGACAGTCATTGAGGAAAAGGGGCTCTCAGCTCTACAACCACCCGGAGCTGAACTATCTTTAACTTCGATAAGCTCCACGCATATTCTTCCCCAGAGCGTCAGGAAAGGAACCCAGATCTGCCAAAACCTTGGTTTTAGCCCTGTGGGAACTCTGCTAGACTCCTGACCTACAAAACTGTGAGATGACACATTGTGTTGTTTTAAGCCTCAAAGTTTATAGTAAATTGTTATGGCAGTTAATGCTCAAAAAATATTAGCTCTTATTGTTATCCTTTTTAAGATTGTCTTCCTATTAAGGTACTGATTATCTTTCACTGAATATAGTAACAAGACAATTGCTTCTCTCATTTGTGGCCCGGGTGAGTTCTTAACAAGGTTAATAAAACTACCTATACCAAACAACGTCAGAGGCAATGGTTGATGAGTCTTCCATTATGTCAGCCTGTCTTAATTAATTGGTTGCCCAGTTCCCAGCTTATGGCACAGGGATGACCTCTGCATGCTGAATAAAGTGTGCTGCCGTCTCCTTACCTGTTATGTCCAGGCCATCTTCAGTCCATCATCAGAATTCCTATCTTGGGCTAACACCTCCTCTTCAGAAAAGCAGAAAAGAATTGCATACAAAATAACAGAAGTATTGAGATTATTTTGTGCTCCCTGCCTAAATGTCAGGCTCTGGCAATTATTCCTTCCCTTTTGTTCTCCCAACATGAGTAATGTCATAGTTCCTGACAGCTGGAATTTACTCATCTGTTAAACAAAGCCACCCAGGGACAACCTGCAGCCCTTTGTCTTAGAGCAGTGCTTCTCAATCCTGGCTGCACATTAAAAGCAGCTGGAAAATTTTTTTAAAAAATACTGATATTCAGGCCTCACTCTAGATCAATTGAACCTGAACCTCTGGGCATGGGGCCTGGGCATGAGTACTTTTTTAAAGTGCTCAGAGTGTTAGCAAAGTGATGTTAGAGAAGCACTGCCTAGGGCATTTTCTCTTTCACTTCTGAGAGCAGTGGAGGCACCCATTGTGCCCAGATGTCTATTAAAGTCTGAACCCTGCTGAGCTAATGAACAGAGGGGCCTACAGTGCAAAGTGCTTCTGTAGAGACAGTGGGAAGAGACATCCGGAGACAGACATCTCCAAGTGGGGCTGGAGGTCTCTGCTGCCACAACCTTCACTGGTGATACTGTACTCCACGTCAGCTGGGAGACAGGAAGGGGCTAAAGTTTGAAAGGCAAAGATGTATCTTTCTTTCATGAGCTTTATTCAAGATATTCATTTTATTAGCTAAGCAAGAAAGTTCATTGACTCTACTTTCGCAACGTGGCAGACAAAAACTATCCATCTGTCTTAGTCAGCTTGGGCTAATGTAACAAAATTCCGTAGACTGGGTGGCTTAGACAACAGACATTTATTTCTCACAGTTCTAGAGGTTGGGAGTCCAAGATCAGGGAGCCTGCCTGTTAGGTTCCTAGTGAGAATCCTCTTCCTGACATACAGATGACCACCTTCTTGCTGTTTCCTCACATGGCTACGAGAGCGAGCTCTGGGGTCTCTCCTCTTATGTGGGCGTTAATCCCATCATGGGGGCTCTATCCTCTAAACCGAATCACCTCCCAAAGGACTCACCTCCTAACGCCATCTCATTAGGGGGCTTAGGGCATCAACATATGAACTTTAGGGGAACATAAACATTCGGTCCATAGCACCGTACAATTTCCTGAGAACCTGTAAATTAAAATGATCAGTGTCCTATTGGAAGTGAACACACAGTGTAAATATATATATGCCTTACTGTTGAAGTGTACAGCTGAAACTTACTGGATTTCGTTAACCAATGTCACCATAAAAAGTACATAAATAATGTTTTTAAAAAAATAATCGATGTCCCCTAGGTGTTCTCCAGGAACCCATATAGCTTGAAGAAGTGGTAGGAAACCTGGTCTTTGGAGTCCGACACTCTGATTTCAGCCTTGTGAGACCTGGAACAAAGGAAGCAGAGGTGCTCATTCAGATTTCTAAAACATAAAACTATGAGATGATAAATTTGTATTGTTTAAAACCGCTAAATTTGTGGTGATTTTTAAAGGCAATAATAAAAAAACTAATATAACTACCAAGGCATGTTTTGAGCTATTACACCACTGATAAACAATTTTAGTGACATTAACTTTGATTGTTGAACACAAACCACAGGTTGAGAGATCAGGAAACCTGGTGAGTTTTGGTGCTCAGTTTACTCCTGGAATATTTAGCCTGATTGTTGACTTGCCAAAGATGAATTGTGATGGCGACAACTTGGATTACGTTCCTTTTACAAAGTCCTCAAAGACAATAAACAGAAATTGTGATTCCTTACCAGCCCTGTTATAAAATATGATGCAGAGCTGACTATTGCCCCCCCCCAAAAAAAAAAAAAGAAAAGAAAAGAAAAAGGTCAAAATAAAATAAAGTGCATGGTTTGGAACAGAGGTTTAACTATCATCAAGACAATCTTCTGCTATAATAGACCTAAGAGAACTGTACGGATTTTTGAGCAATTTATCTTGGTTCTTTCCCACGGATGTTATGCTAAGCAGCCCATAGCATCCGTAGCCTTTATGGTCTTCTCAATCTCCCAGCAACAGATTTCTAGCTCCTAGCCAGGGGTCTCATTAAGAAATGCCTGCATTCTAGAATCTCAGCATGATCCTTTAAAAGGCTTCCTTCTGGGCATATTTTATTAACTCCAACAATAGAAACTCACTGTACTTACCTTAAGCAGAAAACGAATTTATTGCAATAATTTATTGAACAGCTCACAGAATTAACCAGGAAGGTTGGAGCACTGGCTCTGAAAATGGGCAGGAAACAAAGGAAGCCAGCCAGTTGGATCCTCTGCTAAAATTACATCACAAGAATTGTGGATTAAAGAAGCTACCTCTGAGCCATGGATGCTGCCCCAGACTCTCGCCTCTGGAGGCTGCCTACTGTTGCTGTACCTGCAAAGAATTCTAAACTGTTCCCTATTTTTATCTCCAGATTCAAAATCCTGAGTGGAATATTTAATTTTTCTTAGTTTAGGTAATATAAAAAAATTCCAGCCACCAAGTGTTGGGAAAAGCACGTATTTTAATTTCCTTAGTAGGAAGCAGGACTGTCCTTTCCTCCAAGATTTACACTGTGGGCCATTCTCCAGACAAAGAAAAGAGTGTGAGGTGGAGTTCTTTAAAAATATATATGTTTTTTAAATATATACATGTATAATCTCCCACTTCAAATAATGCGACGTACCCTATTCCCAAAGCAAACAACACAATATTTCATCAGTTACTTCTTCTAGCCCCTCACCCGGGGCATCTGAGGAATATCTGTTTCTGTCATAATCCCTTCACGACCTCCAACAAATTCTGTGTGCAATAATGGGGTAAAAGAAGAGGAAAGAAAGGGCAATCATTTAAAATGTGTAAATATACACATGGTACAGTGAGGAAGAGAATCTGGGTAGAAGCTATGGCCTTTGTTTCTGCAAATCATGATGAGGTATTTACAACGTTCCTCCTGTGTTACTCATTCTGTGCTCCCATTGCCTTCAGCCCCATCTTGGCTGGCTGCAGTGGTATGCTGATAAATGTTTACCTGCCAGATCTCTGGAGGGAAAAATAGTATTTATAATAAATTGTACTGACATGAAGGATTTTAGCACACAATTTACCACTAATGATAAAATTTACAACTTTTTTTATTGTCAGTTCCAAAAAGCCAATTGATTGTCAAAGGTTAGTGCTTTTTTTTGGCTAATCAAAAAAAAAAATGGTTTGCAATTCAACCAGGATTTGATAAAACCGGGCTACAATTAGAGGCTTGATTACTACTCAGTTCAGCCAGCCAGGAAGTTGCTAGAGTCATTAATTGAGTGTAGTTCTGACATGGATATCAGTTGATAATTTTGTTTACATTAACAAGTAAAATGAAAGTAAAACAAATGAAGATTTATGACGGAACTACATTTGTCAATGACATGAGTGACTGCTTTATGAAATCAGATAAATTTTCAAATATAGGAAGAATTTTGTCTCAAATTTTGTGCTATTCACAATGTAATAGCTATAGATACAACCTGGTTTTAAGTTTAATCTGTATTATTAACATTTTGTCCATCACTTTTTTATGTCTAGCTAATCAACAAGACAGTATCATGACTTGATCTATTTAAAGAATACATAAAGCTCCTAGTTAACATTAATAAACTTTACATCTTTTCCTTTTTCTGATTGAACTTTAATTTTCATATCATGACCCATAGGATTTTATGCTAATAAGTATGTAATTTTCTCTGAGTTTATTTTATGCTCTATCATTCTTCTCAGTAAGTAAATATATATATATTTATATATATAAACTGAAATTTTGAATTTCATCTCTAAATATTAAAAATATTCTTATGGATTGAGTTATTACAGTTATTTGTACACAATTGACAAAATCAACATAAATATAAATATCGATAAATAATCCTTAAACATAAAAAATCAAATTTTAGTTGAAATTGCATTTCTTAGTAATATGAATGGGGCTGATTTTTAAAAAATTAGTTCATGTAGCCATAGATGAATATGACTTACTGCTAGATGAGGCAAGGTTCAGCAACAATTCAACAATTTATTCCTATTTTTTAGTGTTATAAATATAAGTTCTGAGAAACCTTGCTCACATAAATAAGTATATAGGAATGGAGGAGTGTTGCTATGCCTATGTCACTCAATTTGTTGAAATCTTTCCAGGTATGTGCTAAATGTTGCATAGTGATCTATTGACAAAAATTATTTTTAATGTTGTATCAGCTCCCAGCTCATAGGTTTTTCAATTTTGTTGAGAGCAAAGATTTAGAACTATATGACTTGAGAAATCAATTGTCATCTACTCTTTGCATCATTTACTTTCTCCATTTTTGAAAGTATACTACAAAGACATTACTATGACTTACAACACAACTATTAATTTTACTTGTTCTTTCTCTAACAGGCATCTCATTTAGCCTTTATAGTGAGAAAAGTTTAGCAAACAGTTTTAAGTATTTGTCATTACAATATTATTTATAAAGTACTTTTATATTATTATATGCTTTTAACTATATTTTCACCAAAAGCTTGGAACTGCAGCTTTAGCCCATCCAAGTTACGGAAAATGTATCATCTATATGGAAAAGCCTGTCCTTATTGTCAAACCAGTTGGTCAAAACAGAGTTGCCTCTGACTTTTTCCATGTCACATTTTATATTGGCTTAGGCTTTTCACAACATGGTGGCCTCGAGGTAGTTACTTCTTCTTCCATGTAGCTGCCTTCCAAGAGGCAGGAATCAGGAAGTGCCTGGCCAGTTAAGGGTTACACTTAAAACTGGCACAGTATGGCTTCGCTCTATTCTATTGATCAGCCACAGAGCCTGCCACATCCAAGAGGTGGAGAAATAGACTCCATCTCTCACTGGGACAGTCCCAAAGTTGCATTTTAGAACACCAGTGGGATCATGATATCATTGCAGCCATCTTTGGAAAATATAGTGTGCCATAGCCAGTTTCCAAGAACATATTTCATCAATACTCAAGAACTGAGGAAACAACTTGGAGATAGGTTCGATATCCCACAGGTCTTTTCCTGAGATAGAATCCTGTCCAACCTTCATTTATCTTCTAACCAATCTGACTAATCAGCCAAAGGAACTTTCAGGGTCCTCAGGACTTAGCATTATCTTAGAGCCCAGGTGCAATAATCCTCTATAGATATACACATTTCCCTCTACCCACTGCATACTTCCCACTGCATATGGAATCTCTCATAGGAGGGCTAAAATGAAGATCCAGGATGTACTTCGGGAAGTCTTTGCAGAATCTTTTCTTGAAGCACACAGACTCCCCTTTGTTCAAGGAGCCCTGATCTGGGAGTTGAGTGACTCAGGTTTTAGAATTGGGTACGAGGCCTCAAGTCAGTATTTTTCTATTTTGGCATGTGTGTAATCTTTGTTAATCAAGTATGGAGTTTTGCTGTAAAAATAAAGTAAGGCCTTAGTAGAATAACTGGGATCTTCAGACCTGGGATCTTCAGTCCATTACTGCCAGAGATCCCTGTGTCTCAGATTCTTCTGATTCCCACTCTGCTAAGTATGATCATCTTGCTTCTGGTGGTGAAGGAATGTCCCCTGGCCTCTGTCACTCTGAGATATTCCTAATACATTGATATGTGGTATTGAAGCACAGATGAGGGTGATGTGGTGGGAAGAGCTTTTCGTGATGAATGAAGGGAGTTTAGGAAACAATGAGATTAGTCCTGGTAGTTTTAAGGCATTTAATTGGTGACTGGATGTGTTTTGCGGGGAGAGTGGGAGAGATAGGGTCCTGCAGCTGCTTGCCTCTTCTCTTCTGCCAGGAAAGAAATGATACCACCTCATGAGTGAGGAGTTCACTCTTGACGCTGACAATAGACATGTGGCAGTCCAAGGAGGAACAAGTCTTCAATGAGTACATTATTCTGGGTGATCATGGATGATTATTTTGCTGGTTTGCCAGTGGCTGCCAGAGTCCTACCCCTTAACACACTGCCTTCAGCCCCAACTAGGACAAATAACTCATTCAGGATAGCTTCTATTTTCCTAAGGCTATTCGTTGCAGCTCATACCCAGACATCAATTCCTGTATGAGTCAAGGTTTATGATTGCAAGCAATAGATACTGACCCATCACTGGAAGGATTTGGGATAGTTCTCATATCAGGTGGGAGTGCCAGAAAAACAGGTCTGAAAAGAGAACAGGAGAGAAAAGGGTGAGTATGACAGAGAACTATCACCAAATCATGCCATAGAAAAGTTTGGTTAGGACACCAGTGTACCATTGCATAATACTGAGCCTTGCCCCAGGCACTGCTGCCATTAGAATGGGCAGGCCACTCCTGTCAATCTGGAATGAATTCTGAATAAATTCTCACTGTCCACTGCTCCTTTTCTCATAATCAAATGGCCTGCCTTAGTGCATGTGCCCAAGCTTTATGTCTCTATGGAGGCAAGAATCTGTCCTTTCTGTGTGTGGAGGCCAGGAGAGATGCAGAATGACTGAACCTCCAAACATAGGAAGTGAGTGCAGTTGCTGGTCAAAAAAAGAAAATATATTCCAGCAAATAACGCACAGGATCCCATGTTCATTTCCATGGAAGAACAGCCCTTATATTAGTAAGGGTCAGCTGGGAGTAACGAAAACCCCAAGGTACAAGAAAGTGGTTTTGTTTTCCTCCCTCAGAAGTATAGGCAGTCCAAGACTAGCGTGGTAGCTCTGTGGACAGGCTCCTGTCAACACACAGCTTCCGCCTTGTGGTCTAAGATGGCGACTCCTGCTCCAACCATTACATCTGCATTGCAGCTAAAAAGAATGAGGAAAAGGGAAGAAAGAAGTAGCTGACCTCTCCCTTCAGGGATACTTACCAGGAATTATAAATGCTGCTTTTGTTTAATGACCCTTAGCCAGAATTTAGGCACAGGGCCACTGTGAGCTGCAAGAGGAATGGCTATGCAGCCAGTTAAAATTGAATAGTTTTATTACTGAAGATACGGGGGGAGAACAAATATTGGGGGACATCTAGCTCTCTCTGCCACTTTCAGGACACTTTTATATTTCTCCACTTTTATAGTGGAGAAACTGGCTTCTACCTTTTCTGGCTCATATCACCCCCAAATCATTGTGGCACAGAAGCCACTCAACAGAAAAGACTTACGTGCCACCCTTAAATCTCAGGGCTTCTCAGGATATCACAATCTACTCAACCACATTTCCATTGCTGATGCTTCCATTTCCTATTCTTTCTCGATGCTATTACCTCATCCATTGTTTTCACTGCAGAGCCTAGCAGGCTACCAAATCATTGATATTGATTACACATTATGTTTAAGTCCTCTTTCTCTTTTGCTCTTTTTATCAATTTATTCAAGGATGCTTTCTTATTGAACTGATACTTAAGCCCCAAGTCGTGTACAGTTTTGCAATGACTTACATAAACCAGAGTGACAGAAAGTCCTAGGGTGCTTTAGGGTCATGGGTTGAACCATGAGGATATTTTATTGCAGCTTTCAAAAAAATCCTAATGGATGAAAACATGCTGCTTTTACAGAAAAGAGATATCTGGATCTGATTAATTGGTTTTCTAGGGATATACCTATTTAAAAAATAAAAAAAACAAGCCTCTATAGTGATAATAATCTTGTATATTAATTATATATGGAGAGCAAGTAACATTTATTATGTAGTATTATCCATATAAATATATTTACACTTTTATTTATATAGATTTCTATTTATTTACTTTAGATAGATGTATGCCTCCCTGGCTTTATCTATATTTCATTATGATGAAAATGTAGTTTAGAAAATATGCAGGAAGGGGGATATTTGTGAAATTAATTGGAATTGGATATCTTACAGAATTTCTGTTTTTAAAATTATTTTCATCACTAATACTGTTTCATTAAAATGGGTACCTTTGTAAGAAAAAAAACAAGGATACTACTTCCCTATCCAGATGTTTTGCCTCTCATTGATTTTTAGTGGGAAGATACCAGGAATGATTCACTTTCTGAAGTAAAGATGCATATTTAGCCAGTCACAACTTCAGTAGATCTACTGTATCTGTGACCTACTACAATAAGAACTTTAATTTTTTGGTCATTTATACACAGAAGCTGTGACAGGCCCTGTACCTCACCATATAATCTTAGCTCCTACTTTCCAGTACACATGACCTGGCTTCCAGCCTTCCAATACTGCATTTCTTTTTCGGGAGCTTTACCTGCAAAGTGCACTTTGCCTGCTGATGCAGCAGGCGGCCCTCAATCAATGATGGAAGGGAGTCGACGCTTAAATACCCTAGCTCCCTCACTGGAAATGGGGTCACTCTGGGGCATGTGTTCTCTCCAGACTCCCACAGCTTCCCCTGTGGGGTTGAGCTCCAGTTACTCATAATGATAACTGCTGCACACTCTCCCCCTTCAAATGCTTTCCCAGCCTTATCTCACCTTCCCAGTTCCCTGCTGGTATTTCCTTCCCTGCCCAAACAAGGTACCTTTACTTGAATCCTTGTCTCAGAGTCTGCTGCTGGGGAAAGAAACAAAGAGTGAAGCAAAGAAAAGAATGCTTATTGATGTGCTTACTACCCTGGACATTTACCTAAATCATAAGTTCTGATTTAAATAGAGGAATCTGAATTATGTAGAATTTAAATTAAGTGGAAATGATTTCAATCATGGTTTAAATCAGTAGATAATATAATTTATTTTAAATAATTTTTGGTAGTTTTCCCCTACTGTTTAGTTCTCCATGTACTCATCAAATATGGCCTTCAATGTAGCCCTCAAATATACTCATCAAAACTCAGCTTTGAATTGTCTGGGTGAAAGAACTCCACAATGCAGTATTCGCTCCTCCAGTAGTGCCTGGCCCTGCACTGGATGGAGTCTCATTGCCTGTTGATTTGGCTGTAGGTTTAGTTTTAAAAACACATGCAGCATTTTACAGCCAGGATTTAAATGCAGGTTAATCTGAATTCAGAGACCAAGCTCTTAACCATGTGCAGAACACCAGTGCTGGAGGGAGGGCTGCTTGAGCTGTTCTGCAGACTGTGGCTGTGTTAATCTCACTGGATGGAGCAAGGAGAGCAAATAAGGAATTAAGAAAGGGCTGGTGCCTGAGTCACCCCAGGGCAGTTCCAGGTCACATGTGCATCAAGACTATGTGACATTTAGATGTCTCAGGTCACCCAAGCCAGATTATCTTTTAGTCCACGGTTGGCCTGACCACATGCACTTGGAAGCTCTCACACATCCTCCTTAACCTTCAGAAGAAAATAGATGATGAGTGTTTGATTGTGCATGAAACAGCTTTGCCCTGCTCAGCCAGACCACAGAGAAGCCACAGAATCATCTTCAGTGACTGGAGACAGGCTCTAGGAGCAAATGCATTCTCCTTCTCTTTCCTCTCTCCCTCTCTCATTTTCTCCTTCCCATTTTGTCTGTCATTCTTTGTCTCTCCCTCCCTCCTTTCCTCCTACACGCCTTTCTCTTTACTACCTCTTAAGCAGCAAGGAAGCTCCGAAGGTTAAAAAAAGACATTCTCTGACATGTCACTATTTGAGTAAAGTCATATGACAACCAGCTGCCCCTCAGACATTCATCGCAGCTCCCATCTCTCTTGGACCCACCACCTTGTGTATGGGTCTCTGTAGAGGTCTCAGTACATCAAGAGTCAGATTGAATGCATCAAGCCTCCCAAGGAAGTCACTTGTCCTAAAAATCTGATTCCCAGAAGCACGGCAAGTGATTTCAGCTTATTTACGGGGATCAAATGTTGGCAAATAACCATGATGTCCAAGGCTGAGAGACTGTTACATAACCATCCTTCAGCAGAGACAATGAAGTCACATGTTTGCCTGTCTAATCACTGATCAGGGACATGTTTGATTGCAGATAATGTGCTCGCTGGCCCACAACTTAATTACTGAGTGTCTGAATCAACAAAGCTTCCCAATGTAGGTCTTGCCTAATGGTGCATCTGTTAGAGATCATTGCCTCTGGCCTCTAAACGAAAGTTCTAGGGGATACAATGGGTCAGCACTGTTCTCGATGACCTCGCACTGAAAAACATGCCAGTTCCCACGGTTTATTTTCCGCCAGCAATAGGCATTATTGTTTATATCCAGGGCCAAATGGAACAAATGATTCCAGAGTGGCAGATATTGGTAAAGCCTCTGGTGGAAGCACACTCTCCAAGGAAATTAATGGCACAGTCATTTTGGTATATCTGCAGCCGGAGTCCAGTTATCCAGACAGGAAAGTTGTAGAGCAACAGAGATGGGGGTGTTCTTTTCCCAAGCTGGTAAAGAAAAATACGCTGGGAAAAGTCTAGGGAGAAAAGCAAGCAATAAATAAGATTGAGCCAAAATGTTGAGTCTAGGGATTGGGGTTCCCGCAGTTGACCAGGATATAACTACAGAGTTTGCAGCCCAGTGGAACACTGAGGGACATTTCTCCTGTCTGCTTCCTCCTTCAAAATTCCCCCACCCCATGTGTGTGTGCTTTGCCTGGCTTCCAAAGGGAGCTCTCACCCTCCTCCTCCTTGGCCATTATCATCACAACCATAATGCCAGGCAATGACTTCAAGATTTGGAAAAAAATAAGTTTGGGGTGTTTTTATTGGGAGGGGGTGTTTTTGTTTAAAATTTAAAGAGTCTTGGTCTATGCACAGTTGTTATTATTTAATTACAAGAAATCGCTATGCCCATTTTCTTGCCTGCAAAATTAAATCAATGCAACATGCCATTTTAAAGAAATTGTGATAAAGTTGTATCCACGCAGATGATTTTTAGGACACTAACCAAGGCCTGAGTTCTAAAACTGTGTAGAAATGTCCACGTCTTGCTGGCATCCAGCCCCCTAGATGTTAAGATGTCTCCCCTGGCTTCTTCAAATGTCTGTCACCTCCCACTAAATATAGGAAAACTCAGCTCCAGTTGGTGAGGAGGGTGAGGATTTTCTGAGCCCAAGAATCTTTCTATGTGTGGCCAGAGCCAGAAGACAAAGTATAAAAGAAAACAAAACAAAATAAAACTAGAAATAATGCACAAAACCTTCTCTGGTTTTTGTTTGGTTTTGTTGTTGTTTGTGTTTTGTCTAAAGACTGTCATTAGCCATAGGCAGTATGGCTTGTGTGGGTGGTTCAGTTGAACATTGGTCTGTTCTAAAATGCTTCTGAACAGAAATTCCTACCGGACCCTGTCTTGTCTAGTGCACCATAGATTCATGAGCAGTATTAAGGAGCAGGAATAGATTCCATAGAAACCTACAGCCCTCATTCGTTAAGTCTAAAGACCAGAAACAACCCGCACACCAGGGTAAACTCCTGCCTATACATCCCTCCTCATCACTCCACCCAACTCTCCATCAGATTTGAAAATTAGAGTTTAGAGTACAGACCTGCTTTTGCTCTACAGACATCTAAAGCTCAAGGGAAAAGTCCCCTTTCCATCTGGAAAATGAATCTTAAATATACCCTCACCGAACCAGGGAAGATCTGGTTGTAAAAAAGAGCCTTGTTATATCGGAGTGCAGTCTCTCCTTATTGGGAGTGGCACTGAATTATTTTGCACAGAAGTCAAATGTTATGGGAGTTATTTTTCTCCTATAATAAACAAGCAGAGGGTTGAAGGCTATGAGGCCAAGTGCATCCCAGAATTTAAAAATGATTGCTTAATTGAGATTGTTTTTCTTTCTCTGAAGAAAACCTTTAGGTGATGGTGTTGTTAAGGCTGTAAACTTATTTATAGTCGAATCTCCTCTTTTATAATCAGCATATATATTTTTTTGACAGTGTGATTTGCCTTCAGTGTGGGATCTAAGCATGTTTGGTCATTTGCTTGGAGAATAAAAGGAACTGAGTGTATGAGCTCTAAAGGTTTTCTTTGCCTAGCAACATGCTGGTGGGTTGCATTACCCTTAGCGGTTGCCGTGAGCATGGGTTGCTGACCGAATACGTGATCCCATGTGAATGTTATGGCAATAAATCCTCTCTTTTGGAAAAGCACAGACATTTCATTAATGGTCTGAGAGGCAAAGAACTAGCTGTGGGCCACACTGATGCATATATTCGGCATCAGGTTAAAAATCCCAAGGGAGCATCAATTTCCAAGTTAAAGGCAGTTTCTATTTCAAGCTAGATTGCAAAGCAATGGGATAATGCCACATGCCTTCAAATGGAACTAGTTTTAGTCATCATCCTGTAGTCCTTGAATCCAAATGAGCCTCGTTCTCTTCCCCATGAACCTTTCCATGTCTTATCTCAGAAGGGAGACCCTAATTCTAGGCCAGCCCAAGCATGAAAGAGAGGAGGTTTCACAGGATGGTACATTCCAATCAGTAGTGATCCTTATATGGACCTAATCATAATGGGAAGCCTTTTGTAAATTCTCTAACTCAGGGGCCCCCAACCCCTGGGCTGCAGATGCCTGTTAGGAACTGGGCCGCACAGCAGGAGGTAAGTGGGCTAGCGAGTACGAAGCTTCATCTGTATTTGCAGCTGCTCCCCAGAGCTAAAATCTTCATCTGTATTTGTAGTCACTCCCCAGCGCTAGCATCACCGTCTCAGCTCCACCTCAGGCACTAGATTCTCATAGGAGCACCAGTCCCTGGTGCCAAAAAGGTTGGGGACCACTGCTCTGACTGCTCTAGTGAAAAATGAGGGATGCAGATTGTCCCCCATGCCCTGGGCCTGATTTTTAAAATTCTGTGTCATTTACCTACTAGTCTTGGAAACAAAGCTAATTATTTTCCAATCTGCACTCTTGAAATGTATAGATCATTTAAAAAGATAGTTGAGAAGATTCTGGAGAGCCTTGTTTGTTCCAGATGGCTTCTGCTCCAGAAGGAGAAGCTTTTCAAGTATCCCACACAATCCTGGATGCTGTGGGGCCTTCTTTTACTCATGCCTCGAGCACAACATAGGAAAATCCCATATGGGCAGGGGAGGGGGCCGAAGGGGAAGGGGAGTGTTTTAAGCAAGCTGATTGTCTGGCTGAATGTACTGTGCTCCTCCCCACACTTATCACAGAGTCAAGGCGGAGAAGGCAGTGTGGGCGGAATGCCTGTTGTACTGCCCTGGGGATTCTCACCTGTCAGCCCAGTAACAGATAGTTGGTGCGGTTCACAGCACGTGCACTGAAAACTGGCTGTTGTACCTTATGCTTTAATTATTCCAACCAGTGTCGTTTCTAGTTTTTTTTCTCTCTCCTAATGAACCTTCAACTACTTGTACCTTGTTTTCGCTCATGGAAAAGTTGCATAATAATTGGTTGTTTGCAAACCTGTGAGAAAGATAAGACTGTTTCAAAGTGATGTATGGGTTTTTAAAGAGCCATGTAGCGTGAAACCTGAATTTTTTAAATTAGAGCTTCGTTGAAAGTAAACTGTCCTTTCCTATATGTGTTGTCCAATAAAAGATAGAATGTGGAACTTGCTAAATCCCACATACAGTGAATTTGAGCCTTAATAACAACAACAGAAAATACATATTAAATATAGATCTCTCAAAATATCCATTGCATTTGTTTAAGGATTCTGTTCTGTACTATGCTGCATATTGACTTGGGAGACTGCATTAAAATATGAAGACAGTTTTTATAACATTAAACCAGAATTTAATTTTGAAGCTGAACATGGATCACTTGTATATAAACAAAGAGAACACTGAGGTAAATTTTGAATCCTGCCCAACTCCCCTCATTAAGAAAGAAGGGAATGGCCCAAGGCAACACAATGCCCTTATTTAGAATCTACTCTGCCGACAAATGATCAGGCTGGCATATTTGTTTCTGACTGATATTCCCTGCTCTGTGCGTGTGTATTAGATTTAGAGCACCAGGCTAAACCGCAGCCCAGCAGGATGTCTGGCACCCATGACCAGATGGGCACTCGTTCAGGAAAACCTGAAACCCACCCCCACAGACCCTATTGAATTTGCACCCGTCACATTGTGTGCACAGTGATAGTCCTCCTTTTGGAAACTGACCTCTATGAAACAAAAGCTGAAGACTCATTTTTGCTTAGGATGTTTAGAAGTACATCTGATTTTTTTTTTAAATGGCAGACACTGAGGCAAAGATACGAATCATGGTGTTGGGGTCTCTGCATACCAGATAGGTAGGTAACACACTTGCCTTTAAAACAGTGTGGTCTTGGGAACCTGGTCCCTTAAATCTTCATATTGTGAAGTTGCCCAAGCATCTGGGAGTATCAGAAGACCCTAGAGGGGTATAGGTGATTCCTTTTGGCTTATGGTCATGTTGGCCATTAATTAAGTTTTAGAGACTCTCCATCTTCAGCAGCAGGAGAAATGGTTCATCTTTCTTAGGACAACCGAGGTATGATCTGCCCCTCTCTTTTGATCTGGTCCTTCAGCTTTATTTTTATTGTGCTTTGTAATGAACTCTATCCCATCTGAGCAAAGGGAATTTCTGAGCCTCTATGGAAGTAAAATGAACTCATCATAAAGGCCATCCTTGGAGGAGGAATTTCAATGATGCCTAGTTCCTCAGGCAATATTTAACTTCATTTGCAGTGATCAGTCAGGCATAGTTTTACCCATGGTACCCAATAATTCAGAATGAGAAGCCCCACTTAGACAACATGGCATTTCACTGGTTCTTATATCTCATTTCTCTCCATGTGAGAGAATATCTAGCTCTCTGAAGACATGAAAATCAATTTAGTCTTGATTCATATTTTATATTTACTCACATATTTATTTGAACTCATAAAAAGTTTATTGACATAATGTAGAAGGTGAAGAACTAAAATACATTCCAAATATTGACCAAAATAGTATGGGAAGTAGCTTAGAGAATTTCCAAATTTCAAAATCACTGTTATGCATATCACCATATCCCTCTCCATAAAATCATATCCCTCCTCAAAACCGCACCTTCCAAGTGGTGAATTCTTGAGTTTATTTGCTCTGCAAGGTGCCAAACATGAGGATAAACTAAAGTAAGAAGTGCAGCCAACTAGAAGGAAGAGATATAAATGTACAAACAGGACATTTCTGCTAGAGTCTCAGGCATTCAGGAGGTTCATAATCATCATACAAATATATAAAATTTTTAGTGAGCTATTTTCATTTGAATCCATTCTCTTCAATTCTTCACATCAAGCCTGCAAAAGAGAAACCAGAGGAAGCATTAGTTTAGCTTTCATGAGATATTTTGGGGGCAGCTTTTAAATCAATGTGATAAGTACATGTCAAAATTGAAGGTGTCATCTTCACTTGGAAATTTCACCTCTTGATTTCGTAAATGTAAAGTGAACTATGAGTAGACAGTGTGACCATCAACTTTGGTTCTAGTGATTTAAGTAATTCCAAACTAAATTAGATAGGATGGCTTCCTTCTGAAGGATTAGAGTATGATACTAAACTGACAATTATGCCTTGCAACACCTTTGGTGCAGGTGGTCAATTTGCAATCATGGCTCCAGTTCTCTACCCATTCCTATATCTGTCCCCATGACCATGGCACCTTTTAGTTTCCTGCTATTGTGGTTAGGGTATAATTCCTCATATCTGGATTTAACCACATGACTTGCTTTGGCCAAAAGAATGAAGCTGATGATGGTGTGCCAGGCCTGAGCCTAAGCCTCAGCAGATATCACATGTTTTTGTTTACTCTCTTGAGCCTCTGCCATTGCCATGAGTAGGCTAAGCCCAGGCTTACCTGCTGATCCCAGGAGAAGGACAAGAAACCTTTGGAACAGAGCTACCCAGCTAACATGCCCCAACCTAGCCCCATTTAGGGCAGAGCCCTCAGCTGCCACAGATGCGTAAGTCAGCCCAGCCTAGATCAGCTGAGCCACAAACGTATGAGGCAGAATAAGAAATTATTTTATTCTAAGCCATTGGATTTGGGGGTGGTTGGTTATGCAGCAATAGCTAATTAATATGATGCCATTTCTTTTAAAAGCTCTTGTAATGCAGGGATCATTGGACATTATTTACACGTTTGTTTTCCATTCTTTCTTGTTGTCATTCCTTGTGTGTTTTACTTATGTGAATGGGCTGAATCTTTTTCTAAGAAGTGGAATGCTTGTGTTGTTTTATTAACAATGACGGAGCAAAGAAAATTCCACAAACAAGTCCCCCCACCTCCACCCTACTATGGCAGACTCTGTGGCTTGGGTCTCTCCATATCCATCCACAACCACCTTCTTCCTTGTTCTTCTCTACTATAAAGGCTGGTTACCAAAGACTTCACTTCCCAGTCTCTCTTACAACTAAGAGCAGCATGGGACCCCATTGTGGCCAAAGAGCACTGAGGAGAATTCTGCAGCAGAGATCATTTAGAAAGATTTGCTGTCCTATGTGCTTCTTTAGAGAATAAAAGCCTGTCGTGTCATTTAGCATTTATAGTATTGCTGTGATGCAGTTTGCATTATACTCATTGTTGAGATGAAATACACAGAGGTTCAAAAAGCAGAGTAAGTAGCTCAAAGTCTCATTGCTGATAAATAGAAAAGCTAGAATTTGAACTTGGACATCCTAACTTGGGCTCCTTCCACTCCACTAACGGGGAAGGTTTGGATGGTTCTCAAACCAGAGGGAAAGGTAGGAAGGTATTAATAAATGCAGAATTGAAAACATCACCAGCAGTCAGCACAGGTTCTTGTATTTCTAGCATTTAGTTTTTTGTTTTGTTTTTTTTTTTAGAAACTCCATTTTCAGTCCATGCCAGTCACCAAGAAGCACTGTGCTGGGTGACATATGGCCAGTCACCAAGAAGAAGCAAGAAAGCGCCACTTTCCCAGCCCAGGATTTTTAGCAAAATACATTTTGTTGACCAGCAACTCCATTCCGGCCCACCATGTGGGCCTGTCTCCCTCATACACCTTGCACTGAGTTTGCTGGTCACTTACTGCTTTTGTAACATGACAAGAGCCTTCAGGCCTCTCCCTCTTTGCTTATAACTTTTGACTACCCACCCCGTGACTCTCCTCTTAACAGGCTGCATTATTTACCCATCTATATCATCTCTTTCCTCTCCATTGCGATTATTTACCCATATGCATCATCTCTTTCCTCTCATAGCTTTCCCACCATAGCTGTCCTGCCACTAGGCTGTGACCTTCTGAAGAGTGTGAACATGTCCTATTTTTACATCACATTGCCTATCACAGCACCTGACACATAGCAGGGGCCTGAGGACTGATGAGTTGGCCCACTAGAGAAGTGAGAACAGGACAAGAGTTGGAGCTGGAGCTATAGCCAAACCCACATTCTCTAATGTGAGGCAGCAGGAATGAACAAGGGGCCACAGATACAGTAAATAAAGAGTGCTGATTTGATGTGCTATGTCCCCATAGTGCTGTCAGGTCTGCCCTAAACCCCACCCCATAGCCAGGGTGTATTGAAGACATTTTACCGCTGTGGTCACTGTGCTGGGTGACATATGGCCAGTCTCTGGCTAAGTGAGAGCCCTGTGACAAGCTGCCCTCGAAGCCGAGACATTCCTTCAGCTTCTCTGAGCTACATGGAAGGGGTGATGATTCATAGCAAATTGTCACTGAAGTATGTTCTATGAGGTGTGATTTCTCTCCGAGAAGTGTCCAGACTGTGAAGCACCATCTGCAACCCAGAAATGGGAACCATTTCTGTGACAGGCTTGATATGGACTTTGACCACCACCTATCTGTCCCAGGTAGTGAAATTACGGCTATACTGAGAAATTTAGGATGAGCCATTTGCAATGACTCTTTAGTGACTGTTTAAAAGCCCTAAAGTGCCCCTTCGCAACTAGTGCAGCTTGTGGACCTCTCTAACTTTGAGACAGTTTTGGAAACCCAGAAAAACCTTTATCCAGTTTGCCCAGTCCATTGTGGCACTGAGATGGCCATATCATTCAGAAAAGTGAATTCATTATGCTACACTGGCCTAGGGCAGCAGTGCTCTTCCCCTTTGTTCACCTTGCCTGCGAGCCAAGGGAAGCCTGGGAACCTGGCTGAAGAGGGGGACGCTGGACCAGTACAATCAGCCTATGTTCCATGTGGGAGTGGAGGAACAGCCAATGGTGATGGTGCCAGTTTTGAATATCTACTATGTGCCAGGCATGCCATCACTGGCTCTTACAGTTACCTCATTTAATCTACAAAGTGAACCCAATTCTTCCTTGTAGAAGAAGCCATGCAGGAGGCAGCAGAGGGAATAGAGGAGTCATTGCAGTTGTCTTTCAGACCAGCCTGTAACCACCCCGCCCTCCACCCCCCCCAGCTTCCTTCTCCCTCCCAGGTCCCAGTAGGGCCTAGCAACCTTGGGCACAGGACAGTGCTGATGGATAAGGTCACACAGGGTCCTTTCAGGAGTGCAAAGCCCTCAGAGGACTAGCATCTCCATCCTTGGCCTTGTGGGGCTCAGTGTGTACTCAAAATGGTTGTATGTTACCAGAATACAAGAATCCAGGAATCCGGAGACCTGGGGTCAGGGCTTGAATTTAGAAATGAGAACAATGGGAAGGGATCCAGAGCTAAAATTGCCCAGGCTGGAAAGCACACTTGTTTGTCAGGTTGTTGGAATGCAAGTGTATTGGGCGGTATCCCGGGCTGCGCTGCTATGCTGCCTAGACACCAGCTGTCAACTATTCTCCTGTGTCCTGTTCTCCTGTAAGGGACATTTGTGAGAATGATGAGGAATGCGACACATCCTGCTGAAAAGTCACTTTCCAACGATCCCAGATATCTTTTGTACTCAAACCAAAAAGACATAGAAGCCCCACTTCTAGTGTACATTTGAGTTCACCTTGGCTGGTGCAGGGGTGATACACCAGATATCTCCCTTGTGTCACCCTAAGTCCAGGCTGAAAAGCATGTGATGTTTACACCTTTTCATGAACCATTTATAGCTGTGTTACTCATAGTCACCGTGGCCCCGCATACATCATTTAGGAAATGGACTCCACTCAACACTTGTCTGCATTTGGTCCTTTAACCAGACACTCAGGGGGTGCTACAATGATTACTTCCTCCTATGTGGTGCTAAATCATAGAGCCATAAACACAGTGACACTCAAAAGTAGTCAAGGGAAAGGCCGGGCTTCATGTTCTGTCCGATTCCATATGCAATGGCCGACCATGTACCCAGAGCAAACTTGTTGAAGCTTTCACGTTTGTTAGAAGGCATTTGTGAAATCCTCTGGTTTATGAAGCACATTCACACACACTGACCCATGCAGTCATCATGACCACACAATGAGGAAAGCAGTGTAAGCTACAACTAAGGCTCCTATGGAACCTCACCCACCAAGGTCAAGAGACAGGCAGTGCACAGGCTGGAATCACACCCAGGCAACTCCAAACTCAAAACTCTTTCTTTTATCCCAACCACTTATAAAGTGAAAGAAGCAAAACTCTTAGCAAAAACTTTTTTCTTAAACTATGAATCATCTACCAAAATTGGCTTTTGTGGATCATTAAGCCTTTGGTGGCTCAAGTAAAAATTGAAATGTTTCAACCAATATCTAGTAAAAGCAGGAAAGGTAAGAAAGTCACAAAGAGCAAGACTGGTTTTTTTAAAATTCTGTACCTGAAATCAAGATTCAAGGAATGTATGTGCCGCATGTGGAGAATTTATGTCACCTTAAGGCAAGGCAAATTGTGTGTCCAGGTCAAATTTCATTAAAATAAGTTCAGAGGGTTTTTTTAATCCTATTATATTGAGAATTTGTTGTTTGGGATATAAAGTCAGAGCCAGGGGACAGCGGCTGAGACAACATTGAATTTGGGGAGATGCTGGTAGAGAAAGTGCAATCCAAGGCCACTGACAGCTCCTGGTTTTGTGGTCAATTCTCTCCAACCATCAGAACACACACGTCCCTGTTTCTAAAGGGACCAGTGATTTCACTGGAGAAACACTAACCCAAGACTTTCCTAGCACGGAAGAGCTCAATAACATCCAGAGGTAGACAAAGTTATAAACCAGTTGAATAGACTGCTGTCTTTCCCCAACGCTAAACTTTTTTTCAAAACTTGTATAAAATGTGCATAAGTAATCTTTACATACCGACAGTATATTAGAGGCAACCTTTCAGAATTTCCAAAGATAGTGAAACCCTTCTATGTAGTTTAGGCCTGAGTATTTGAGGCCTAGAGACAGTGGTACTTATATCAGAAATAGTCAGCATTCTCTTAGAACTGCTAAGCAATGGTCTATGTATGGCAGCTACGGGTGCTGAAACATCCAAATGGAAAATCAATTTTTTGATGTAAAATTAACAGAACCTATGAAACAAATGTAGGCCTCCCTGTCTCTCTCCATAAGGCATCCTGGAAAGCACATCGTCGTGGCGATCACCTTAGAGCTGATTGACTTTGCCCATTTGTTTGATTATAGTGACTGGTCCAAACACTCAGAATTCAAATAAACACCTGGCCTTTGATGTACCATTAGGCAAAGCTATAACTATAAAGCTTTATAATCTTCTAAAACTAGTAAAACTATTTTCAAAGATGAATGGAACGACAGTTTTAGTATTGCTCCTCATTTTAGAAATTAGGAAATTAGGATTGAGTCACTCGTACACAGCAAGTTAATGGCTGGTACAGGATTAAAAGCCTGACTGGAGTTCTTTCCCCTACGCTAAACTTTTTTTCAAAACTTGTATAAAATGTGCATAAGTAATCTTTACATACCGACAGTATATTAGAGGCAACCTTTCATGAACAACTGATACATAGAAATATATCTGTAGTGTATCAATATTTGACTTAACAAACATTCTTGTACTTGTGCTAATGAACACCAAAATTTAATATTAAAAACTGTCATGCCTTCTCAGAATTGAGCAGGGTTTCTTTTTAATATTTTTATAGAGTAAAATGTACAAATCTTAAGTGAACAGCTTGATGAATTTTTTACATATGTATATACCCGTGTATAGCTTTTATTTTTACATAGCCCTTAAATACTACGATATATGCAAGCATATCCTCAAGGTTTGTTCATCTGTTTGAGAAAAATTAGTTCCAAGACACAATAAAACAAGTATTGCTTTTAAAAGAAAGGGAGGCAAGGAGGAAATAAAAAGAAATTTTCAATGGTCAGATAAATTGAGAAGTACTGAGTTAAGCAAAGATAAATCATTTTCTTAGTTTTAGGGCTCCTCAGAGCTTTAAATAAACAAATGCATATTGTGTGTGTTGGGTGTGGGGATGATACTATGTAGAATTTTCAAAATTTACTCCATCACTGAACCACTTTTCCAGTTTTCTATTGTTTGTATTATCATTCACTGTATCACAAATAGTATATGTAGTATTTCTTCAGGTGGATACACCAGTTTACTTAATCATAATCTTTTTATTGGACACTTAGGTTCTTAATTGATTTTGATGTCATAAGTGAACAAAACTTTTTCCACATGAACATTTTCTTTAGAATGGATTCCATCAAGGCCTAACTGGGCTGGGTGATACATAAATCCACCATGGCTGTGACTTTCTGCATTTGCTAAGCCCCACACCCTCATCATCCAGGCCAGCATTGCGCCTGCTATCCAGTAGACACTCAATATTCTTTGAGATTAAGCAAGTGTCTGTTTCGTGATCATTTCCCCACTCATCTCTGTGAATTCCATAAGAGGAAAATGGATAACTTTTTGTTTCATTGAGCACCTCTTTGATTACTAGTGAGGCTATACATTTTCTCATGCTTCTCTACTAATTATACATCCACTTTTGAGAATAGGGAGTTCATTTTCTTTATCTGTTTATCTATTAAGGTGTAGTGTTTTGCTTCCCGGTTTGCATGGGCTCTTTACATAATTGTACATTTCATGGAAAACAATTTTCTTGATAGAGTTTTCTCTTTAATGCTTTATTCAAGTGTAGAAATTAGCAAGGTTTTGCAGGATGATTTCAATGGCTCTTCTTTAAAAAGCTATCTGAGGAAGCTTAATCAATGACTTTGTTTTCACCC
>NW_011889120.1:215222-269763 GCF_000151845.1 Pteropus vampyrus
ACTATTATTCTGAGACAAAGACCCACAAAAAGCTTAAAAGTCCTTCCTCTACCTTCCAAGCAAGATTCAGTCTTTGACATCTTGGCCTCAATCTCTCTGTGGTGCTGATGGTTGACAGAACTCTAAATGGGTGGAGAGGAGAATTGAAAGGAGTGAATTGAGTCAAAATTACAGGAAAAAAGAAGGGCTGGGACAATCAGTAGATAACTGGATTTTGGGAGCAGAATGAAGAGAGATTTGGGGTAAGAAGTCTCTAGGATGAAGGAATCTTGGGCTGATAATGAATCAGCCCAAGAGAATTTTTAGGTAGCTTTACTATATGTAAATCTCTCTTGGGTGAAGATTTGCATTCTCTTTTTGAGGCCATTTTTAGCAAATAGTTTGTTTCTTTTGGATGAGGCTGTAAACCAGATGCCTGGCATTATTTTGATTATATGCCAGAAAATGTCTTAGACCCTGTGGAGGAGACACTAGTGGACAAGTTTTCACCCTTCATGGAAATGAACAATAAAGTGATGGCAATCCACTTCCCCATGGTGATGGGTGCCACTGTGATAGGACAAACACAGGAAGCTGTGCATGTTGTGTCCAGTTTAAGGGTCTAGAGAAAGGCTTTTCAGAAAGAGTATTTAAACTGAGACCTGAATTATGGGCAGAAGTTAGCCAGCCAAGGGGTAGGAGAGGAGAGAGAGATTGGTAAAGAACACTCTGAGCATGTGTAAAGGCCTAGAGTCAGCAGGGCACCTTCATGAATGGGGAGAATTTCACTAGAGTTGGAGCAAGGACTGCCCTGGGTGGGTAGAACTGCAAGATGGAAAAAATCTGGCGAGTCTGAGTCAGTTAATGCAGGCCCTAAAGGTAACGGGGAGCCACTCAAGGATGCTCAGCAAGGCAGTGACATTATCACTTTTATGTTTTTTCTCTTTGAAAGATCTGTTGACTGCAGGGTTCTGGCAACTAGAAACGAGAGAAAAGGCTTTGAGGAGTGAAGTGCACAGGTCACTTTAACAGCTGTGGGCAATTTATGCACCAATTATTCAGTGAGGTACCTGTGTGACAGCAACAAGAATGGTGGGTGAATGGAGTTTGCAAACCTTCTTTCAAAATAAAGAGAGTGGAAAAACGTAGCAGAAACTCATAACACTTGACCAAGGACTCTTGCCTGAGGATTGAGAAAGGCCTTTTTCTATTAGCAAATACCCAGGAGCTCCTCACCAAAGCATTTCAGCTCCAGCTCTCAGACTTCCCTCAAGGGCTTAGGAAAATTCCCATGAGCCACACGAACATTACTTAGAGAACTAAATACGAGACAAATCGCAAGTGACCACAGACTGCTAGGTAGGCAGTGGGAACTCATGCTGCTCTCACCTGTCAATTTGCAGTATTTTGTGGGCTAGGAAAAATGTGAGCTTAAATAAAGCAGAAATGGACAGTCCCTCCAATCCCATGGCTTTATTTATTGAACAAGGGAAGTAAACCTTTGCAGGGAGACAGATCCATTCCTAACGATTTAACCATTAATAAAGCCCTGCTAAAAATGGAACTCAGGAGAGAAGATAGCTTGTCAGAAGGCAAAGGAGTGGGCCCCATTAGACAAAATAGGTCAGGCAGAGAGAAAGTCTCATGTCTCCTGATGAGTTATGTTGATCAGAGATGACAGGCCTCGTCGTTTTTTAACCGATTGAAAAGAGAATATACAAGAGGTTTTTTTCTTGTTGCCTTTCTTAGAAGATGGCTGTTTGAAAGAATATGCTAAAAAGAAAAGAACTGATCATATTTATCACAGTTTCAAGTTCGGTGCTTAAAAATCTCTGTGTGGGTGTGTGCACGTGTGTTGGTGTGTGTGTTTTCAGAGACATAAGTTTTTACAGAAAAAAAACAAAAACTCTGCTTCTCCTAGGGAGTGCCTGTGGCTGGATCACTGTCTTTCATCTGGGATTAATGAAACAGCAAGCCCTGAGGAGGGTGGCCCTTCCATTGATTTGATTTTTGGTGATACTCTGCTTTTTTCTTGTTTCTTGTTTTCTTTTTTCTTGTGGTTATTCTGTTTTCACCCTTGGAACAAGCCGAGGAGAGGAAACAGCATGTAAAAGCTAAAATCCCTCAAACACTGGATTTGCCTCCCCTAAGAGGTTCTGCTTTGGCTTCTCTTCTTTTGGAGCACGTCTTTCTTAATGGCTCAGGGAGTGAAGAAAACCCTTTTTCAAGTGTTCAAGGTATACACTTTACTTATAGGTTGTCTGGTTTATAAGGGCTTCTTGTGTTAAAAACACCAGGGAAACTGGCTTCACATTTGGAAATAATCTCCCCAAAGATAAACGACATTTGGATTTGGTTTTTTAAATAAATATAAGAAATTGTGGGTGGTGAAGATCAGTGGGGCTGAAAGAAAAGCGAATACTGAAATGTTAAGGTTCTGTGACTTTGGACAAATCTCACTTCTCCGGACTTCAGTTTTCTCATCGGTAACAAAAAAAGAGGAGTAGGCTGCTGTGGTGGGCATCCTCCCAGGTGGCCCCCAATGAGTCTTGCCTCCTGATATTCACACCTTTGTGCAGTCCCCTCCAACACTGAGTAGGGCTGATTCATGCAATTGATAGCATATTACAGAAATAGTGGAGTGTGACCTTACAAAGCTAGGTCATGAAAGTCATTGTGGCTTCCACCCTGCTCGCTCTCAGATCATTGGCTCTGGGGAAGCCAGCTTCCATGTTGTGAGGGCACTCGAGCAGCCCAGTGGCGAGGTCCACCTGGGAAGGCACCAAAGGATCCTAACAACAGTCATCACCAACTAGCCAGCGGCATGAGTGCACCATCTTGAAGGTGGATCTTCTAGTCTTAGTCAAGGCTTTAGATAACTGCAGTCGCAGCCAGCATCTTGACTACAACCTCATGACAGACATCAGGCCAGAACCACCGAGCTCAGCCACTTCTGAATTCCTGATCCACAGAAACTCTGAGAGAATGTTTATTATTGTTTTAAGCTGCTAGGTTTGGGATTATTTGTTACATAGCAATATATAACTAATACAGTTGCTTTAGGCCAAGTCCAGCTCTTATAATTTATGTGTCAATGAATAGATGTGATTGGTCAGAATCATAAAAAGTTGGCATTTTCTTGTCCAAAACCAGATCTTAGCTTCAGAGTAGGACCATATTGCTTTGGGCATTTCTGAAATGGTGAGTAGACAGACTCCGGAGACCTAGCATCCTGAGAACTCATGGATTCAACTTTGTGGGAGCAGGCCAACATAGCTGGCTGGCCTATCAATTAGTCCTTAGTACATCACGCTGAAAACATAACCCACTTACATAACCCCAGAGACTGAACTCGTTAAAAGAAACTCTAATGGAATGGGGACTTACTTGGACTCTCCACTTAACGAGTCACTCCAGAGGGTGACCCTGGGATTATTTGGAGGGAACAACAGCCCTGGCAGCTTGAGATGAATTGGGATAAGGGTTAAAAGTTGCTGAGTTCATGGTTAAACTCAGGTGACTCGCCAGGGTAAGGGACATATCTGGAAAGCAGGTAGTATACAGTGGACCTACTAGGCTCTGTCTTGGTTAGATTAAATGACAATGATGATTCTCTGACCTGCGAGAATATGACTCTACTTATTGCTGGCTAGACACGCATCACAAAATTGACAAAGCACAGCACACTCACTAGTGGGGACCGGAGTGTCCTCAGCTCCTTCTAAGCCCAATATGGCTCTTGTTCTGGACTCATATGGCAGTCTGGATAACTTAGCATCTCTTCTTCATGTTCTGTCCCAAAGGGAGGCTGTGGCTCACTACTGGGTCACTCTGAATAAGTGAACATCTATGCTGCATGGCTTTCCAAGAATGCTTGGCTGTTTTCCACATTTAGAGACTTTCATCCCAGCAGCTTTGACATTCAACCAAAGAAATGCTTTTCCAAGCAAGAAAGATTTCAGTCTGGTTTATCCAAGGAGGATCTGAGAAACATCCTCTAACTCAGCCCTTCTGACCCAAGCTGTGCATTCAACTCACCTGGAGGTCTTATGAAACATACCACTCCCTCAAATAATTAATTTGTCAGAAGTGGGGCTCGAGCAAATCCAGGTGATCCTATTGTGCTGTCAGTGCTGAGGACCATGGATCTAACTGTATCCAACAATTTGTTGCTGCCTGACTCCAGGACTAAGATAACTAGAATAAAAATAAGTCATCCTCACCCAAAGCCCAAAGCTGGACAACTCAGTTAGTCAGAAATTGGCTTCAGTTCTTATGTCATAATATTTGAGAAAAGCTATATAACTGTCTATCAATCAGCCAAGTAGCTATGATGCTGGTCCTGTCTTGTATTGGACTTGAAAAGTGTTCAAATTTAGAATCTCTTTTGTGTTTTGCTTCCACTACCTGGACATCCATAATAATATGCTCAAATAAAGATGATCAACCCCAGCTTTTTGGTCTCTGCATATAATTGAGACTTGACAAGGCCTTCCTTAGAAATATTTCTGTAGAGATTAGAAAAATGATTCCTCTTCTTTCTTCCCAATCATCGCATCCAGGGATCTCTGTATTATTTCTTACAATTGCATGTGAATCTAGATTTATCCCGAAACAAAAAGTTTAACTAAAAAGAAAACCAGGTGGTGGACTACACTTGGCCTGTGAGGCCTGGTTTGCCAACCCTTGGACTGTAGCAGTGTCAGAATTTAATAAATAGTTACAGAAATGAATGAATGTAGGTGAGTTGATGTCACTGACAGAATTCCTCATCCATTGTATTAGGATTGCCCTCATAATTTACACAGTACATTTCACTCACATGGGGCTTTTCCCACCTGCCACATGGAAAGTCAGCCTAGAGTAATGGTTAAGAGGCAGACAGCGTGAATTTGAATCCTGGATGCCTCACTGTCTAGTTGTGCCACCTTGGGGAAGTCATGTAACTTCTCTGTGCCCCAATTATCTCACCTGTAAAATGGAGGTATTATGTATACTAACTCATTTAAGAATCACAAGGTAAAGTGCTTGGGACAGTGCCTAATCCTTGGAAGCACTATTATAAATATTAATGATTGTTGCTTCATTGATGCTTCATATGTCTGAAATTCAACAAAGAAATTTGACCAAGTTGCTCACTATACCTTTGGATACTAGCTATACAACTGGACCTAGTGATGGATTAGTTAGAGGATTTTAAGTGTCCAGACCTAAACAATCTAGATTGATGGCTCTAGGTCAGTGGTTCTCAAAGTGCGCCCCCAAACAGCAGCAGCAGCGGTAGCCCTTGGGAACTTGTCAGAAATGCAGATTTGAGGGCCCACCCCAGACCTACTGGACCGAAAGCTGTGGAGGCGGAGCCCAGCAGTCTCAGTTTCAGGAGGCCCTCCAGATGATGCTGATGCACAAGAAAGTTTGAGGACCACTGCTCTAGGCCAATCTAAAATTTCCACTGCTGTGCCCCACGGGATGCTGTCCTTAGTGCTGCCTTGTCCCCGCTCTCCTGAAGGTCATGGTTAAAGACAGAGACGAGCTTGCTTCTCAAATTGGCAGATCAGACAGGCAAAGCTAGCAGGAGGAATAATGACACTATTGGACGCTAGAATATGGACCTGAGATGAGCTCAGTCAATTGCAAGTGCCAGCCAAATTTCACAAATTATTTAGATTTTTAAATAGAAACAGCTTTATTTTTACCTAACTCAAGTTTCTTGCCATTTTAACTCCTACATGTTCAGTTAGATTGCCAGTGGGTGGTGTGGGCATCCAGGCACTGTGTTCCTAGGTGGCATCATGGCCAAGACTACAGGATTGCAGCAGATTGACTCCGAGTGTGGGAGCAAAGCCCTCCCTACCACCTCTTGGCATTTCATAATTTGATCACCTAGTTGGAAAGGGTGCCACCACGAGGGAAAACTGAATCTGGAGTCAGTTATGAAGGGATGGCAGTGAGATGGTGAGGAGATTCTGGGGTCATTCTAATGCAGTTGCATTTACCACCTGTGCTGGTCTCCAAGCATTATCAGCTGTTTTGTCTTATCTGGGCCACGATCTCTTCTTCCCATGTACTAGGAGTCCCTGTGAGCCAAGGGCTTTGAGACCAGCTTGGTTGGTGTTGTACCCTGCTCCTGGCAGGGGAAGCAAGTCTATAATTGGCCCATAATTAGATTGGATTTGGCCCAGAATGAATCCCAGGCTTCCTCTCCCCCAACAGATAACCAGCAGTAAATTTCATATATGATTCTGCAGGGTGTCTAGGATGACATTTCTTGGCTGCTGGTGACAATGGAGACCGTTCCAGAAGAGTTGACCTTTAGGATGATGATTTAGGGGTACCTTAAAGTGAACTTTTCCCCAGGATCCTTTGTTTGCCACCTGGTATTTCTGAAATTAAGACATTTCAACTTCATTTTCAAATCCAGGATCAAATCAGAGAGAGAGAGAGAGAGAGAGAGAGAGAGAGAGAGAGAGAGAGAAAGTATGTGTGTGTGTATATTGGTTGTATGTTTATATGTATATAAAGGACACTGTATGATTTTTTTTTAATTAGGCAGCAAGAAAACAGTAAATAGAGATGGAAATTAAGATAGTACCTTTCTTTTGAAATAGATCTATAGATAGAAATGGGAATATTAATCCTCACTATTTTTCTGTGTCAGTGAGAAAAGTCCTTCTGGGTATAAGCAGAGCTATTATCTGTTCAGGTCTGGCCCAAGATACAGGCTATAACTAACCCTATCTTGGCACCAGTGCAGATTGTATGGTGATCCCACTTTTCTGATTAAAAGAGATCACACCCATTTTCTACAGATGGACTTAACCAGGCTTAATGAATAATTAGTCTTAAAATGGACTTTCTCTGGAAGCAGATGACTATACATCTCACAGTCTTTCACCCTGTGTAAAGTCAGAAGTCATTTCAGAATGAACTGCAAATTCAATCCCTGCCCTGCCTATGTCAGAGAACTGTTGTGAGCCTTGAAAGAGAGAAAGAACACAGAAATACTTCGGAATTCTTAAGGTCAAGTGCAACACCTTGTTAATATTTTTGCTACTGGTAGCCTCTAGTTAAAAGATGTGATTGAGTTTTTGCCGCAAAACGCTAAATGAGCCTCTGTTTCCTCATTGCCTGGTTCATGATGGCCCCGTAAATGGCCATTTCACGAAGTCTCCAAGCTGCCATATTATTTGGCACCTGTATTTATTGCTGACTACCTACTTGTTTCACTCTTATTGAAAGGTAGACATTACTTAATTATCAAATTAAGTAACATCAAAAGGTGGGAAATGGGGGAGGTGGATAAGGATAAAGGGAGTCAAACGTATGGTGACAGAATGAAATTTAACTTTGGGTGGTGAACACACAATGCAATATACGGATGAGATATTATTGAGTTGTACACTTGAAACTATATAATTTTATTAACCAATGTCACCCTAATAAATTTAATATAAAAAGTAACATCAGAAGGAAGGAGAAAACACTTTTGGAGAATAGTAATAGGTGGAAATTGGATGTGCATGGGGCATAAGCCGGGACAGGATGGCATAGAGAAGGCACCCAGAGCACTTCTGGATGTTCGGATCGACATGAATCTTGTTTTAGTTTCTGGACCAGACTCCAATAGTACATTACTCTGTGTGCAAAGATTACTAAAAAGATGAGATGCCCCTTTTTGGCCATCAAGCCCATTCGAAATGCTCAGTAAAATGGTGTCTGAAATGCCTCATTTTGCTTTCCCTTGATAGGGAGAGAATGGCAGCTTGACTCTAAATATTTCTTACACACACTGATTTTCTTTGGAAACAGGTGCTGCAGATCTTGAAAAATGGGATCACAGTGCCTCCTCCAGGACAAAGAGGATACTTGCAGGTTATAAATCATCTCTTGAACTGTCTCCAGCTCAAAAGATTCAAGGAAGGTGGTGATTGAGTAAGACCAAGAGATACTCCTGAATGCTTACAAGTGCTCCGGGGAGCTCATATTAGTCACAAGTGGTGGCTTTTCATTTTCAGTGGGGATTTTCATATTCCCTGGGAAAATATGCAGAGCTACTCTTTAGAGACTGTTTCCTTTAAAAGCCAACCAACCAAACCCTGCCCTTGGAAGAAAGGGGCAGAGACAACGGCAAGTCGAGGAGACAACGAAGGGAATGAATACTTTCTAGATGCCGGTTTGTGCCAGGTGCCCCATATGAGTCAACTCATGGTCTTTACAGTTCCCTCTCAAGAGTGGTATTATCATTCTTATTTATAGATGTGGCTCAGAGTCGTCAGGAACTTGCCCAAGGTCACAAAATTACTACATGACATAGCTGGAAATGGAGTGCAGGCATGTCCCACTCTATCCAGCACATTCAGTGTTCAGTGCCCCGTGCCATAAGTTAAGTTCCTTCTGATAACAACATGCTATCCTTAGTAATAATAGCTATCACTGCGCTGAGGACTTTATAAACACTATGTAATTTGGTGTTTCTCACCTTGGCACTATCTGGGCATAGTCCAGCGCGTTGTGGAATATTTAACAGCATCCCTGGCCTCTACCCACTAGATGCCAATAGTACCCACCCTGAGGTGTGACAACCAAAAATGTCTCTAGACATTGCTAAACGTCCCTTAGGGTTGGGAGCAAAATCATCCCCCTGAGGTGGGTATTTTTCTCATTATTTTCAGAAAAAAGAAACAGAGTGATTATGCCAAATCATAGACCAAGGGAGTAGTGAAGCCAGGACATGAAGCTGTGCCTGAATAATCTCTAAAGTGTATGCTTTTCAACATCCTTTCTGTAGAATATCTGTTTTCCAAGAGCCTGTCTAAAATCTCCGTCACCTATATTCAAAGTCTGTGTCTTCTTTCTTAATTCCTGCTGCAGCCATTATGTACTAATGTCCCTTCTCACATCCTCACCAGCTAGACTGTGAATTCCTTGAAAGGGGTTGTCTTGTATCACCTACCTCTAATGTCATAGTGCCTGGTGCATAGTGAGCGCACAGATGTTCATTTACTAAATGAGTGAATTCATTCCAATTCTTTAATCCTTCCCATTCAAATCTAGTTCATGCTGTGAACTTGCATTATGAAGAAAAAGATCAATTCAGCCACGGTAAATTCTAAGCAGCCCATGTACAAAATGATTAGGAAGTGAACACTAAGTGAAGCTGAATAAATGGATGTTTGAACACTCAGAATTTAATAAAGCTGTTCAGTAAGTTTTCAGGAATTAATTGTTGCCTCTGGAACTAAAGGGCAACGATTCCTATCATTTGTATCCAAAATCGGGAGTCAGGCAAGATCTAGGCAGTAAAATGTGTATTACTTAAGGATTCGGCTGCGCCTGCTACATATCAGGGCAGGTGTTCTGGGGTGGAAGGAAGTGCCACTGTCCTTTCTACAGAAGGCATCCAATGACTTTTGGGCAGTAGGACATACTTTCTGGTGTTTTTTTTCAGCAGTCAAGATGCATCATTCAGAGCAGCCTTTGTGCCACCTGCCTAGACAAAAGCAACTGCAATCTGTCGACTGCTTAATGGAAATTTCCCTCGGTGAGAAGCCAATTGACCAACTCTGCCTGGGATTAAAGCAGCCACCCCTCACCATCTGCATAAAGCCCTAAACCAGAGGGTGTGGGATGATCAGTTCACAAGCAGGGAGTGGAGGCAAGGGAGTACAAGTGAAATGTGCAAATCTCGATTCGCTCCTTGTGATTCCTTCTTCTCAAATGCCACAATATGTGGAAGGAGTTCAAAGGAGCAGCGTTGTCACGATGCCGTCAAGCCTGATTAGAAAGCTTGGAATTCACATCCCTGGTTTGCTGCGTGGGCTGCTCACAGCGTGAGTGGGAATGAGAGAAAAGGCTTCATGGGTAGGAGACGGCTGTCTCATGATGACAAAGAGCCGCCTGCCAAGCCCTCGCTCATCCCACTCATCCTGGGAGCAAAGGCAGGCTCTGCAAAGGCCTGGCGTTCAGCTGCTGCAGTTCTGTCAGCACCAGGCCAGGTCCCTGTCACCCCCAGTGCTGCCACAGTCACTGCTGTTCTGTCCCCTCTTTTCTTCTCCCCTCACCCTTCCCTTCTCTTCCTTTACCTTTCTCTCAATCTCTCATGCTTTCTCTGACATTTACGGACATTAACCCTACCTTTATTTAAGACCCTTAAAAAGAGCAAATTATTTGTGCTTCCATGCAACGTGCTGCCCATTCAACTCAATCTGGGTAGAAACTCTGTCTGATCCATATCTGTGTCCCTAAAGCTGACATACTTAGCTCCCGGTGCATGCTTTATGCTTAATAAATGCTTGTTGAATAAATAAATGAATGTATGTATGGACAAATGAATGAATAAACCAACATGTCAGAGTTGTGGTATCACCTGTTTGTGGAGGTGACTTTCTGCAGTCTCTTTAGCCTTTGCTTGTTTTACTCCAACCTAATACAGTGAAATATTTGCAAAACCTGAAAGACTACAACAAAAACAATATTTTTTAAAGAATGCAATGGATGATAGTGATTGAAAGGACTGGCTATGAAGTATGACAGACGATGGTTTGCATCTCACCTCTGCGACTTACAAACTGGGTGGCCTTGGTCAAATTACATAAACTCTCTTAGCATTTTTTTCCCCCATAAATGAAATGGGCATCATAGTATATACCCCATGCAGTCAGCATAAGGAGTAAATGAAATAAGGTATGTGAAAAATAGGACAAGGTGTCAGACATATCATGAGTATGTACTAAACGGTAATGCTAATGATAACAATAAAAATGATGACATTGATGTCGGTGCTGATGATTAGTAATGCTTGACATTAATATTTTTAAAAGACTTGATGAGCTGCTGAGATAACCTGCTTTCTGATACATTTGAGATGAAAAAACTAACCTACAAAAAATAGTCGTGTTTAAGACCTAATACTATACCTCAGGAATATTCCATTTATACCACGTACCATAAATGCAGTTTACCAATTGACAAAAGAATTACATTTAAAAGTGCTTCTTTCCTAAGTCTCTGATTACTATGAAGAGTTATAAATATTTGGCAATTAATTAGTGTTCTATTTTTATTATTGTTTTCATTTCTGCAAAATGCAATGCACCGATAGCTTGGAAAGGAAAGTTTGCAACAAGTTGGTCTTGATATCAAACTTTCAAGTAGATAAATCAGAGTTACCTGCCCTCAGCACTACTAACATTTGGGACTGGATAATTCTTTGTTGTGGGGGCTGTCCTGGGCATTGTGGGACATTTACTAGCATCCCTGGTGTCTCTCCACTAGATGACAGTAGCAGCCCATACCTCCCCCTAGTTGTGACAACTCAAACTGTCCAAGCTGTCTCCAGACATTGTCTACCTCCCCATCTACTCCCACCCCCCAACTCCCAGCCAACCACTGAGATAGGGTAGTGAGTTCCATTGCATTGGGAGCAGGGTAAGCGCCAGCCATAAGTGTCCTTTAGCCCATGGACATCTGCATGACATTGTACAATGTTCTACAGAATTGGATCCTGAGTCATCTCAGCCTTCTTCCAAGCTGGCTGGAGCAGATGTCCTTCTCTGGTTTCAGATCTACTCCCTGAACGCTGTCTCACCAATTCTATCCTCACACCCACAGGATTTCAGTTTTAACAGAAACCATCCAGGTAGCATCTGTGTGTTTGCTGTGGAGAGACTCTTAAAGCAACTGCCACAAACAACTGGAAGGCTCCTCACATTCACCCCCAAGAGTACTTTACACGCACACAGGCTGTAAACAGGGCCTAGAACAATAACTTTGCCAGGCAGGAAAACAAATTAATAAAACCTTGATGAAACTCAGAACCACTGCAGAACCCATCTTTATCCTAATCAAGTGGGGAGCAGGAAAAAAAAAAGAGTGAAAGCATCACAAATCAAAAGAAATGTGGCTTCCCTAGAGAGCGGAAAAATCTCAGCATAAAAACATTTACTTCGAAGAAAGCAAATAGAGCTGCTGTAATTGGGTCAAAGCAGGGAACACTTCAAAATTGAGGACAAAAAATTTTCCAGCAAACCAGAGAAGACATCTGCAGAACTTGTTGGGGTTTTTTGAGTTTAACTCCATGTAAAACAATAAATATGTCCTCTGTCTTCTGGCAGAGGGAAAATGTTATGAAATCATGATAAGCAAAAGACTATAAGAGATAAATCATCTTAATTCTGAAAGCCGCAAAGCAACATAAAAAATACTCCTATGGGAAAATATAAAGTAGAAAATGTAAAGTAGAAAAGAGATGAAACCGTGCAAGTGCTATGAATGATGCTATGTAAGAAAAAGTAAATGGAAAACCAGTTCCCATTTATTATTTACCCCTAGGTATAATTTTTCAAATACATGTCCTTAATCCTTCACATGTACCCAATGAGGGAGACGCCATTTTCTGCTTATTGGGAAATGAGGAAATAAAGACATAGAGCTCAAAGTTGCAAATGTAGAAGGTAATGAGACCAAGTCTTCATGACCCCAAATCTCATATTGTTAGCAGCTGTGTTGTTTTGCATCTCATATGTAAACCCAGGGGGAAAGACTCAAAGGGAAGCTATTTAAGTGAGTATTATACTAAAATGGTGATCTTACAGGAGATTACTTTTAATTTCCCAGCTCCTTTTATGTTATTATAATATTTATACAAGTAGATTTTTTAAAACTTATTGTGTTTTACCAAATATGGAGCTGATACTATTGACTCGATTGGTTGGTTATTGATTTGAGATCTTTTTTAATAGAGGCATTTACAACTATGAATTTCCCTCTAAGCATTATTTTTGCTGCTTCTTTGTCTTCCCATTTTGGCTGCCTTTCTGTGTCTGTTTCTATGTACTAAGCAAAACTCCTAAGTCTCCCGGTCTTATTAGTGTGGATTTGTGAAGTAGGTGTCCAGTGGCACAATCCCAAGAGGGGTTCAGCTGCAGCCCAAGCCTCTGCCCCTCCGGGGCCACCTGTTAAGATTCAGCAAGCAATCCACAGATGCTGAGCTTATAGTTGCCTCAAAAGGCCACACCAGAAACCTCCAGTGTGAGTCTCAGCAAGGGCACCTGACTTGCTGAGGATGCACCTGGATGTAGCTTGGGTGGAGGGAAGCGGAGTTTCAGGGGATTCTCTGGGAGGAGCAACCTCTGTCATCTAGTTTGATGATGTCTCAGCTAAGTGCACTTTTCGTCAAGTGTCTGGGACACTAATTTGCCCTCCTGCCAGCACTCTCAAAATTAGCCCTTGATTCAGCAGGAACGACTGTGATACATAAGCTTAACATTTAAGAGTAATGAGCACCTTGTGTTCTCCTCCGTCAGAGATGACATCTCTCTGGATGACTGGTTGGTAAATATGTCTTATCTGTACATAAATGTTCTTTGAAAAGTCGAAAAATTCTTGAAACTTAAATGATTTTTACACATTTTTCTCCTCTTTTGAAGAATATGAACCAAACTTGACATTTTCCCTAATTTTTCAGTTTCCCAGAAGAATAAAATTATTATCAGTGAATTAAAGTCAAACTTCTGTGCCCTTTACTGGTCACAGTCAACAAGTTTACCTTCAGCCCTTGAAAGAAAGGGTAGTCTTGCTTTTAAGTAGTAGTCTCTCTGAGAATATAAGGACTTGGAAAGTCTACAAGAACACATTCCTAGGGGACACCAGATTTACTGTGGTCAGGGCACTAGTAAAATTTGGAGACATGCCTTGTATGTTTAAGATGCGCCCAGCCTTTAAAGAGCTATATCCTGGCATCCTGAAGAAGATATAAACAAGAAAACCAATATGCCACTTTCATAAGCATTGTGACAGCATAAGCAGAAGATGCCAGGTGTGGGGCAGAGTGCTCGAAGGAGAAAGAAAGCATAACTCCCCCAAAAGGATGTTATAATGATTCTTTCCAGATCTACAAAATCCAGATTCAAGGCTGTTTGGCTGATGTGGGGTATGGATAGAGACTAACTTGAGATTGAGTGCTGTGTATGGGTACACAGGAGCTGCAGATCATTCACACTCACTCTCACTTACTGTGCTACAGCAGTGTTTCTCAAAGTATGGCTCTGGGTGCCCTCAAAAGAACTCCTGATGCAGAAATGGAAGTGCTTTCCTCAGTTCTTAAAGGCAAATGAGAATTAATCTCATAGATTTTCACTTTTATACGTGGCCAAAAGCTACTAAGTGAGTTATTAAGAATCGCTAAAATTTTGCATTTTTCCGAACCTCTTGTTTAGTATGTAATCATGAAATCTGGCTGCCACACAAAATTTGGCCATGCTGTAATGTCCGATACAGAAAGGAGGAATTCCTACAACTTCAGAATGACAACTTCTTTCTAGTGCTTCATCAGCCCCAGTGCTTTCAATCCCTGCTGTCTTTGTGTTCATTAACATAATTATAGAATTGTTCTTAGGGTTTACCTTAGTTAATCATTTTGCCTGTAATTACTGCATTGCTACTGCTTTGAGATTTATTTTGTTCCTCTTCAAACTGAGTTCTTTCACCATTGGAAAAAAAGAGATAGTGTGGGCAGGTTGTGGCACCTTGTTTTGTTCTGCTCTGAAAGTCTAAGTATTGCCCTAGAGGAAGTGTTTGGTCCCACCTGGCTGGTCCAAGAATGATGGCCTGGACATTCTATATGTCCAGAGGCTATCTCTGACCCTATGTTTAAACCATTCTATCCCCACCACCTCCTTGAAATTACCGGACTCCAAATCATAACATCAGTTGTATTTACTGCCTACATGTTAGTGGGTCATAATCAGCTATGGGATGTCTTAACACCAAGACTTAAGTATCCTGAGAGCAGAGACAAAGTTTGACATCTATATATCTTAACACAGAATGAGGAAAGGGCCCATGGTACAGAAGCTAGTTACAAAGCCTCTTTACTGGGCACTTGTGGTCTGATCTGATGGTTGGGAGGGAGCGGAAATGGACACGGATGGACACAGAATCTATTGGACACCACCCCTTAGCAGTTCTCCAGGTTCCCCAAAACCCTGTCCATGAAGTCTGGCATAGCATCTCCTGCAGCTATAAAGGAACAAGCTGACAATGGCTTCTGATGGTGGACATGAGGAATTGCTGCTCATGCACCAAAAAGCGGGCATGGAGTGTCTGAGGGCTCTTGATTTTCAGACATTGCTGCTGGCTCCTCTCTTCATCTGGATCCTCGACATTCTTAAATCACCATCTGGCCACCTTAAATCACAGCCAGAAGAATCCCGAGAGTTATGTGGATGAACACACTCCCTTCCCTGCCCTGTGCCTGTTGCAGCCTGGATTAGGGCCCCATTTGGGATACCCCTGTGTCTCTTGCTCTTGAATGGGTATGTGCTGTCTTCATGTTGCCCTGTTCTGGTTCCTATTTGAGTCCAGGCCCTAAGTCCTTTGCCACAGGCTATGATTTCTCATCCCTAACCAGCTAGTCATAGGCTTTTCTGGTTTTTGTCCTGGACCATTTTCAATTGATTCCTGGAAACAATTCAAGCCATGCCACAAAGTATGGAAATAATCTAAAATCTCACTTAAAAGGAGGCACGAATCTTAGCTGGAAGGAGATGCTGCTCCATCTTATATGCCTAAAGTACTGTAATAATTGTACTTTGGACTTTGAGCCTTGAGTCTTATGGTTTTTACAGTAGATTTATTCACTCAATCTTCAAACAATGAACGATCTATTTGATCAAATCATTAAACAATCCATGGTAAGGATAGATGACAAAGTGGTGGACCAAGAAGAAGGAAACCAATCCAACCAGTGAGGGGCTGGTCCAGGATATGTATTCCTTATGAGTCCATTGAATCAACCAATGTTAAGACATGCTCTCCTTCTGTGACCACAAAACATGACCATGGAAGTCTCAAAACTGACATATTTGCAGGAGAGGAATTGATGAGTCAAAAGCAAGCCAGCTTAATACCTCTCCTACAAGAAATAAAGATCGTTCCTTGGCTTAAAACAATGACTATACTCATTCAGAATTCAGATCAATTACCCGGACAATTTAGGTTTTCACATTTCTGTAGAATAAGGACTAATCAGCTTCTCTGAGTGGTTTTGCATTATTAGAATTTGTTGGAGAGAAGAATCATTAAAGGCCTCACTGAGAAAATCAAGTAACAAAAAATTTGTTCTGGTTACTCTGATACCTTTTCGACATTTTATTAGGTTGATATTGTTCCCTGTTACTGTAACCATAGATCCAAGGCTACGAAATTAACCTCACTGCCAGATAAGACTTCAGGGTCATCTCAGAGTGAATTTTAAAACAGCATTCCTTTGACCTTTCAAAACCAAGTTCTTCTAAAACTGGAATTGAGGTTAAATTTAGGTCGATATGGATTTCATAAAAACAAAACTCTTTAAAGTTTGCATTAAAAATTCATGTGTCTAACTGAACAGCCTTGGTTGGGTGATGATAATAAGTATTACAAAAAAATCAATTTTCCTCCTCCAGGCTTTCTCACAAGAAAGTTCTGCAGCTTCATCCCAAACATATTGAAATATTTCAGCTCAGCTTGGCAGCACAAGCAGGACTGAGTATAATGATCAGCTGGTTGCATTCTGTCATAAATAATAGCAAGTGTGTATAGCCATGATTCAGGCCAGTTCCTGCGGATGATGTCACTTTGTCATCTTCCAGGTTCCTAGGACTCATTCTATGGTCATAAATTCCACTGTGTTTTATTCTTACCCTTTTGTTATTTTATGCAAATATGTTAAAAACACTAGATACTATTCTGTTATTTTAACTCAAAACAGCTCCTCTCTTTCTTTCCACTATAAAGAAATCTTTTTGGTAGAACTAACTCGAGAACGTTCTGGTAAGTAAGCATAAGCATGACACAAGTAACATGGGCATTACTCATGGGGTTGTCTCACAAAACATTCTGTGTTTCGTTATGTCTACAGGAAAAGACAGCAGGGTCCCATTGCTCTGCTTGCCTCCACCATCTACATGATCAGATCTCATTCTAACACCCACTGGGAGCGTGCAATCTTTCTGTAAGGTACAATGGGATGAAGGGGTGAAACAATATAACAAGTAGGTAACAGTACTGACTTTGAAGTCAGACCTCCTTTTTTAGGATGTGTGATAGATGGGGGAAATCAGTCTTAGGACATCTCAAGAATGGGGGCAATAATTGGGTATCATGAGGCTTAACAGAAACGATGGATATAATGCTTTTCACACAGTATCTGGCATGTGGTACATGATTATAAATGTTTCTAGTGTTCAGCACATAGCAGATGATTAATAAATATTGGTTGAATAAATGAGTGGATGAACAAACGAATGAATGAATGGACAATCAGCCAGATAAATACCTGTTTTATGTCCCCAGGATAGATTCCTTTCCTCTAAACTTAAACTTCTGCTTAAAAGAATGTAATAGACTGTGCATGGTGGGATCCTATAATGTTAGATAAAGTAGATTGCTCTCATTGCCTCCTCGGACAAAGAGTGATGGCTTGGGCTCTTTCTGCTGCAGAATTCCCGCACCAGTCCACAGGCGTCAGGTCTGCAGATGGAAGTTGAGGCTGAGCCCTCACTAGGGGATCTTTATTGATGGCATCTAATTAAAATGAAAATACGTTCACAGGCCCTGCTTGTAGTGCCTCCTTGGTGGCAGATACAGTTTTGAGCCTACCCTTCCATCGTCCACATCCAGAGTTATTACTGGGTTCTCTTGGTCTGCCTTACACAAAGGTTACTGGTTTCCAGGCCTGAACTCCTGGTTCCTGCCTTCTTTACACTTCCAAACCTCCTCAGCAACTTGCTCCTCTGATCCTCACCTCAGGAATACCTCATCACTTTTTGTGACATCTGGGTGGGGAAACTGAGGCATGGAATGTGGGAGGGCTCCCTGGCCCCCAAGATCAAAAGCTCTTACAGGCCCCCTCCCAAGCATCTTTCCTCCCCAGCCCTGTCTTTCCCCAACTAAGAAGGTGATCAGAAAGGGGATGGCAGGCAAACATCCTCAATGGCTTTCTGACTGGTTACAGAATAAGACAGGCCCCAAAGCTTGGCTTTACATACCAGAAAACCTCTGTACCGGAAATACTGGTCTAAATTCAAGACCCAGATACTTAAATGCTTCTGAAATTCCAGATTCCTTCTGTGGAAGTCTTCTTTTAACCATTTTGTAGTTGCCTTTTTAAGACAGAGGAAATGGTTTTTCACTCACCTTTTTTCTTCCAACTACTGTTCAGCTTTGGGGACGTATTTCAGTTCACTTTTAATATTCTGGATCTCCGATAGGTTGACCGCAGGTCCTGGAAGTTTCTTTGCTCCTGGAATTGGCTTCTTCTCCTCATCCGAGGTAGGAGGAACACCCTAAAGAAAAAGAAAAGAGAAGAGAGATTCAGCTTACTGAAAAAGACATCTGGTCTCTCTGGGTCAGGGACATGAACCAGACAAAAATCAAAGTAAGAGTAATGTCAGAGAGTAATTCTAGCAGAGTGACTTTTTCTTGTGCTGTTGAAACACCCTCATAGTTTCAAGAAGATCTGAAGTTTGTAGAGGAAGGTGGAATAAAGTTGGAAGAAGAAAATAAATAATCTCCACCTGACTTAGAAAACACTAGAGTACTGTTTAGTGTCTGATTACTAATAAAAATTACAACCAGTTAGAAGGATTCGTGTTCCAAAAACCAGAATCTCACAAGATCAAATTTAATTTAATATCATATAATCATAATATGCCTGACCAGCAGAGATTTATAGAACATTAGTGCAAGTCTGGCTCGAACAATGACTTAGTCCAGGAGTTTTCAAATGTTTTTTCAGGGGTGCAGTGGCTGCCAGACTTTGTTCCAACGACATCTCTGGGAAGCATAAACAAACCACAACTGACATCAGCAAAACTTCTTTGAATATGTGTGAGATAAGATGGAGCGACAGAGGAGACCCAGCTCTCCCCTCTTGCTTTGAAACGTATTTTAAATTTTCAATCATTTTATGTTTTTATTTTGTTGCAGCTTTAGGGCAGGACCACATCTTATACCTTGTTTGTGGTTCCCCCAATGCCTAGTACAGAAGTGCATATGCATATTTGTTGATCATTGTTTATCTGATTAATCCCAGGAATATATCATAGTCACAAATCTACGCCTGTATGTCCATACACCAAAAATATATATTAATGGTAACTGTAAAACAATAAGATTAGTTGCTGTGTGTGGCTCCTAGAACTCCAACTCATTACTACAGAAGAAAGCTGTTTTTGTTAGCTCATTCCTCCAATTTCTAGAGGTCAGGGACGTATTCTCTGCGGCCCTGGAAGGAAGGTGTTGGAGGAACATTTGATCACCGTGGCAGCCAGGAGAACACGCCTCTCAGATCAGTTTCCTGCTGGGACAGTAATTGAATGACAGCTCCAGCTGCAGCGCCCTGTAAACCCCGCCCATCACCACTCTGAGGTCATTCTTCCCACGGCTGCCTGTGCCCAATGACTAAGTGCCACAGAATCCTAAGGCGGACCCATTCCTGGGAAACAGGTGACTCCTCTGAGAGGGACTTCAGCTTGAGAATTTTCTTTGGAATAGCGCTGAGGTCTAAGATGCTTCTGCCCGACCCTCTGTCCCACTCTCCTTCATCTGTGTCATAGTGTGAGGACCTTCCCATTTTCCTTACAAGTGTTTGCCCCAATACATATTTTGCATGTCTCATCCCATCATTGAGTCTGCTTCTTGGAGGACGCAAACTAACACAGTCCCAGTATGAGATTGGCAGAGCTCCACCTGTTTAGCTAACACCTGAGTGAACCAACACAGTTCCGGGAAAAGGAATAAGACCGCACCTTTGCCTCAGGTTCCAGCCTTATGCCCACCCTCATTGCCAGCGTAACTAGGCAGCCCTGTAACTTGGGTATTAAAGCTGATGCTGTGCCCTCATCTGGCTCCTACGTCTAGTTCTAAAATTGTCTAGACCCTAAAGGGAAAGGGAAGAAAATGTTCAAGCTTCTCAAACTCTAACCAATTACTTGGAAGACCTGTCCGTTATAGAAATGTTTTTAAATTGCTTATTTGAGGGGATGAGAAGAAATATAAAATATGGAGGTGCTGTTCTTCTACTGAAGGCTAATAGTTTTTCCTAGCATCATATTCTTTGACTCTGGCACAGTGCTGATGAAATAGCTAATGTGTCAGCCACATAAAATGATAAAGTAATTCAATGCAGACTGTGCCTGCTGTAAATATCTGGAAAATATCATTTCCCCAGGTCAATGTACAGAGCCACAAGATCGGCTTCCTTTCATGCACACACATTCATCATTTATAAATGCAGGTTTAGAAGCAATAATTAAACTGCTAAACTTCCACTTGGAGAACCAGGTATTCCAAAATGTTCTTAGCTAGGCTTTTGGAAATTTTAAACACGGCTATAAAGTGTTTTTTGTTGTTGTTGTTGTTGTTTTTTAATATCTGTAGCACTGAAATGAAAAATGTTTCTTCACTTATAAATGTCCCCATGGTTGGTAGGTGGGTAGATCTTAATAAAGAAGCATGAAGGAGAAAAATGTTTCCAATTTCTTCTGTTAAGTTCCCAGGTAAGTCACATTCACTATCTTTGTAATATCGAAATGTGCTATGTTGACACATTTAACACATAAAGCCAATGTGTGTAGTTATGTGTCTATATGCAAAGATGTATTATGTGAATACACACAGATATAGGATGATATTTATTATTAGATACTTTCAAGATATTAAAACCTCAATGCACTGTGTTTTTTTAATCAAGGTAAGACTTTTAGCACCTGATTTGGTAAGGTCACATGTAGTGGAAAATTATAAGTAGATGTATTTAATAAGTAGATAATATGATATTGACTCAGGAAGGAGGTTTGTGATGGTACATATTCTTAACTGAATCTTTTCTCATCTTTTAAAAATAATGACAATCGGATTCCATTTCTTCTATAAATTTGTTATTATAGGAATTATAATAAATTAAGACATGAGCAAGCAGGGTTCCAGATGGCTGCATTTGACTAATAAGTACATTTTTTCTTTTTTTTTTACCTTATAACAATGTTTTATGTATGTATGTATGTATGTATGTATGTATGTATGTATGTATTTTTAATTAATTTATTTTTTATGGTAACATCGGTTCACAAAATCTGATGTTTCAGCTGCACACTTTAACAATAAGGCATATATATGTTTACGCTGTGTGTTCACCTCCCATAGTTAGATTTCTTTCTGTCACCACGTTTGACCCCCTTTACCCTGTCTAGCTCTCCCCTCCCCTTAACCTCTGGTAACCACTTGTCTATTGTCCATGTCCCTGAGTCTCTGTGTGTCCTGTTCATTTGTCGCTTTTAGGTTTATATCCCCCATATAAGTGATATCATGTGATTTTTCAAAGTTTTCTGTCTGGCTTATTTACATTTTCTCTTTTGTAAGTAGATATTTGAATTGAGAAAGGATGTGGAAGACATCCTTTGGTTTTGATAAAAAGAGCTGGAGAGAAGGCTTATCAGCCCCAGACCATTCCCAGGCTCAGGGATAGATGTTATCAAGGGAAGTGTTCCCTTTGTGGGTGATGGAGTATTTGTAAAAGTTGGCTCAATAGTGAACCATTTTCCAGCTATCTGGCCTTCATCTCCCTCTTCACTACCAGATACCCTATTGAGTTTTCTCCACACTCTCCTATGTGGGTCAGTGCAGTCTGACATGCTCACTTGTGCTCAAACACTGAAGACGTAATAATAACACCAAACACATACATTATTAGCTATTCTAAGTTACACATACTAATTTAATCCTCACATCAACCTATAAATCTGGTACTATTATTACCCCTATTTTACAGTTGATGAAACTGAGGCAGAACTGCTGCACAGCTAGACTGTGCTGGGAACGGAATTAAATTGTGTGTTTGCATCTTGTAAAGGGATCAGATGGAGAAGGCAATAATTAACAAAATCCCAGCATGCCATTTTGTGGCTTAATGATGGAATTTCAGTCAAAAGAGAGTGTTGGGAGGCAGAGTAGGGGCTTGCCAGTACCCTTCAAATCACTTCAAGCAAGCAGCTGTTTTGCCTTATACAAAAGACCAGCCGTGCTTATTAGGATTTGGCTGTAAGGCCTCTGTGTTGGGCATAAGCCAAACTCTGGCTGAGCAGAGTGCACTCCAGCTCTGTGAGCAGAGCAAAGGGCTCACAGAGACCATGGGTGGGCTGGAGACCCAGCCAGTGTTCATAGGCCTTGTCAGCTGGCCAAAGGCTCATCCTTACTTCCTGTTGGGTGGGGTACATCCTCTTCCTCACATCTGAGACAATGTCAGGATTGAGATGGGGGAGCTACTGGCTGTGGTAGAGGTGGCCTGTTCATTCATGGATGGTATGTTATGATTTCCACTTAATCCCGTGATGATTATAATGCAAGAGTAGGTAACAAAACTAAACTCTAAAAGGATAAGCAATTCCAAGTTTGCAAACTGGAGAATAATAAAGAGTGTGTCTGTATGTTATTTGGAATTCAGAGTTCATTTTCCCATTCAAACTATGTTCCAAAGGTGGTTGGGGCCACAAGTGAGCCCACAAAATCCCACTTAACCCACCTTGTAGCCAAGCCAAGCTGCCTAACTGCTCCCTTTAACATGTTGTTTCAACTTACCCTAAGGTCCAGCCCAGGACTTGAGTCATTAGATCCTACCCCTCCCTAGGACCCCATAAGTCCCAAGGGATCATTTTTGTTCTTCCAATAAGGAAATGCAACCCCTAGCCCCACTATCCTGATCCATGAGCTCCAGAAGAAAGGTGTAGCTCAGTTCAAGAAATACTTCTAGGGTCTCTGTGGATACCTCACTCCCTTCCATCTTACAAAGAATATTGGTTGGCCATTTGTATATGTGGCTGGTCATAAAGTAGTTCAAACCAAGTTGGATCAGTTCTTGATTATTTTAGAATGCGCTGGAACCATCACATTGGGAACAGGCAGGAGTACAAGCAAAGAGCTTTCCCAAACCCCTAACTGGGAAATGTGTGGAGGAGATGGCCGTCTGTACCTCAGAGCAAAGCTTAGATGCAAGCCTACAAAACAACTGTTACATCAGTCAATTAGTAAGAGAAGAGAGTCAAACTACTTTCTGACATTGCCATGGTAGTGACAGTCAGAGCTTAAGAGGAAACACGGGGGTGGGGGGAATCCGATTACAGATAAATGGAGATTTGGGAAGAATTCCACTGCCCTCGCTTCTACCTCCTCATGCCTTTTTCTTACAACATGCAGAATGATAGGCCCGGGAGTCCTTCATGAAAATTGGATAATTAGATTGACCGAACAATCATTTATTGAATACCTGCTAGGCTATGCCATGTCTGTTATATCACCAACTCTTTTCTCGCAGTGAACTTCTAAGGAATGGAGGAGATCGTATTTTGCAGACAGACTCAGAAATACTTGACCAAAGTCCTAGAGGAAGAGCTCATGATCATAAATTAACTGGATAGCCAAGTTAGCAGCATCAGAACTGGAAATTATGCACCATAAGAAAAGGTAAGGCTGGGTCTTTTCAACTTGTATGTTCAAATTTTGTACTTATCAAAGGTGACTCAGTGGCTGAAATTCCAGAACTTGGTGATATCACTCAAATATTCCATCTCCTTTCAAAAATTATCTATTGATAGGAGGCTGGCACCACTAACGTAAGACCATGTCAGGAATTATTTATGGGGAAAAAAGGTTAGATGAAGGACAACTAAAGTTTTATTAGGAAATCTTGAAATGATGATAGGTGCTCTTTGGGGGCAAATATCTGAAATGTCACCAGCAAAAGTTAAAAAAAGCTTTTTTGCCTTTTTTAAAAGATGAAATACAGTTCGCTGTGCCCTGTGGCTTTATTTAATTCCATTTGCCTTGTCTTGTGCTAACGACATGCTCCAAAATCTTAATTATTTTCTTCAGAATCAGACCTTCCAGGTTTCATCAGAAAAGTCACAATTGGGAAAGAAATACAAACATTCAGGGAGGGAACTTTATTTATTGTACTCATTATTAATTTTATCTTTTATTTTAGAAGACCAAGTATTTGAATTTGGAGGAGAGGTAAAGAATTTGAGGGAGGAAAAAATACAAAAATTGATAGACTCCCTTGCAAAGTCCTCTTTTCAAAGGAAATACCCAGAGATTGGGCCTTTTAGTTTGAATCCATAAGTAATTTAATGTGCTTATTACCTGTGCTCCCACTGGGGTTCATCACTCATCAGAAGCTGTACTAAATACAACCTGCTAAGTTCAATAAAAGCTCCAGAGTGAAATCTTAGCAAGCTAGTGACTGTTATGGAGCAAGAGCATTTGAGCAGCTATGCTCCCCTACCATACGCACACACACACGCACACACACATGCACACATGCACAGGCACACACAATCAACAAACTACATGTTAAACTCATCGCCTTCAAGTAACTGTGCCAGACACTTAAATTTGGCTGAGGGGAAGTGAGGGGCAGTGTGTTTCATGGCTGATTGAACAAGACAGCCAAAGGAGTGTGTATACTATGTGATGACTCTTTGACCCACGTCCATTAGTGCCCTCCCTTGTCTTGGAGAGCCGGCCCTTGCCTTGCCTCTGCTCTTTTCTAGTCAGGATTTTGGTGAAGAAAGAGTGTTGAGCTGCTCTGCCAGCTAAGTTTTTCTCACCTCCTCCGTTTCGGGAGTACATTCTTTTCTTCTCGGAGGTTGCCCAGCTCCTGGCCGGAAGGCTCCCATTGGGATATTGATATTTGCCTAAAAGAGAAAACAGGAAAGATTTAGCGTAAGAAAAGTAAGAAATTGCAATGACATTCTGAGACGGTAATTGTTGTGAGGAAAAATGCATCTGAAAACTATATCTTTAAAGCTTTGTACCTCAAGAAAATTGCTGTAATGACAGTGTAAAAATATGCAAAGGAAAATTCGACTTCCATTTATTACGGATTTCTGGTATTCATCCTTAGGTCTGACTAGTAATTTCACAATTCTCTATTGGATGGAAGAATTTGAAGGTAATTTGTTCTGGTTGTTTCCCTCCTGTGGTGCTTAACATTTCCCTCCCTCTGGGATGAGGAAGGAATACATAATGAAAGGAAAGGAGGAAGTAGTATCCACAGAAGCCATCCACACCTTAGCCCTCCTTCAGCTTCCTTTAGTTTTACCACCCACGGGAGGGGGGCGATCACACCTCCTTAACTGCCTCCTCCATTCCATAATGTCCTATGGCTATTTCAGCACTTCCTTAAGTCTCTGTAATTGACGCTCTTCTACCTTCTTCCCAACACACCATTGTATAGGGAGAGTGCTAAAATATCAAGTTCATTGGTATCACAATTCATAGATTCTTGTCCTTTATTAAAAGGACATTCTAATATCCACCCACAGTTCACAAAAAATACCTTCTACCAAACGTGATCTATGCTAGACATTAAATTATGCAAGGAATATACTGACACAGTAATTTGAACCTGGGGAAGAGAATATGCAAATTTGAATTTTGTCCCTATTTCATCTAATATGAAAAAGCAAGAATGTTTAATGCAGACCAAAAACGTCTTCAACCAGGAGTGTCACTCACATAAAACAAGCATTAAAGCTTTTTGTTAAGGTAGAACATAATTTTTTTCTACTTAAGATAAAGGGTCGCCTTATGAGTAATTGGATATGTGGACTTGAACAATTGAAATTGCACTTTAATGTCACGAATGAAAATGATGCCTGGGCAAAGAGAGTAAAATATTTTACCTTATGACTCAGTTTAGATGATTTTGGTACCACGCGAAACAAAGTTATTAGAAAGTGTGGTAAGGTCCATTCAGAACTGCCTGATGTGAGCTCTGTTGCCAGGAGATCAAGACACAGGAAGTATCTGGTATCTATGTGAAGGTCTGTGTTCTGCTCTCGAGAGCAGGAAGTGATTTTTTCCACCTAGGGCCTTTAAAACTCCCTTTCCTGCTAGAATAATGCTGATCCCAAAGAAAGGAAACAGATCCAAAGTGTTTGTGGTTGGTATCCATGGAGGTACATCACCACTCCTGGGGCCGAGAAGCCAAGAAGTATTTTTGGTCAACATGTACCATATGTGCTGAAATCTAAGTGCACCACAATTTTAAAGGGAAACATTTGGGAAGAACTAAGGCTGATCCTTCTATGCTATTCTTTTGCATAATGGAAATATAAGGTGGCCTAGAGTGGAAGGAGGAGGATCATAAGACAAGAGGGAAAATATGTCTTATATAGTGGCAAATATGGTAGCTACTTCATGAATTCCAAGATGTACCTCTTTTCATATCTCTGAAATCAGAATGTCTTATAACCAATGTAATCTTAACATTTTAATTGAAACATTTTATTTCTTAGTAGGACATAAAATAATAGTATTTTATAATTGATAGCTTCGTAGAGTGGATGAAATATCATTAAGGCCCTGAAATAATATCAAAACAATGTAAATAAGACCCACAGGGATGATCTCTATTGAACCAATAACTATTTCCAAAACTACAGTTTGGATAAAAGAGAGGAAAAGTCCATATAGGGACTATTTAGGAGAAGGTTAACCAATTAAAAGTTTAATTAGATCACCAGTACCCTGACTCTCTTATTAAGCATCTACAGAAGGTGTCTTTCTAATGGTTAGTTACAGTTAACATTGTTTCTGAAAGACTTGGTTACTAAACTAACCCATTTAATCAAGTGTGCATGCTCTATGTTTCAATAAAGGAACATGTAAAGGTCATCGAGGATAATGTATTGGTGAAGGATATGCTATGGGACTACCACTTTTTCTTGCCCAGAGATTAATTTTAGCAGTGCATATGTCCTCTCCATGGTAAATGGGTGGCTTATGGTAGTGAAAAGAGCCAAGTGTTATGAGTTAGTATAGCTTCTCTGTACTTGAAAAAGTGGGTCTTATCTTCCCCACTTGTAACATGAATGTTCGGCTTCAGCAATGGGTTTCAAATCTCTCAGCCATGGAAACCTTCTTCAAGTACTGTGAGAACATCTAAAATGCAAACTAGGTGGAGGCGTAGCTGTTCTGGCTCAGGTAGTAGGGAGCCCAGAACCCCATCTGCTTCTCCCAAGCAGTGGGCCATGAGCAGTTTTTGGAACTTGGGGAGCTCATCTGACAGCCATTGAAAGAGATCATTTCTAAGCAGATGAATATTGAAATGTACCTAAAATATTTACTGTGCCCATTGTTAAGATGTCTATGATTTATTTTAAACTACTTTAGCATAGACAGTGTAATGTTTTATATGTGCAGATTGGTTTAAACTACTACTCTGGGGACCCCTTGCTCTAATTGTGAGTTCACCCTCCTGGGGTGGGTGGATGGTAAAATATCACTGAGACCACATTCCCAAGATCGCTATTTCAGGTGCTTCTGTTAGCCATATCTCCACCAACACTTGAGGCTTTGGTGTTTGAATAAATGTCAAAAAATAGGCAAAATAATGGAATGAGCATTAGAAATGGCTTTTACAGATGAAATTAGAAGAGGTTAAGATATGTAGATTGCTTAAAATACTTTAGAGACAATCCCCACCCTGCTGAACAGAATGTAAGAATCTGATTGATACCTGTAGCTCGCATCTTCAAAGATGGGGTTCAAGGAGTGATCCCCAAACAGGCCTGTCTCCAGCCATTGATAATGAGGATTTCCAGCTGGCTACTGCCAACTAAGGGCAACAGAATCACCACCTGCCACGAGTGAACCTTTTATGCCAGGCGGCAGTCACTTGGAACACTTAAAGGGACAAGAGCTAAGACTTCCTCAAGCTCACAGACAAGACTGTTTGAACAGTTTTATGCTTGCTTGCTAATGAATGTGTGTTTAACAAATGTCTGTATGTGTGGCAGAATTGGATTTGAGACTACCTGTCATCTTAATCAGGTGGCAAGGTTGTGGGACAGTAACCACTCTCCTGCCACGTCCACCACAAACTACCTTATGCCCCCAAAAAACCCCAAGATTCAGCCTAGTCATCACAACACCTACATCCTCACAACAAACTTATGAGGTTCGGACTATCAACTCCATTTTACTGATGAAGAAGAAACAGCCTCAAAGAGATTGGATGATTTGTTCAAGGACACACAAACAGTTCCAGGAAAAGCCAGGATTCTAAATGGAAGCTGCCTGACCTTAGGGACAGACCTCTCACTCTATCAAACCCAAAGAGCTCTTTTCACTTGACCAAAGTTAGTTCTGGTCACTCTAAAATTCTCTAAACTAGCTCTAAAATCACAGACTTACACTTTCAGAATGGCCTTGGGAAGAGGCACACAAAATGGATAATTTCAGAATAGGTATCCAAGAAAAGCCACATTGAAAAATGAACCATTAACTCACTGATTTGATGCTTTTTCATCTTTAAGGCATCACTTAAGAAACCATAAATGGAAATGGATTTTTTGACAGCAAATATTGACAGGATCCAAGGCAGCCAAAGAACATGTCAAGTATCCAGTCATTAATGTGTACTCCTTAAGGAAGCATCAGAGGAGTGTTTGTTGTAAATGATTAGAGACGATTCATTAATATAATTGTAGGATGGTGATATCTGAGTGACAAATTATAGACTAAATTATAGCCATAAGAAAAACCCCTTATAACTTAAATTTGATAGAAATATATAGACCTATAGCTCTGTTTTCATTCCATCGGCCAGAGAATTGTGTGATAGTCTTGTCTCTCACTGACTTGCTCTGTTCGAATGCAAGTAAAATACCTTCCCAATGACTCAATTTTTCTATCTGCAAATTGGGCATGGTATTTGCTACTCAAAATAGATTTGCAATATGAGCTACATTTTTATGAAAGAATAAACACAAAAAAGTCTAACATTGATGATCTGGAGTTGATATAAGGTTGGACTTCCTTCTCTATAGAGAGTCTGTGTAAATGTATCAGATTCAGGCTTTTGTATTTTTCCTTTGTAACACATTCCCTTGCATTTCTTTTCCCTCCTTGAGGTTTATTCATCTGAGATATTTTAAAATATGCCCCAAAGGGAACCAAAATTTTGCCACCCTGAAGCTGCCTTTCGGGGATGTTGATTTTAAGCCATTTATTAAGAATCTAGACTCAGTACAGCCAATTATTTTTATTACAGATCTATGCATTTTTATAATCTTAAGAAACATCAGGAAGAACCTTCGACCCTCTCCCTTCCTGCTCAAGAGATTCAGATGGAAAGGCCTACTCCAGGAAGGGAATCTTAGGATGTTGACTTAGCCTAATTTGAATTAAGTATGGTAAATAAGAGGGCTTCAGGTGGGTGCCTGCTAGCTAGATACCCACTGTGTCCCATTGTTTCTGAGTTGCCTAGCAAGAAGTTGCCTGCCAAGTATATTCCCCTCTTCCTCAACTACCTGTAAATCGCCCATTCTCACTTCTGAAATTTAATACCTTATCCACCCCTTTTCTCCTTTGTCCAAAATGTCATGTGAACCTAATTTTGCCTCACTATCTTTGGAATTTTCCTGCTTATGTGAATTTTCCATGCACATGTATTAAAATTTGATTTTCTCCTGTTAATCTGTCTCCTTTAATTTGATTATTAGCTCAACTAGAAGAATTTAGAAGGTGGGAAGAAAAGTATTAATTTTTTAGCCTCCCTGACAGAGCAAACCCAGTGCGTCATTTTCTCAGGCTATAATTTGTTATATCCTCAAAGTTAGGAATGGAAAAAAATCTACGAGATCATCTTTTGCCAGAACAGGATACAGTTCCCCGATAATAGACCTATCTGATGTGAAATGAACACTACACTTGATCTCACCAGGTGAAGAAAAGCAGAAAGAATTCCCTGTAAGTTAATTCCACTACTCCCTTCATTATTTGTATTGTTCTCTTGCTTGGCTCCAGGCTTCTAAGCCCGAGAATTCTGGAAACGATATTCCCTCCACAGCTACTCCAGTGCGATTTACAATGGAATGACATCTTCTCTCCCCAGGGGGTTGGATTCTTACTGCTGCCAGCCACTGGATACTGACAATCCCAACCCACTTTGCTTTTCACAGCCATTGTTCTCTTATCTCCCCCTCCTTTGTAGTACTCCCCGCCCAGTCTCCCCTTTTAGTGCTGAGGCTTTTGGAGTTTCCTCCCTTTGCATATTTGTTTCAGACGACCTCCCACTGGTTCTATCTTTAGTTTTCAAAGGTTCCCAGCAGCTCCTGCCGGAACCTATAGCCTCCCCCATTGCCATTTTCCCATGCTTGGGCAGGGGAAACCCTATAGGGGTTTCCCCTGCCCAATGCAGTATTGGGCAGTATTTCCTTATGCGCTTTACCAGTCTTAAAGCCCTAGTCCTTTTCTGAATGGAGCAGGATATGACATTTTGAGATTTCTAGCATCTTTCATAGAAGACTTTCAGAAAGAAGCGTGTTTTCTCAATAGCTGTTTAGAAAATGAGATTATTTGTATTAGCCTAAATTGAGAGAGACAGATGCGTGCACACACACACCAACTAAAATATAGCCCAACCTATTTTAAAATCAAATTCTATATCACTAGAATGTATAACTTGTCTTTAGAGATTCTTGAAATGTGGAATGGATTCAGAACACAACACTTTCCAACTCAACTTGAGAAACTCCCACTCAGCTGCTGCTCTTCGCCCATGGTGTTTCATACTGAAAGGTTTTCTTTCTTTTTTGTCTGTTTTTGACACTTTTTGTTCTCTTCAATAATTTCCTGAATGACTCAACAGTAGCCTCATCATCCAGGGAAAAGCAGACTTCAAGAATGTACCATACAACTATTAAGATAATATGTACAATTGGTTGGGGGCGGGTTATATTTCTGAAGTACTCCTGAATGTCAGCCTCAAAAAATGACATCTTTTAGCCAGTATATGACTGCTTGCCTCACCCTGGTTGGAGCAGTAAAGATCACCAGCAGGCGGTAGCATTGAACCCTTACAGTCAGACTGCTACATTCAAGTTCTGGCTATCCTTTAAAGAATCCAGCCTTAGAAATCATAAACAATGAATCATAGGGATTTACCTAAGAAAGAAACAGTAGATCCACAGGTCAAAGAAAAGGCCTTAACTCTACATTACAACAAGTGGCAAAGGAAAGCTTATTTTTTATGTTTTAAATATAAATAAAATATTAAAGGAAAGTATGTATCATTCTTTTTACCTTTTTTTTTATGGTGACATTGGTTAATGAAATCCAATAAGTTTCAGCTGTACACTTTAACAGTAAGGCACATATATTCTTTTTAGCTTTAATCAATGTATTTGATTAACTGAGCAACCATGGGTGGTGATAGTCAATTCCTTTGTACCAAGGATTGTTGTGTATCTGGAATCTTTTTTAAACTGGAAATCCTAGACAGGAAACACTTAAGAGTCTCTAAAACCTGTGTCTAAATATTTTTGTCAGGCTGTTTTCTTCTTCCCTGGAGACTTTCTGCTCTGGGGAATGGAGAGTGGAAGAGCAATAATAATAACAACGGCTGGGGAAGGGAAAGAAATACTGAAAATCGAGGCATCGATATTCTGTTCTACGTGTGGATTGGGTAACAACGGAAAACTTCCCACAGTAAGAAGCTGCACACTCACTAATGACGCAGAGCTCATAGAATCTTTCCTTTAAAACGTATGATAAAGGAGATAGTTTAGTTTCACAAGCAGCTCGATTAAGTCAATTGAGCAGAGAGGTGGGAATTCAGTTGCCATGGTCAGTTGTACTTCGAGACCACATTTGTCACTGAGTCACTTTGTTCTTTTCACTCCTAGCCAACTTACGTTTAAGATGAGACACTCTTTCTGAATGTTGGTTGAACCCTTTAAAAAGGAGGACCCAGCATCCATAAAATGGTAATTGTCCCGTAAGTAGCCTTAGTACATATGATTGATTACCCTTTAGATGGTCTGCACTGACTCCTCCATCCTCACTCTCTGTGCCAGAGCACGGATGGCAAGTAATGAGGCTAGACAGTGTCTCCGGGCGGTTCCAAATGTGGGCTTTGGGATCACATAACTTGAGTTTGGGTCCTGACTCTCCTACTTAACAGCTGTGTGCTTCTCCAAACCTTTCATTAAAATCAATGGAAATCCCATTACACTGTGCCAAGTGCATAGTAAACCCTGAAGAAACTGTAACTATTATTATCACCCTAATAATAAACCTTGGACATTACTCTCAGGAAGTTCAGACTATTAGAAGCTTGACAGAGGTTTAGAGGTCATTTAATGAAACACCCTCCCTTTGCAGATCACAAGGACCAGGGGGATGAAGTCGCAGAGCAGAGATAAGACTAGGGCATAGGACTCTTTTCCATTCAACCATGAAGCTCTCAGACCTCATGGGCAAGGACAAATAATACTCAGCTTATTTTGGTCAATGGTAGTGAGAAAGGACCAGTGACAACCCTGAAGACATTAGCTTTGTGTGGGCTGAAGCCTTGGGGAGGCCCGTGGTGGTCTCCAAAGGGGTTGTGTTCAGGGAGAAGAAGGACAGGCAGGTGCTGCCAGGGGCCAATGTTACTTGGTCTCATTAGAGAGACTCACAGAGCAGATCGCTGATGGGATTAGATTTCCCTGCAGCTCTAGCTTTCCCCACCTGTCATGTCAAATTCTTTCATCTGAAGGGATCAGACCCACTGTGCCTAGTGTGTTGATGTTACCTTGGTTGCAACTTTATTCCCATCAACAATGGGATTTAATAAGCAGCCTGGAGAGTATAGAACCAGAGTCCAGCAAACGACAGCCCATGGGCCAAATCCAACCTAACCACCTGTTTCTGTAACTAAAGTTTTATTGGCACACAGCCATACTCATTCATTTATGTATTGCCTATGGCTGCTTTTGTGCTATAACAGCAGAATTGAGTAGTTGGAGTAGAGACCCCATGATCTGTAAACCCAAAACGTTTACTGTCTGATCCTTTACAGAAAAGGTTTGCCAACATCTGGTATAGAGCCTTATCAGCTGCTTAGGAGACCATGGCCCTGTCTAGCCTATGGAAGGATCAACTGACTCCTTCAGGATATTTTTATGCCCCTGGCATAAATGAGATTTCATTAATACAACTGAAAAGAAATGTAGACTTATATAGATTCCCCTTATAATTCAAAAGTCATCTCTTCTTCTATGTGGCTATGAAAGACAACTGTCCATCTCCTCTAAGAGTGGGTCTAGTTCTGGCTGCCCTCTTATTCTGAGGCATGGAGGAGATGGAATCAGTTGAAGAGAAAGCAAGGCCATTCCATGCATTACTTGGATAGTTAAAAGAGCCATCTGTTAAAGAATTTGTGTGCTATAAACCAGGTACTTGCCATACATTGTTTTGTTTATTCATTATAACAATCCTATTAAGTAGGATGGTTGTCCCCATTTTACAGAAGGGTAAACTAAGGGTGAACAAAAGTCACAGAGTGGTGAGGCAGAGATTTGTAACTGTTTGGCTCCATGTTGTCTGCACATAGGTACAGTAATTCAACTACCTAAATGCCTGACTGTTAGGAGGATGATTGACAGTAGCTAAGATTCGTTCAATCCAGACAAAATAGAGATCTGAGTCATTATGTCTAGAAGTTTGCACTGCAAAATACTAACTGCAAGATACTCATGAAAAAGGTTCAATATGTTTAGAAAACATTGCATACGTTACCACCTTCTTGAGAATGTACAAAGCCATAGCAAGTTGTGGGCTCTGAGAAATTCCACAGTAAAGATCTTATTCAACTTTGTTTAACATAGTGTTTCCTAAACACTTTATCGCTGAATCCTTTAATTAACAACATCCCATAAAACTAGTATTCCAAGAGACACACTTTGGGAACTTTTGAACTAGGTGATGAGGATAATGATGATTGATGATAACGGCTAATAGTTATTAAACAGTTACGGTGAGCCAGGCACTGTCCTAAGAATTTACATATATTAATTCATTTAACATTCACAGCAAACCTATGAGATCGGTACTGTTATTAATTCCTCACTTGACAGATGAGGAAACCGAGGCACAAAGAGGATAAACAACTTGCCCAAAGTCGCACAGCTAGTGAGTCCTGGAGTCTATGAGCTCCTCAAACACAGCGATCAGGTATCAATTCATCTTTGCACGGTTTCCACTTAGCATGGTACCTGGCACAAAGTATGTACCTAGTAAATGACAGTTGAACTGAACTGGAGATAAGATCCTAATAAAAAGGAGAAACAACTAAAGTGTGTTGAATAGAACATTTAAAATCTTTAAGTGGTATTTATACAACCAGGGCACTCCCTCATCAATTGGGGTTTCTATTTGTTCCAAGTAAGATTGTATCCTAGATAACGGTCATATTATAAGCCATTTTGTATAGTGTAACCATTTTCATATTTTATTTATTTGATTTAACCCTACTTTAGGTTAATGCAGAGATGATACAAAAATATCTGAAAGTGAAGATCCTATTTAGCCACAAGAAATAATATTTCACTTGAAGGTGCATTAAATTGGGCTTTTCGTGAGGTATAAAACATATTGAAAGAGGCAAAACCACATCCATAAGGAACCACTGTATTGCCTTTGTTGGTAGAGTGGATGGATTTTTTTTTTAAAGTAGTATAATAACAGCTATTGATAATAGTCAATAGCAACTTTTTAAATATTATAGACCTAAAATTATCAAGGTCAAATTTAATAGATAAAACACTGGTGAATTTTTAGTATAGATTTGAGGGAAGTGCTAGGGAAGAAAAATCAACACACTTTCAGCTTTAAAAGGAAGAGAAGCAAAATCAGCCTGAGATGACTGTTTTTGTGCCCTGCAAAATAAAAAGGAAATTTATATTTAGCACTTCAGGAACTTCAAATGCAGTGATTAAATGGCATTATTTCCCATCACTCAATGCATTTAATAACAGTTTACACTTAATGAGGGCTTACTCTGCTATTTTAAGCTTCTTGTAGGAATAGCCCTGAGAAGTGAGTGGTATTATCCCCATTTTACAGATGTGGAAAAGGAGGTAGAGAGTTAAAACAGGTAAAATCGTTTTTCCATATTCCCACATCAGTACAAAATGGATTAAGGATTCAACCTCCAATAATCTGGCTTCAGAGTTCATGCCATTAACAGCTCTGCTGGATAAAGAGAAGGTTCAAAGGCTAAAGGAGGCCCCCAGGTCTGGGAGGCAAAATAAATTCCACTACCAATGTCAGTGTATGTCAGAGACTCACTAGGCAGACACCAGATGGCCAAATGTGTCAATGCGGAGTTAATCCTTTCCAATAGGTTCTTCCTTGGTGGTTTGTTCTATGACAGGTTTCCAGAGGTTGAGCATCTTGCCACTTAAGAAGTTCGTCCATTTAAGGCTATGCATTAGTCATGACGGGTAAAGATCTGTTCCTCCACCCACCTCTACCACCAGTGTGTGCCAGGATTTCTAACCCCACAACCTGGCCTCACATATGCCCCACCTCCCCCAAATACCAGTGACTCACTAACAAATATATTTATGCTGTGATGGTGCATCAGATGCAAAATATTCAGGAACTGTTGCATGCTCCACAGTACTCAGAAAAGTCCAGGAAAAAAATGTTTAAAAGTTTCTTTGGAGAAAGCACAGATGCCTCCATGTTGATGGAAAGGAAAAGTGGAATTTTACAACAAAGCATTGTGGCCAGTATTCCAGTGTGGGAACCATTCGAGAGTTAAACACAGAGCCTTTAAGAGAAATAACAAATTGAGTAAAAAAAATATTGAAAGTTATCTTCATAATTATATTTGTGCTCCAAAATGCCTACTTCCCTTTCCCTTGTTTTGTGAGTGGCATGTGTCAGTTGAAACAACTAAAGAATTTGTTTGCTTGGTGGGCTCCATGAGACATAATAGCATAAGTACTTTAAAAGATAAATACCTAAGCCTTGGGAAGAATGCTTGACAAGAAAAATATATTATTTACAGAAAGATGTATTTTAAACAGATGGCTCAACAAACTCAATTGGATGTAAAAATGGAAATTGAATTTTTAAATTCCTATCAATGAGCATATCAAAAACTTACACATCAAAAAACATACACACTACACATTTATAGAAGATCATTTAATTCTAATTCATACACTTTGATTGTCTTACAATTCAGCATAATTAAACAAAAATAGCTTCTCCCTTCTCAGTTGTACCTTACCAGTCTTATATCTTTTCTCAATTGTGCCTTAAGTGAGTCTTTCTTTTCTTTTTGAAGGTAATCATCAGTTATGGGCGAACGATCTCAAAAAGTCTGATTTATTAAGCAAACAAGCCAGAAGTCGTAGAGCTGATGCTAAAACATAAATATACCTACTTACCTGGATGGCTCTGACATTAGAAACGGGCTGTTTCGACATATTCACGCGGTCTTATCCCTAAAAAGGCAAGTAAGAAACTGTTAGAGATGGTGGCATTCAGATTCTCGGTCTTGATAAATTAGAACTTAACTCATGATTCAACTGGGCAGTCACCCCTTTCAGGGGCCATATATTCTTTCAGTCTCAGTTTCCAAAGTTACTTAGCGACTCTCCTTCCTAATGCCTCGGGGACAGGGAACACTAGAGCGCAGGATAAATCATTCAGGAGGAGAAATGCTGAGATGCCTCGCCTCTGATGCTAATGATAGGCCATCAGAAACTTGAAAGGCGCTATCATCTCCTTCCCTGCCCTCCTGCCCTGCTGCCAAGAGCAGCAAAACAAAGAGGCTGTGGGAATAAAACACCTTTGTTTGGGACCTCAGAAGCTTTCCGCTTGAAACTGAACTTTTGATCTGAATTAGTTGTTGCCAGGGCTGCGCGTCAGTCCATTGAGAGCGCCTCCTCTCTGTTGAACACTCCAAAAGAAATAGCCAATACCTCATTCTTACTACTGTGATGCTGCCTGCTCACTGTGCACGTGTCTGTTCTACCCAGAGACCTGAGTGGCGCTATGAGGAAGTAGGCCACATCTCCTCCCTGTGTGTCCACAGCCCAGGCTCTATAAACCAGGCAGCTGGCAGGCCTCGCCTTTCTTTTTCTCTTTGAATGAAACAGTCCCAGCAGGCAAATAGGACTTAACATGACCATGTCAGATCCCCAAGATGTAGCAGTGCTTCCTTCCCAAAGGACTTTTGCTTTCTTTCAGCTCGTGAGACGAGACTTACAGCAGGGCGACTATGGTTTACCGGAGGGGCAGGGGACAGCCCAGCTCTGTATCACTGTTGTTATAGCTTGGCCTATTAAATGTCAACAGGACTGAGTGAAAAAGTTAAAAACTCGGTGAATTAAAAACATGCTGCTTTTTAAACCCAAACTATAAAATGGGTTGGCTGACGTTCCTAGATTGATTGGCGTAAGTGTACGTGTTAACCGGTGAGGAAACGAACGCAGAGAACAGTGTTGGCATTTGATGCAAGTGCTTTGTAACCTGGACTGTGTCACTCAACATCTGTAGGTCTATTTCCTCTTCCTTAAATTTTACCTGCTTCACAGGTTGTGTAAGAATCAAAATGACATGTTCCTGAAAATGCCTTGTGAACTGTAAAGCATGATACAAATATTGTTTTATTGCCATTGCCCATAGCTAGTGACTTTTTAGTACTACTGTATACTGATCTACAGCTTTAGGTAGAAAGTAAGAGTTGATATAGTGATGTCCCTTAACACTTTGGAGATAAAACATGTGAGAACTCTGTGAGAACTTACTTTTTTTTTTTTTGGAGGTCTTCAAAGTCTTAGGTTCTATTATATGAAGTTAAACCGTTACATAATTTTTTCCAATCTGTGTAATTAGTATATGCAACTATATAGTCTTTGGAGTCACAAGCATGAAAAAAAATGGGATATTTTTTGTTTCACCTGAATGTTTGGTAATATAGAGATACAGCCTCCGTGCATAAGGGTCAGGTAGAATTATTTTTAATATGGCTAAAAGGTTAAAAATCAACACCAAATTGAACAATCAGGAATGCATTTTGCTCTTTGATGTTCCACGTAGGTTGCTGTCTTTCCTGCAGTGTCAAAGAATCAATGAAGGATTTTTAATTTTTGTATCTAGGACACACAGCTCAATTTCAAAAGGAAAAGCTTGGTAGTTTAATTTTTAATGTTTCTATTCCTCAAAAGCTATTATGCAAAGCAATAATTCACACAGGACTTTAAATATCTCAGCATATAGTATTCTTTATGTGGGTACAACTAAAGTTTAATTAATATGTCACTTGGGAACTTTAAAAAATTTATTGTACATTGATTTGAAACATGGGAATTAGGAATTTCTTTATGTTATTAAAATAGTAGGCTGAAATGTAAAAAAAAAAATCAGACAGTGAATGACTGTTATTTATACTGAATTGAATTTTTTAAAATTAAGCTGATTTTGTTTTGTTTTGTTTTTTCAGTGAACTACTGTGTCACTTTGTATTCTGTGGACCTCTAAGCCTAACAGATAGATATTCCTTGGGCCTTGTCTCCTGTATAGCTTTGGTATAATCTCATTTACACACAAATTCCTTCTTAACATATATGTCAATCTGCGAACATCTCTAGAAAGTTGGTCAGATCCCAACTTTCATTCCTTGCAAACAGGCTATAGATAATGTTTGTGTAAATCAGTTCTGCGGCCGTTCCTGCTGTCCTCATTATTCTCAAAGAAATCAGGGCAAAGCACACTGATGATTAAAAATAGACAGTGTTCCCTGGCTGTTTCCCCAGCCCGGCGCTCACCTCCGTTAGGGATGCAGAGCGTAGAATGCACTTTCCTTCTTTATCTGCCGCCTCATCCCGGGACCAAAAACGAAAGCTATGCCTTAGATGCACAACGCCACTCACACTGCTTTTCTTCCAGAGAGGTACCCTTTAAAGCATTCTATTACTGTGTCTCCTGGTTCTGGCTAAAATTTGTAAACATGGAAAGGTTGGCAAGGCATATGTAGATGTTTACAAAGTCTATAGTATAATGGAAGTGCTTGCCAGTTTAGCACAGCTGAGTTTTCCTGGCAGTTCTGCAAGTCACTGGGGACCTTTAATGGTCTATATACTGAGTCATGTACAATGTACCTCTGCTGGTTTTTCATTGGGTAGCACGTAATATCTGACTTCTTTCACTTACTAAAATTTTGTCAACATTAATATCACTAATTTAATAAGAGGGGATTCAGAGGAAAATAAATCAATATTTGCAGAGAAGGGGTTTTGTTCTTTTTAAAGGTCAATTAAATGGCTAAACCTCAATCTCAAAGGGAATTATCTACGGTCTTGCAGCTAAAAATAATTCCCGAGAAGGGTGTAGAAAGATGGTCAGCTGTCTGAACTAACTCCTTATTCACTCTGCCTGAAATACGCGAGAGGGAAGAGGCACGCAGCGTCCCCACATATCAGAACCTGGTGCCCACGAAGAGACAGGAGTGTCGCCGTCTACCCTGCTGGGTATGGGGAAAACTGTGACTAAAGTGGGGCTTTTGAAAAGATGGCTCTGGAGTATTCATCGATCTATACATTGATAGAACTTTGTCATTGTGGCCAAGCCTGGCGCTTAGGGAAAGAAGAAAAGGGTTTTAAACTTGAACTGTGTTAACAACTCTGGCAATAATTTACAGTTAGGTAAATCAAAGATCTAGCATTATAGCTTTTCTCTGCCCCAAGTTCTCTTGATAATTTCTAGACTTATAGCCTGAGTCAGTCTGCAGCTGACTGACTGTAACCCTGGCCATTAGAGTCAAAAGGACATAGTATTCACAGTCACAGTAACCATATATGGATCATTGAAATTAACATCTTTATCAATACAAACTACTTTTAATTCAATATTCTTTCAACCTCCTCCCACCACACACACAATTTCTAAAACAGAAGCAATATCACCCATGAATGGTGAATTTACAAGGACGATATGCCCACTGGTAACAAGCTTATAAAGTTATAAGTAGTCACTTTAAGTTAGGTACCAAGGAAATTTCCTTCAGAAAGCCCAGTTGCCAGGTCTGGGTCCTTCCGCTTACCTGCTTTGTGTATTTGTTTACTGCCAAAGGAAAGTCCCAGGCAGCCAGGTGCAAGAATGCACGGCTCCTCAGAAGGTGAAAGGGATGTCCAGTGTCCTCTGAGCAGTGATCTCAATTCCGATGCTTTGCATGTGGCTGAAATAGCTCAAGTGCTCGGTGCCTCACCCAGGATTGAGAGCTGCTCCCGGCTCAGGGCTGGAGGGGAACTCGGTTTAAGGCTAAGTGTTAAAGAGAATTCCTGTCATAGCTCACAGTTGTTCTTCCTAAATATAGAGTTTGATACAAGCCATACGCTGGCTGCCTCCAAAAGGCTTGACCGTGCTGAAAGCAGGGCTCAAATGTCAGCCGGAAGGTGGCTACGGAATCTTACTGCCCTCCTAATCTTCCAGAAGATACTTGGCTGCATTTTCTCACGTATTCTGAGGAGGCACAGTGAAGTTTGAAAAGTAGGGAAAGTTTCTATCTTTAGCTTTATTACCTGGAGGCAAGAAGATGAGGAGTGTTTAATAAAAATAGGAGAGAAGTGGCTCAGCATCTGAGCTTTTCAGCAAGGGCACAGACAAGAAGGAGCGTTTAAGTCCTAGCTTGGTCACCTAGGACTTGTTAAAGTTATTTTATAATCAGAACTCAATAAATGGTCACCAAGTGATGATAATTATATTACATTGAACTATAAGACATCACCCTTTTTGTAGGTCAAAAATGGTCACAGATCAACTGATTCATGTGGTTCCAGGGCCCAGAGTCCTTGCTCTCTCTGCTCTACCTCCTCTACTCGTGGCAATGACTTTGACCCCAGAGCACAGGAGACAATAGAACAAAACGAAACAAAGAGGAAATGTCAATTTTAAGTATGACAAAAACTGAGACCAGGTATGAGGCAAAACACTTTTTAAAGAGAACACTGTCAAATCCTAAGGCACATGCTCATTATTATTTTTTTTGGTGGGGGGGGCGGGTTGTGGCTCATTATTTTTAACACTAAACTTTTTTTTTTTTTACTTCTGCAGTCTCTGAAATTACCTGTACATAGAACTTCCCTTTAGTAGAAGGATTAAACAGAGTGGACACACTTAGAATTATTCCACTGGATGAAAGTGACTCCATGTCAAAGTCCCTGACTTCGTGGTCAGTCACTGAGCTATCACCAGCAACCCCCTCCTACCAGTCATCTCGTTATGTGAGGGAAAGCTCCAATTCCTGTGAGCCCTGAAGTCAGGTTTCTGTTCCCTGAAGCTGAATGCATTCCACATGAAAGCAATTGGCTTGTTTTCAGGTAAAAAGAAAACCAACTTTCTGATAGTTTAAGAGGTCAGCAAATATAATTGTGGTTCATCTCAGTCTGGGGTTCACCATTAAGTTCTATTCATGTGCTGCTTAAAAAAGTGTGTCTTTAAAATTCAGCTTAGACATCACTAAAGTGAGTTATTTATACACTGGGGAAGAAAATATAATGAGGACCTTAATATCTCTCCTGATCTTTGGCTACTCCTATGTGTTCAGACGACAGGTGACATCACTCCATGCACGAACAACAAAAATGAGCCCTTTCTGACCCCTTGCCCTGTGGCCAGCCCACAAACATCCCAAGTTTCTACTAAATGCCAGCAACGAACTATCCTCACAGTCACTGGGGAGAAAACGGTGAGTAAGCCTGCTCCTGTCCTCAGAGCTTACAATGGGGGGATGTGGCAGACAAAACTAAGTAAACAAATAAGATAATTATAAATCTTGTTAAGTGATATGAAAACACAGAAACAAAAAGCCCGAGGGCTGGCTGAAGAAGCATCTTCCCAAGAAGAGCTGAGTTTATAAGAGGGTCTGTGTGGCCAGGGGAGGAGGAACAGGGAGAATGGAGGCCACCTGACAGCCTGCCTCAACTTTCTAAGGGTCTTGAAGAGAGAATCAGGTGTGGATATCAGTGAAGTGCTGAAAGTACTATCCAGCAGTGTTGAGGGTCCAGCCGAGGTGAGAAACTTCACTGCCTCAGAGATTGCTGTTCTGACAACATAGTGACTGCTTTCCTGGGGTGTTGGTTCTAAAGAACATGTCTTCAGTTGGGTTCCCCCAGAAGTTGATCTTGAAATGAGATTTGTGTACAAGTGATTTATTAAGAAAGTGTTTCCAGGAAAAAACTGGGAAACAAAGGTGCGATCTCAAGTCCCACAGAAAGTATCTTTGGTCTGATCCCACAGGAGAGCTGTGGAGTATAAGTTATGCCATAGAGTTGTTCCAGTCCAGAGAAAGGAGTGGAGCTATCATACTCCTGTACTCGTCCATCATTGGTTAAGGGCTGCCTGGGGGAAAGAATTCCCAGGGCTTCTGGCTCTCCTTACCAGCTGGAAAGGCATACTCCAGAGCACTAGGGCAGGCCTCCAAAACAGAGCTAAGGTGTTGGAAGTGAATGCCCATTGAAGCCAGGAGCGGACAACAAACAGGGAAAGGGGATCTGAGGGAATCTGGGCCGAGTTTGGTTATCATTTGCCTCAACACATAATGATGACATAATGCGTCATCATCTCGTCCATTATGTCATACAGGCCTCAGCAAAGTTGTTCTGAACTACACTGGCATCTTGTTTCTAAACAGCCTAATTGATTTGAAACGATCTTATAAAGTTCTAGTGCAATGTTGAGCACTTCAGTTTCTTATTAGTCATTTTGTAATGAGTGTTGAAATGGACTATTTTTGCAGGATTTTGGCAGCCTATAAATGTATTCGGAGTTACATTTTCCTTCATTGTCACATGAGACCTCTATAACTGGCTCTTTTTCAAAAATGAGGTAACTCTAGTCCCTTTGGTGACACACAGTAGAAGGGGGAGGGTCCTCCTCCAGGGTCTGAAGCAGTAACAGTAGCCACCTGGCACAGGCACCAGAGATCCGGAATGTTACAGAAATACCACTGTGGCCTCTATGCTCTTGAACAGAATTTTTCCCCAACTAGAATTTTACCCAAGGTCAGGATCTGTAAAACGAGGGAGTCACAATTGTATCACATACTAGGCAGGGCAATTTCTCCAGTTTCTTTTCCCTCCTACCCTGAAAAGTTGTTTTTGTTTTTGTTTTTGTTTTTGTTTTTGTTTAACTAAACTAGATCTAGGAACATAAATGAGACAATAAACTTGTACACAGCTGGGTTCTCCTTGAGAGAAAGAAGGAATAAAATCCTAACGTACAGCATGTCACAGAGGTAATGCTGTGTGTGTTCAGCACACTGTCTCTTCTTCCTGGCACACAGGAGACTATTTTTCAGGCTCACTCACAATTGGATCAAGGCTAAGTTGTGACTAAGTTCTAGCCAATAGGATGTGGGCCCAATTACTATAAGCCGGTGCTACTCAAAATGTGGTCCATGCACCAGTGCCCATTTGCAAACTGTTTGTTACCAGTCTGCAATGAGCTGATACAGAAATTTTAAAGTAAGCAATTAAGGATTTTTATAGTAATTTGACATTGCCACTACATCTAAGCAGCATTTCCTTTTTCTAGTAATTCATTTTTGTTGCATTTTTATAAAAGCATTAGACTGTGATGGACTAACATTTTTAAAATATTTTTTTCATTATTCAGTTACAGTTGACATACAATATATTAGTTTCAGGTGTACAACATAGTGATTACACATTTATATAACTTACAAAGTGATTACTCCAATAAATCTAGTACCCATCTGATACCGTAACGCAGGAGCCCCAGGCCTGGAACTTGCACCCGGACTTCGGTTATTCTGAAAAAAAAAATACCCACCAGGAGGGCCAGAGCGGTGAGAAATGCTGTTTATTATTCACGAGGCAGGGAAGCTTCAGCAGCGGCCTGTCAGAGCTCAGGAAAAGGCATCAGGCCAACCTCACTGGGGGAGCTGCTGCCTTCTCAGATGGATTGGAGCAAGATGTGCTGTTTAGTTCCAGAAGCAGATAGGGTCCATGAGAACGACAGACCAGCCGCCTTCTCGAGCGGAGCGAGCAGATAAGGTCCACAGGAGCAGCAGAAAACGTCCTTGGGAGCAGGCCCTGCCCAGAGCTCTTTGTGCACTGCCTTCCTTATAGCCATAAGGAGCACTTCTGTTTCTTACTACCCATCTGTCTTCTGAGTATGTGGAGGGTCTATGTTCTGGGTTAACCCTATAGATATCATACATAGTTATTATAATGGTATTGACTATATTTCCCACACTCTACATCTCCATGACTATTTTGTAACTACCAATTTGTACTTTTTAATCTCTTCACCTTTTTCACCCATGCTCCCAAACCCCCTCCAATCTGGCAACCATCAAAATGTTGTCTGTATCTATGAGTTTGTTTGTTTTATTTGTTTATTTTGTTTTTAGATTCCATATATAAGTGAAATCATATGGAATTCGTCTTTCTCTGTCTGACTTATCTCACTTAGCATAACACCCTCTACATCCATCCAAGTTGTTGAAGATGGCAAGATTTCATTCTTTCTGCGGCTGAGTAATATTCCATTGTATATATGTACCACTTCTTGTTTATCCATTCATCTATTAATGAATACTTAGGTTGCTTCCATATCTTGGCTATTGTAAATAATGCAATGAACATATGGATTCACATGTCCTTTCAAATTAGTTTTGGGTTTGTTTAGATAAATACCCAGAAGTCTGATTACTTGGTCCTTCTTTGTCTCTTATCACAGCCTTTGTTTTAAAGCCTATTTTGTCTAGTGTAAGGATTAGTAACCCAGGTTATTTTTTTTTGTTTCCATTTTCATGAAATATCTTTTTCTATTCCTTTACCTTCAGTGTGTGTGTGTCTTTCAATCTGAAGTGAGTCTCTCGTAGGCAGCATATGTAGGGGTCTTATTTTCTTATCCATTCAGCCACCCTATCTTTTGATTGGAGCACTTAGTTTTTTTTTTTCATTTGAGGTATTTGCTGATAGATATGTAGTTATTGCCATTCTTTATTCATATTTTGATACGTATTCTTCTTCTTAAAGTAGTCCCTCCAATATTTCCTATAATACTGGTTTGATGGCGATGAACTCATTTAGCTTTTTCTTATCTGGGAAGCTCTTTATTTGTTCCTTCAATTCTAAATGAAAGCTTTGCTGGGTAGAGTAATCTTGGTTGTAGGTCATGGCTTTTCATCAGTTTGAATATTCTGAAAAAAGCCCTTCTGTCCTGCAAAGTACAGATTTGAGGAATCAGCTGCCAGTCTTATGGGAGCTCCCTTGCAAGTAACTGCTTTTCTCTTGCAGCTTTTAAGATTCTCTCCTTGTCTTTATTCTTTGGCATTTTGATTATGATGTATCTTAGTGTGGGCCTGTTTGGTTCATTTCGCTTGGGACTCTGTGTACTTTCTGGGCTTGTATGTCTATTTCCTTCACCAGGTTAGGAAAGTTTTCTGTCATTATTTCTTCAAATAGGTTTTCAATTTCTTGCTCCCTCTTCTCCTTCTGGTACACCTATGATATAAATGTTGGTAGGCTTGATGTTGTCCCAGAGGCCCTCTGCTTCATCTAATCTATTGATTACCTCTAATGTATTCATTTCAGTTATTGTATTCTTCATTTCTAACTGGTTCTTTTTTATGGTTTCTATATCCATTTTTATGCTTACTATCTCTTTGTTGAAGTTCTCACTAAGTTCCTTGACCCTCCTTATAACCAGTGTTTTGAACTCTGTATTTGGTAGGTTGCTTGTCTCCATTTCATTGTTATTTTTCTGGAGTTTTCTCCAGTTCTTTCATCTGGGACATGTTTCTTTGTTTCTTCTTTTTGGCTGCCTCTCTATGTTTGTTTCTATGTATAAGGTAGATCTGTTATGTCTCCCAATCTTGGCCAGGTGGCCTGTAGTAGGTACCCCGTGTGTCCCAGTGGCACAGTCTCTCTGATCGCCTGTGCCAGGTGCTCCAGGCATGTTCCTTATTTGTGTTGTATTTTCCTTCCTGTTGTGGTTGACACTTGATTACTGTTGGCAAGTCAGTGAGTTGGATTGACCCTGAAGCTGACTTGCTGTGAGGATTGGCCACACCCACAGAGCATGAATTGCTGTGTAGGGGCTGACCCCATGGAATGGGATTCTTCCCAGCAGGCTCGTGTAGCTGGTGAGACCACCCTTTGAGCGTGCCATTTCTAGGGCTAATCAGGTGGTGCTCTGTTGTGGTCTGAAGCCGGCCTCGTGGTGTGTTGATTCTGGGGCCTCCTGGGAGGGGCTCCTGTGCAGGCCAAGGTCAGCCGCTGCCTGTGACGGGCCTGGGGCTACCTGGTAGGAGCTACCACTGTGATGGACCCAGAAGCACTTGGAAGAGGCCAAGCTGAGAACTGAGGCCGGCTGCCACCAGTACCTGACTTGTAGCAGCTCAGCAAAAATGCCAAAAGGGACCCAGAGGCTTGATGCCATCTGCTGAGTGTCCAAAAGGCTCAGCCACTGAAAGTGTTTCTGTTGGTGCACAAGTTGGATGAGGCAGAGTCCCAGGTAGTTACCAGGGTGGGGCAAGTGGAGTTTACCAGATTAATACAGATTCAGATTTGGTGCCATTGCTGAGCCTGGAGACACTATGCAAAATGCCCAGCAGATGCCCATCTCGGGCCCACAGACCCCCGAAAAGTTGTCCAAGAAAGACTACAGCATGGGTCAGAGCTGGCTGCCCACCACCAAAAGAGTCTCCTGCGGTATGTGAGTTTGGTAGGGTAGGGTCCCAGGGAGTCACCAGGGGTGGAGCGAGTAGATCTCACCTAGCCAAAGCAGATTCAGTTTTGGCTGTGTAGGGGCGGGCTCAACACAGGCAATATGGCGCCCGCCTGTAAGCTGCACAGGAGGAGGGCTCAACACAGGGCCAATGGCGGCTGTTCCTCCAGCTCTTGCCCCAAAACCACACAGTTCAGTCTCTCCCTATATGTCTCTGGTACCTCCCAAGTCATCATCCCTCCATCAAAGCTAAGGGTGAGTGCCTACGAGTGAGTGAGTTTGTGTGCAGGACCTTTAAGGAGACATCTGTATTTCCAATAGCCTTCTGTCTCAACCAGGTGGATGGAATCTCTGCTGGTTTTTACAGCCAAATGTTGTGGGGGCTCTCCTTCCCAGCACTGGAATCCTGGGCTGGAGAGTCCCTTGTGGGGCTGGGGCCTCTCACTCCTCAGGAAGCACCATCCTCAGCTGAGATAGTCTTCTCAATTTTTAACCACCACACGTGAGTGTGGGATCAGCTCATTTTGTATCTCCATCTTTCCTATCAGTCTTGACATAACTTCTTCTGTATGTTCTTAGTTATAAGAATTCTGTTCAGCTAGTCTTCAGATGATTCTCCAGGTTGATTGTTCTATAATTTAGTTGTAATATTAATGTGGTCATGAAAGGAGGCGAACACAGGTTTTACCTACTCCGCTGTCTTGCTCGGAACTTGGAAATGTTTTATTTAAATTTTCATTATCTTTTTTTGTTTGTTTTTGGAGTCCTGGAAGGCATAGGAAAGAAAAAGAGAGGTAAAAATGAAGTGATGATTTAGTAATTCTCCCGATTTTTAACAGCCACATTAGGTGCAGAATCAGCTCGCTCCGCATCTCTGCACCTCCTACCCATCTAGATGTGGCTTCTATATTTCTTTAGTTATAGGACTTCCATTCAGATAGACTTCAGGCAATTCTCCATGATGGTTGTTCTGTAGTTTAGCTGTAATTTTGATGTGGTCATGGGAGTGCAGTGTTTATCTACTCTGCTATCTTAACCAGAACTATACTCAAATTAACTAGAACTATACTTGAATTAACTCAAACCTAGTCCTCAGAAGGTTTGAGAAGTACTGCTGTAAGCCATTCCACACCTGGCTTTTAAAGACATCTTGTGCAGTCCAGATCTTTCTTCCCCACTTGTAGCCATCTTAGAAGCCATTAGTCCTAGATGTCATAGCTACAAGATAGAAAAGGATCACTGGACACACATCAGACTCTGACATGATGTGAGCTTTACATTTACTATATAAAGCTATAGAAATGTGGGCTTGTTACGAATGCATAGATATTTGACTTATACAAGTGGTCATTGCCCTCATTCTTGAGATTGGGCCAGCTGGGGATGGAGGACCCACTTCCCAGCCACTTCACTCCCATGTTTGGTGCCCTAAGTCAGGGATAGTTGGAAGGCTAGCCCAACTGGGACTGTACACCAGAATTCCTACATGAGGCTTCTTCAGAATGGTGGCCTCGGCATAGTTGGCTTCTTACATGGAGATTCAGTTCTAATAGCAAGTGGGCCAGTAAAAACAACAGAAGCTGCACGGCCTTTTATGCCTAGCTTTGGACATCACATAGCAAGACTCTTGCTGTAGTTCTGTTGGCCAAAGAAGTAACAAACCCACACAGAGTCAAGAAAAGGGGACATGAACCTCTCTCTCTATAGGATGAGTATTTATAAAGTTTCTGGCCATATTTTAAAACTACTTCACCATGACTAAAATTTGGGGTTCTACTTTCAGATATCTTGTATTCCCTTCAAAACATCTGACTCAGAGCTTTCTCCATAGCAGGCACCCACCAAGTGTGTGTTGATTTTAAAGAGAGTGGGGAGCCAGGAATATTGCTCCTGTTTTGAGGATAATTGAGTCTGTGGTCATGGGAATTTGAGTTTGTAATAGTTCATGGATTCTAGGGTGCACATTTTTCACATTTTAACATCTCTGAAATTGGCATGTTAAAATTTATGGCATCTTAAAATGATGTTTAGCAATGCTTTTTCTTTCTTAGGGGTACATAAAATAACCATGTATCATCCAACCAATAGCTTCTTAGATGAAATACACTAAATGCCTGGGACTAGAGATTTACTAGATGGATCCTTAGCAAATGAGAAGAAATGAAAGGAAAGTAAATGATGGGAAATGCCTGCTGCCTCTGAGCTGAAACTGATGAGCGAACAAAGGGAGGCCAGATGGAGAACCTGCAGTCACTACAGTAAGATATTCCTAATATTGTAAGGCAACCAAAGGGCATCATGTCTAAACTCTTGCACACCGAATGCCCCACCACCACACTTACTCCAAATTTGCAGTCTATATCCCCCCATGCTGTAACAGAAGATGTCATAAGCCTTCGAGAGGGGCCAATTGGGGTTCAAATTTGGGTTCTGCCATTTCTCTCACTCAATTTCAATTTATTTATCTGCAAAATAATTGGTATAATAATACCTACCACTAAGTGAGCTAGAGGAAATGCAGCACAGGGCTAGGCACATAGTAGATGATGACTGATGTTATTTTCCTTTTCCTGTGCTAAAATTTCACATTATTTCCAACTCGTCTATTTTCTTCGAATCTTGAGATAACCCTCATTACTTTGTAGGCCTTGAGTCTCTGCTTTGTTAAACAAAACTATAGAAAATGTTCTTGGACTATTTAGTATTCTAAGATCCTAATCCCAAGTCTGAAGAATCCAACAAAATGGCCCCATATTAACCTTAGGCATATTGCCATCAAGTCCCACATGGCCTGACATCCCACCTCACCTGGTTGTTATCCTAGCTGTCTTAAGTCATTTAAAGCGGGGAGTGGGAGAGGCTCCTAATTTAAAGGAAAAAAACAACCTAAATTCATTCATTTATTCGTTTAATCTTTCTACAAATATTTTTGAGCACCTACTATGTGCCAGAAACTGTGCTAAACCATGAAAAGCACTGAACAAGAGAAACATAAATCCTGTCCATATAGAGTTCATAGTCTATAAAGGAGACTGACATTAAATACAAAGTTACTACAAAGAGGGATAGATCCACTCAAGGTAGAGAAACATAATCTAGATGGGGAATCAAGGAAGGCATCTGTATTAAAAGCAGACCCTGAAAGGACTTGGGTGCAGGTAGTTGATTTGGAAAGTGATCTCCAGGAATAGGAACAAGGAAGTGGGGGGAGTGAAATGGAAAGACTTTTATAAAAGCCAATGAAGGGTGCCATAGTGAGCGATTTGCCTTTTCAGGCAACTGAGGCTCAGTCCTGATGGGGACCCTTCAAAAAACTGTGGAACACACTCAGAGTTACCTTACCAGAGGACAGCAAGCCTCGAGCATTTACCCATTGAATTCCCACATTTTTTGAGGGCTGCCAGCAGGAGCGTTAATACCCTCTACACACACACACATTTCTGAGTTGTATCAACATCAGGGTTCCTCAAACTGGCACTACCGACATTTGGAGCAAGATCATCCTTTGTGATGGGAGCTGTCCTGTGCATTATAGGTTGTTCAGCAGTGTCCCTGGTCTCTACTCACTGGATACCAGTAGCACTTCCCCCACCCCAAGTGTGAAAACAAAAACCATCTTCCAGGCACTGCCAAGCATCACCTTGTCTAATGCAGCTGAGCAAGGCTCCATGGCGCCAGTTAGAGAAGGAAAAAGACGCTAGAGAAGAGAGGCAGGCTGAGAGGTCACGGGGCTGAGCAGCAACAGCAGCTTCTACAGCTTCCCTGAGGATACAAATGGTGATTAAGCTGTGACTTCAGGAATGAGTAGGAATTCCCCTTTGAAAGTAGAAAACAATAAGACTGGAAGCACACCTATTTTGTTGCTTGGCAAATGGAACATACTTGGCTGGCTTTCAGCCCTACTTGCCCCTTCATTCAGCCCCATAGGTATCTGGCAGCCCTACCATAGGCCCACTCTGCACAACACCCCTCCTTCCTTCCTGTCCTCAAATCACCATGTACAAAAGCCTGTGGTGTGTAAGGTGTGGGGGTAATGGAGGAGGGTTGTAGTATGGCACAGCTTAATAAACAACTTTAACCTGCTGTCCCAAATGTCCTTGGCTCCTCCTGCTGTGGGTGTCACAGCTATAAAGTGTCACCAGCTACCTTTCTCCCCAGGCTCTGCTCTCTGGCACATTGCTCTCTCTGACCCACTCTCCCAAAGTCTCTTTGTAGTTATATCTATCTATCTGCACCTGTTTCTTTTTATCACTCTTTATCTCTGTCTCTGTATCTGTCTCTGTTTCTTCTTTCCCTGCCCCCTGACTCTTTCTTCCAATTTCTTTGTCTCCCTCTTTATTATGTTCTCTCTATACCCCAGGGTACTTTGTCTCCGCATTAAAAAGTTTGGGGTGGCAGCTCTAATCCCTGGGACAAGCATGCTCATTTGTTGGGTCTCTCTCACCCCATTTCCTCCTGCACAGGTAGAAAGGTGTGGCCTTCCTCATTTAGGAGGGCCAAGACTAAACTTAGGTTTGGGCTTGGAGAAGAAGGCTGGGTTTTTTAGGTGAATCTGGCTGAGGTAAAGGAATTTTCCATGATGTCCATGAGTCAGTCGGTAGTGTGATTGAAAGCCACTGCCCCAGGAAGCATTAGGGAATGGTTTGTTTCCTGCGTACATTTATTTCTCTTGAGGATCATATCAAGGGGTGGGGTTGGGGAAAGAATGAGAAATAAAAGATTAATTTGGATATTCCTGAATCCCTTTAAAAACTTTCCCTTAAATTTATATTCTTAAAATCACCCCAGAACCAGGTGGAATAATAATAACTGTAAAGTTTCTCAGATTGGTACATGCTTGGCATGCTGAACCAGATGGTTTTAGAGTAGAAAGCCAGAGAGAAGAGGGAAAAATGTAACCACAGTTAGATCATTTAGAGCCTCAGAGAAATTTCTATGTGTTAAGTACAGTTCTAGGCACTGAAGGCACCTCAACAGACAAAACACAGGAATCTCTGCCCTCTTGGGTCTTATATTCTAGGAAGAACCCTCAGCTTTAGGCCTAAGCAGTCAGTGAATGGTGAGGTCGGGAGTGGGGGACACTATGGGAGAAGCAGATCTGCAGGTAGAAAACAAAGTTTTATTTAGATAATATTAAGTTCTTAATACCTTTTAGATCTCTAAATGGAGACATCAAAGAAGTTGGATATTGAGTTCAGGAAAGAGGTTCAGGTTGTGATCCAAATTTAGGGGTCACCATTGTGGAGATGGTATTGAACAGGGATTTAGATGAGATCCCCTAGAGAAGGAGTGTAAACCTGAGGACAGATGGGGTCAAAGGACTGCACCCTGGAAAACAATAACATTTAGAAGTCAAGGAGAGATTCGGGAGTGTACGGGAGGTTTGGGGACTAGTGTTTCATAGGCACAGAGTTTCCCTTTATAAGATTGAAAGAGTTCTGTGGATGGATGGTGGTGATGGTAGCACAACAATGTGAATGTACTTTAATGACACAGAACTGTATACTAACAAATGGTTAACATGGTAAATTTTGTTATATATGTTTTACCACGATTTAAGAGATAAATGGGTATAAGAACCCAAATGAAGGAAGTGTTTCCAGAAGGAAGGAGGGATCAATCGCGTCAAATACTGCTGAGAAATCAACAAGGAGTTAATGTTGGTTTTGACAATGTGGTGACCTTGAGAGCAGAGTAGGCGGAGGCAAACGCTTGCCTGAAGTAGGCTCCAAGACATCATGGGGGATGAGGAAGGAAAGATGGAGAGAGTAAGTAACACTTCAGATGGCAGAAAAATGAGGACAGTTGTTGGAAGTGGTCACAGGAGGAGTATTGTTATAAGATGAAAGATAATGCTTCATATTTCATGGCTGAGGTTGGAATAATCCCACAGAGAAGGACACATTGATGAGGCAGGAAAGAGGGGACACTTGTCACAGCAGTGCTAAGCCCAGAGCAGCCACAAGCTGTGGGGATCCAATTTACACAGACTATGGGGCTGGTCTCCCTAGGAGCAAGGGCAGCTAACTGCTGTGACAGGAGGGGAAGAAGGCTTGTGGATGCAGAGGCCAGCAAGTTGGTCTGCTTGCCAGGGGGAGGATAAGGACGTGCTCTTTTGATGGAGCATAATATTTCAGTGAATTAAGAAACAAGGTTGGCAGCTGAGAGTGAGATGTGAAGAAGAGGTTTTGGAGTTTGAGAAGGTTTAAAATAGCCCTCTCAGAGAGGGAGAGGGAATTGCTCCAAAAACATAGTAGGAGTGTGCGGCAGCTCTTGGGGCCTAATTAAGGTTCGTGGTCATAAATTTCAAGTGAGACCAGTATCAATTTTCATCTGAATATGTATTATTTTTATTAATACTTTCTTAATAGTGTATAATTTCAGTTTTTACTTCCTCTTTCATTTGTTTATTATATTCAAGAATTTAAAAAAATATTTCTAAGAACTTAGTAGTATTTTTAAAATATAAATTCAAGCCACCAAAATATATCAATTATGAATGTCTAAGTACTAACAACATTTTGTCAAAATATAGAGAACAGAGGCTATTATAAATACAAAAAATTTTTTTGACAAAACTCCTTCAGAATTCAGAAAAATCATCTGCTTAAAAATAGATATAAAAATTATAATATTACAGTTATTAAAACTGACTGAATATATACAGACATACATGATCACACATATTTATATGATAGATAATATATTATATATAATATAGAAAATGTATATGTACATACATATATATATACACACATAGACACCCATAAATTTTTAATTCAACATTTATTTCTTACTTCCATGAAATATTTACAAAAGTGTTTAAGGTACTATGAGACCGAGAAAATCTTAAATCCCCAAATTTAGAAATTACATATTCCATAATCTCTGACCCAGATGCTAAAAAACTAGAAATTAATAACAAAAAGAAAGAAATAGAACTATTAGGAACATTTTCAAATACTCTTTTAAATAACTTGAGGGTCAAAGAAAAAAATCAAAATTACAACCCCTTTATAAATTAACCACAGTGAAAAAAATGTACACTCAGAGGAAAATTCATAGCCCTAAAGCTCTACCTCTTGATGGAAGAAGCTGCAAAATAATGTGGCCATGTTTTTCAATCTATCACAAAGGCAAAAAATAGAAAGGCTTAGTGAGGTAACTAGGAAACTGCTGCAGTGTATATCTTCTTGTTTAGGTGATACTTTTGAGATCCAATTTAGAAAGGTCAAATACTTCCTGCTTACGAATAAATGACTCAAAGTGGGGGCCAGCAGCAGTCACAACTTGATCCAAAAATGATCACTAACATCATATCCAGACCCTTCTTTTACATCTCAAGGATATGGCCAGACCAAGATAGCATCGCATCTTGCTTCCAAGGTCAGGGGTATAACAGAATAGGAGATTCTGTCTTTTTTTCTGTGTCCACTGTGCTCACATGAATAGTCCTTGTTTCCTTTTTAAGTGTCTGGCGATGGATGCTCAATTAGGTTCATCCACATAGGCGGGTTAGATACAAGGAGGAAAAGTCTTGACTCCACCCAAATTTTTTAGGTCAACTGAAATATCTTTAGAAATATGTATAAATACCCAGTATAAATATGGAAAATCCAAATGTGTACAAGGATCACAGGAACAGCTGCTTGGAAGGGTAAAATGCATCATTGAGACAGGGAAAGTGAAGTAGGCAGGGCAATGCAATGCATGAGTTGAGTTCAGAGGAAATGAGTTGATTCACTACCACACACTGCTGGGCACTGGAAAATAAGATATGTATCATGTCTTCAAGGAACTCACAGCTGATAGGGGCTTCATAAAAACATTATTAAAGCTTTCTCCTTAGTGGTAGGAAGAGTTGAAATCTGGAGTGATCCAATAGAAAAATGTATGTGGAATTATTTGAAAGGTTATAAAGCACCGAACTCTATAATATTATTTTTACTATTATTTGATCATGATTATTCCCCTAATG
>NW_011889120.1:270553-277453 GCF_000151845.1 Pteropus vampyrus
TTTGACAATCTGTCTTGTAAGAAGAAATAATTGCTTTATGTTAAAGTGACTTGCTTTATTCTGTTTTATTATTGCCAAGCAACCTCATCTTAAATCTCAGAGTTCTAACTTCTTTTAATAGACATAGAGATATTATCTGAGTTCCAAGAATTTATATTAAGCTCTTACAAAGTGTATTATGAATGTAGCCCACACAAACACTGAAATATAACTCTAGGACAGCTGCATTAGACCCAAGGTTGGTTTCAGTTACCATTTAATCTTTGAATATAGCAGATATCTGGCAGTGAAAACCCCTTTGAGAAGCTAAGATATTAGTTGGCATTGGATTAATTCCACATATGCCTTTGTGATCATCAAAAACCTGCAGCCACAGCCATGCAGCCTAACCAAGATGACAACGTGAACGTTCTTCTTCCCTGCCAGGGGAAAAAATCGTCACTTCACCTAGAACTAACAGGTTTGCTATCATTTGACATTTGAATTAGTTTTTAGGGGGAAAAAAAGTCTTATTTTTTAACTAGACCTTAGGGAAACTATTCTGAGGCCAAAAAGATATAAGAACTAGGCGAATGCCAGCTTTGGAAACCCCAAAGATAGTCATAATTAATATTCACGGTCCTCTTCATTATTGCCATTTGGATACATCACTCCCCCGGTCCCTGACTTCTCTCCTAATAGTTTCCTCTAGTCACCGTCTATTGAGTGTTTTGGGAGGTGTTAGGTTACCTGTTGCAATGGCTGATATTGTCCCAAAATAGAAGCAAAGAAGCAGCCTGGGCTAAGAATGTCCTTAGAAACATACATTAACATGAGAAGAATTGGAAAGTACATCAGAGGGATGTCTTCAGGCCAAAGGAAAGCAGAATCCCTTTTAGTTAGAGAAAAGTACTAGAAAGGTTCTTGCTAATTCTGAATATATTTTATGTCCACACTATCTGAAATCCCATTAGCAATCTACTTTTGGGTCATAGCCAAGCTTTAAAACCATAATTGGTACTTTTCCCATTAGTAGATGTTATAGATTGAATTATATCCCCCCAAAATTCATATGTTGAAGCCCTAAGCCCTAATACTTCAGCACGTGACCTTATTTGGAAATAGGATCATTGCAAATGTCATCAGTTAAGATGGGGTCATACTGGAGTACAATGGGCCTCTGATCCAATATGACTGGTGTCCGTATTAAAAGTGGAAATTTGGACAAAGACACACAAAGGGAGACTGTCATGTGAAGGTGAAGACCGGGATCGAAGTAACATATATCTATAAACCAAGTAAAATCAAAGGTTGCCAGCAAACCACCAGAAGTTAGAGGAGAGGCGTGGGACAGATTCTCCCTCACAGCCCTCAGAAAGAACCAACCCTTCTGACATCTTGATCTTGAACGTCTAGCCTCCAGAACTGTGAGAAGCAATTTCTGTCATTTAAGCTCCATAGTTGTGGCACTTCATTACAGCAGCCCTAGCAAACTGATACAGTACAGTTCCCATCGGATTCTCAGTCAGCATCTACGTGCCTATAACAACACCACTCTAGATCACGGGTCACTCTTCCCTACCCAGGTTCATTCCTTCTGCAGACTACCCTGGAGAAAACTCAGGACAACTGTATGTAAGTTAGTGTTCCTATACATAGTAATGCTTAGTTCACTTTTTCATTCCTCCACTAAAACAGCTATTTCCCAGGTTGTTAATTTTTCACTTCCGGCTTTCCAACTAAAGTTCTTTGGTAAATAAACAATGCATACATTTTTTCCTTGTCCCTAATTGGAACAGAATGAATATAATATCTAGAAAGAAAAGACACTAGTTTCAAAATACAAATAACCAGAAAATTCACTTGATGCCTTTCTAAATTAGGATATGCATAATTACCTCTAGTGCATAATCTGGATTGCTGTTTCATTATTTTTCTCCAGATGAGCAGTAAATATACAAGGACTCACCAAATCTCTATATTTGAAGAGTCGTTTCACCAAACCAAAGAAATCTCAGAATTATTCAAATTCTCTCTTAGAAAGTAAAATTAAGGTAATAAAAGAATCCTAATAAAAATATAGTCAACTTTGTAAGAGAAAAGGGTTTGGAGATTTCGGCTATGATCAAATCCATGAGACATGAATAAAGTGGAAAGAATGTACACATAATAAGGCTAAAACATATCTAATGTTTTCTATATTGAGTGTAGTAAGTGCTTTAGTGATATTATTCAACTGCACAATCTTATAAGGTAGATAATACTATTATTTTCCCCATTTTATAAATGTAGAAACTCAAACACCAAGAAATTAAGTTAATTGCCCAAGGTCACAGAGCTTGTCTTGGAGTAGGAGTAATGCTAAGGCAACCTGACTCCACAGTCCACACACTATCTGCTCTGTGACACAGCCTCTGGACATTCCAACACACAGACACATTTATATTTTCTTTCTCTCCTTTTACATGTGGAAAGTGGGAGGCAATATTAAAAAAAAAAAAGACAAAAAAACTGTAGTCATTTAAAAACATTGGGGGGGGTCAAGATTTAAGGAAACTGATTTTAATGCTCTTAGAAGCACTCAATTATCATATTTTCTAATTATGGATCCACCATTTTTTAAAATTCTTGTAACAGTTCTAAGAGGTAGGAGTTATTTGCTTTTTAAAGACAGGGAATCCAAAAAGAAAGATTCTATGTGTACTTAATATTAATAAGATCAGCTACCAAGGAAATCTATGACACAAGTAGGAGAGACTCATTGCTTTTCAAGGCAACTGACAAACTTGTAGGCAAAGGCATTGATGACACGAAAATAGATTAATCCATGTTCCAAATCCAAGGCAAAATTGTGAAGCCAATGAAACTCGGGTTCTGTGTCCTGATGCCTCTTGTTTTGAGTTCATATCTTTAATAAAATCACCCTTAAGAATTAAAAAAAAAAAGAAGAAGAAAAATCTTGAAAAGTACAAATAAAGCACTTTAGGGAACATTGACACCTAAAATCCTCACAAATTTGGAATATGAAAGTTCAGCTTTAGAAAATCATTTGCCAATCATTAACTAGGTGGTTTGCAAAATGTTAATTGCAGTTGGCACTTCTGAGACTGGTGTAAGATGTGCTGTCCTCTATCTCAGAGTTAGTGCTGACCTGCTTTCTTCCTGACCACCCCACCAGAAATAAGGAGGAAAAACTTTGAATTTTATAAGTATTTTCCTGAGTGGTTTTAATTAAAATATTTTGAAGGATCATGTGCTTTCCTATAAAATTGTAACGGCAGTTTTCTTTAGAGCTCACATTTAATGTCAGTGAGCAATTCTGACCTCGAATGAACAAAATTTGGTCCTGACTTAATTTTCTATTAATATAATAATAATCCCTCATGAATATTCATAACTTCTCCATTCTTACCGTTTTTATACGTCTCCCTTAAATGGAAACATCTTAAAATTTCCATTTTGTCATGGAAGAAATAGGCACAGTAAATTTCAAACAGGTAATGTAAATTTTTACCAAACTTAGGGTATTTTTCTTCATTGATTTTTGTGTAAACATATTTAATTCTCCATTGAAATTTAAGTCAAATGAGTCCCAATCCTTGAAGACTACCTAACACATCAATTCTTTCTTCCCACTCCATAAGATATCTCTTTTTCTAGTAAAAGCATTGTTTATTCAATCCTTAGCTGCTCAAATGTTCTAATTTCAACGAATTTTTTTTTCAGCAAATATCTACTGACATCCTGTTCTATGATGGGCAATGAACTAGATCTGGGAATGCAATGATACATAAAAAGTGTTCTGATTCCGAGGGTCTCAGAGTGAGAAAGACAAATAAACCTAACCAAACAGGTGGTATAATAGAGGCAGGAACTGAATGCTGTGGAAGTACTGAGGAATTCACCGTTAATCTGCTTAGGGAATTAAGGAAAGACTTCAAAGAGAAAATGATTCTTTGGATTGGGTCCGGAAGGATGAGTAGGAGTTTTTCAGATGGAGAAGCCTAAAAGAAGATACTCCAGCTTTGAGATTACAGAATGCTCAGAAAAACAAAATTAATTAAAATTTTGAAATGTAAACCTAAATATCTTAGTTTAAAAATCGAATGAGAAGGATACATATTAAATACATGAAAATAACTGCCTCTAGGAAGAGGAGAAAAAATGGAGAAATTTCAAGTTTATCTATAATACTTCTATATATTAAAAAAACAAATTTGATGTTAGTTATTAGCAATTAAGGCTTATGGGTACAAAGATACTATATTGGTCTGTATTTTTTTATATTTCTAAAATTTATTCAAAATTAAAAAAATAAGTAACACCAAAAATAATAAAGGCGTTTATTTTTTTTAATCTAAAGTGATAAAGGTTAAGGTAGCTAATAATTCCATTAGAAGAAAGACAGAGATTATCTTTTATCTATTCCTTATATGGAAAGGTTCCCCAATTCATAAACTGTAGATCTACTAGGATACCCTGAAATTTTACTTGGTCCACCTTCAAACAATTCCCTCTCTGAACCCCCATCCCCACCCCTCCAACTTCTACTTCTCAAATTAAAAATATTAAAAATGTATAAAAATAGATACCAACTTAAGTAAAATGACATCTCAGGGAGGAAAAGTTTCATATTAAATTTCTAATGAATTGATGATTAAATCAGGGGGTTACATTCCACAGGCAGAATGATAGGACAAGATTAAAATGAAAATAGCTTCATTTTAATGGAGACTCTGACTCAAATTACTTTGCTAGGATTCTCCATTTATATCATGCTTTCAGTCAAAGACCCCTCCCCATACCTCTTTCTACCACTTCCACCTCGTTGTTGTGTGGAAAGCTATTATGACTCATGTAACTGGTGTTCCTTTGATTGATATTCTGTTGTTCACCATGCAGATAATAAACAGTAACGAACAAATTTTTCACTGTGACAATGATTCTAACATAATGAATATTCTCATTATTTGTCCTCCAAGATGTAGTTTGAGTATATAAAATTGTATTTCCTCAAATTTCAGTCACTTCCTAACTTTTATTGTCACTCCACAGGTATCAGAACAATCCCTAAAATTCATTTCTGATGAAAACTTCTCTGACTAGATCCATTACATATGTCTTCCATAATGTGTTCATTAGCACACCTGCAAAATAATGTTCATATTCCAAAACCAACTTTGACTCAATATGAATTTTGTTTAATCCTACAAATATTTTTGGAACACATATTTTCATAGAACATTCTACTTGTGGAAGGAATACAAGAAAAAATAACTTCTGTCTTCCTAAAATTCATGTTCTGTTTGAGGAAACCAGCATATAAATAAGCACTTATGATGTTCTGTGATGAGCACCATACTGTACCTAAGGTTGTCACACAGCATTATGACAGCACTGAGGAAAGGGGGATTAATTACAGAAGAAGTGATATCTGAGCTAGGTATTGAAAGATGAGTTAGCCACATGCAAAGTCTAGTAAAAGCCTGAAGGGAAGAGAGGCTAGATCCTGACAAAGAGTTGGGAAAATGACATGACCAAATATGTGGTTTGGAAACACATCAGTGTTTAGATTTAGTAGCAGTGTGAGTCATGCCCCTGCTCTCATTCTTTACTGTAATCCTAACCACCAGTGTGTCACATTTTCCCAAGAGGATGAAGATCATAGCCTTAAACATCAAAGGAGAGTGCCATACAGGAAAGAGGAAATATGAGGAAAGGGGAAGTATGAAGCATCATGGTATGAAATAAGATGATGAGAAAAACAAAAGAAAGCTGTGAGAGAAGAGAGTAGATGCAGACAAGCAGTAGTTGAGAGCAAGAGTACGGTGTAGCTTAACTCTGATGTGTACTGGTCAGACTTCCAATCATCAGAACCTGTAGCCCTTTGCATGAGGGCTTTCTCTGGCTTCTATAGTCTGCTCTGCGTGGAGGCTAAAAGTAGCAGAGAATTAAGAGCCCCTGAGAGCAGTCCTCAACCAAAGACTGACAGGAATTGGTAGACCAGTACACCAGCTCCCTTTACCCTTGAATGGGACAGTTTTGAGGTCTGTGTTTTACATCCCCAACCAGATTAAGTTCTAGTTGTTCAGAGCGGGCACCCTTGATAATTCATTCTTTATTGGCTGCTTTCCCTTCCCTGTCTTACTTTCCCACTCCCCAACTGGAATTTCATAGGATTATCTTTTAAAGAAATGACTTACACTTGAACCCTAGTCCCATATGTTGATTAGAAAGAAAGTAGATGTGAAGGAACAAATGAGAATGGAAAAATGAAAGATTGAAAAAGTCAATACGAAAAAGAAAACAACAAGAGGCAGGAAGGATAAAACTTGCCAAGTCCTGGAAGAAATGAAATAGAAGACTCTAACCATGGATTCCTTAAAACAGAGGTTTTTTTTTAACTTTGGCTGCACATTAAAAACACCTGATATTAAAAAAAACAACAAACCATTACCCAGTTCCCGTGTGTAAATTCTGATTTAACTGGTCTGGATAGGGTTTGGGTATATGATAAAAATTTCCCATGTGATTCAAATGTGTAGTCAGGTTGAGAACCACTGTCTTGAAGGGACAAAGACACTGTTTAAGAGGTTGCAGGGACATGATAATTATAAATATATAATCTGTCTCCTGCCTCTTCGGGCCTCCAACCCCTACTTTGTGCTGCTCTGATATTTGGTATCATGACCAGGGAAATAGGTAGAAACGCATACTTGTAAGAACAAGTAGCTGAAAATGAATGAGAAAGCAGGGAGAAACAAAAGGAAATCTCGCTGAGCATTAAATAAGGATCTGTATTACTCTTGAAGGCTTTAGAGTCAGACTGAGTTTTCCTTTTAAATGTATGGCCTCAGCGTGATCTAGTATTTTTCAGGTTCAAAACAATTTTTAAAAAAATGTTTTATGGTGACATTGGTT
>NW_011889120.1:278318-279891 GCF_000151845.1 Pteropus vampyrus
TGTATGAGGCTTCCTTTTTCTCTGCATCCTCTCCAACATGTTATTACTTGTTCTGTTGATTATAGCTATTCTAACAGGTGTGAGATGGTATCTCATTGTGGTTTTGATTTGCATTTCCCTAATAGCTAGTGATGTTGAGCATCTTTTCATATGTTTGTTGGCCATTTGTATGTCCTCTGGGGAGAAGTGTCTGTTCAGGTCCTCTGCCCATTTTTTGATTGGATCATTTGGGTTTTTTTTGTTGTTATTGAGTTGTATGAGAACTTTGTATATTTTGGATATTAGGCCCTTATCGGAGGTGTTGCTTGCAAATATATTTTCCCATTCGGATGGTTGTCTCTTTACCCTGTTGCATTAAATCTATATAATGCTTTAGGTAATGAGGTCATTTTAACCATGTTGATTCTTCCAATCCAAGAACATGGAATATCTTTCCATTTCTATGTATCTTCTTTGATTTAATAGGGTCTTATAGTTTTCATTATATAGGTCTTTCACATGTTTTGTTAGACTTATTCCTAAGTATTTTATTCTTTTTGGTGCAATTGCAAAAGGTATTATTTTTTCCACTTCTTTTTCTGACACTTCATTATTAGAGTATAGGAACGCTATGCATTTTTGAACATTGGTTTTATATCCAGAAACTTTACTGTATTTGCTTATTGTTTCTAGTAGTGTTCTTGTGGAGTCCTTAGCGTTTTCTATATAGAGAATCATGTCATCCACAAATAGTGACAGTTTGACTTGTTACCTATTTGGATGCCTTTACATCTTTCTTTTGCCTGATTGAACTCGCTAGGACCTCCAATGTTATATTGAATAAGAGTGGCGATAGTGGACAGCCTTGCCTTGTTCGTGATCTTAGAGGGAAGGTTTTAAGTTTTTCATCATAAAGTATAATGTTGGGTGAGGGTTTGTCATATATGGGCTTTATTACATTAAGGTACTTTCCTTCTATACCGATTTTGTTAAATGTTTTGATCATAAATGGATGCTGTATCTTGTTGAAGGCTTTTTCTGCATCTATTGATATGATCATATGATTCTTATTTTTTAATTTGTTTATATGGTGTATCACATTAATCGATTTGCATATGTTGAACGATCCCTGTGCCTTTGGGATGAAGCCCACTTGTTCATGGTGTATATAATCTTTTCAATACGTTGTTGTATTCAGTTCTCTAGTATCTTATTTAGGATTTTTACATCTGTGTTCATGAGAGATAGTGGTCTGTAGTTTTCTTTTTTGTGTTATCTTTACCAGGTTTTGGTATCAGGGTAATATTGGCTTCATAAAATGAATTGGGAAGTATTCTTTGGAAGAGTTTGAGGAGAATAGGTATTAAATCTTCTTTGAATATTTGATAGAATTCACTGGTGAAGCCATGTGGTCCTGGACTTTTACTTTTTAGTAGGTTTTTGATGATTGTTTCAATTTCCATACTGCTGATCGGTCTATTTAGATTTTCCAGTTCTTGATTCAGTCTAGGAAGGTTGTATTTTTCTAAGTACTGGTCCATTTCTTCTAGGTTATTAAATTTGGTGTTATGTATTTTTTCATAGTATTCTTGTA
>NW_011889120.1:279941-280542 GCF_000151845.1 Pteropus vampyrus
TCTATTTAGATTTTCCAGTTCTTGATTCAGTCTAGGAAGGTTGTATTTTTCTAAGTACTGGTCCATTTCTTCTAGGTTATTAAATTTGGTGTTATGTATTTTTTCATAGTATTCTTGTATGATCCTTTGTATTTCTGCAGTGTCTGTCATAATTTCCCCTCTTTCATCCCTGATTTTGTTTGTTTCTTTTCTCTTTTTTCTTTAGTGAGTCTAGCCATGGGTTTGTCAATTTTATTAACCTTCTCAAAGAACCAACTCTTCGTTGCATTTATTTTTTCTATTGTTTTTTTGTTTTCAATTTCATTTATTTCTGCTCTAATTTTGATTGTTTCTTTCCTTCTGCTGACTTTAGGCTTCGTTTGTTCTTCCTTTTCTAGTTTTTTAAGATGAAATGTTAGGTTGTTTATTTGGATTCATTCTTGTTTTTTGAGATAGGCCTGTAATGATATAAACTTTTCTCTTAATTACCATTTTTGCCCTGTTCCAAAAGTTTTGATATGTTGTACCATCATCATCGTTTCTATGTATCTCTTGATCTCTCTTTTTATTTCTTCTCTGACCCAGTTATTCTTCAGTAGCATATTGTTTAATCTCCATGTAT
>NW_011889120.1:281759-282181 GCF_000151845.1 Pteropus vampyrus
ATTTACCATCAACCATTTTCTTTTGTGCGTGCCTTATTTCCATTATTCATTGCGAATTTAGATCTTTGAATCCTCCCCTTTTCAGTCATTTTTGTCTCAATTTGTCTCTATGTATGCTGAACTTTCACTACTATCTTGCTATAGCAAATCTCATTGTTTAAGCTTAGAATGCCCTGTCAAAACAATTTTTTATAAGTATTTGATCTACAAGATCTGCAAGAGAAATGAACAGAACAAATGTATGGAGGAGAACATATGGCTGGGGTTGGGAGTTACTTTTACCTCACTGAGGACAAATCCAATAGATTAGATGACTCTTATTCATCCTGATCTCTGTTGTTTTGATTTAGGATAGAAAATAATTTTCTATTTTGGACAAGCTTTTAAGGAAAATAATAACATTAGTCAATGTTTGTTGAGGG
>NW_011889120.1:282231-289248 GCF_000151845.1 Pteropus vampyrus
AATGTATGGAGGAGAACATATGGCTGGGGTTGGGAGTTACTTTTACCTCACTGAGGACAAATCCAATAGATTAGATGACTCTTATTCATCCTGATCTCTGTTGTTTTGATTTAGGATAGAAAATAATTTTCTATTTTGGACAAGCTTTTAAGGAAAATAATAACATTAGTCAATGTTTGTTGAGGGTTGGGTTGGCAGGGAGACTCAGGATGGGAATAGATCGAGGATCGGCCCCAAGGATGGATCATCATTGAATGAGCCAAGTGTTCTTACTTTAATGAATGGGATGGAAATAAGCATTGCAACAAATGCAAGTCCCCAAAATTTTATCTCCTCAAAGAAGAGGACAAAATAAGTGTCATATATAACATATTAGTATCCCCCCAAAAGAAATCTACATCAAATTTAGAACTAGAAGAAAAATCAAGTTATCTTTTATTCTTCAGTTATTCTTCATTTATATCATTACATTACTATTTTAGAGATAATTAGTAGTGAATGACACTGTGTGATGCGATGCAAAGAGTTAGACTTTGAAGTCAAACACACCTGGATGTGAATCTTGGGTTACGAGGTGTATGTTCTGGGCCTACTTCATTGAATTGTTATCAGGATTAAATGAGATAAGAAATATAGACCATGTGCCCAGTACATAGCAATTGCTCAATAAAAGTAACCAGCAAGTCATTGTAGTAGCAGTAATATTAATTAATAGTCTTTCTGAGCCTCAGTTTCTTCATTTGTAAATGAGTAAAATAAGACCCACTTTATAAGAGTTTTGAGAATAAATTTCCAAATAAAATAATTTATTTAAAATACCTAGGCCAGTGTCTGACTCAAAGTAGGCATTCAATTAATGTAGTAGTTGTTGTTATTGGTATGCTTTTGTTTGTCCAGGACCTCGTAACCTTTCCTTGCTGATCCCAGGCCCCACTTTCTGGCTATGTCCTTAAAATCTCTGGAGGTTGGCTATTTGGTCAGTTTTTCTGTACCATAGTTATCGCTCTACCCCAGGGCATGGGACATACAATTAGGTATGCATATCATGCTCTTAAAACAGCAGTTAGGAAAGCTGGTTTGGTTTGATCCTATTCTAAGTTCTCTTTCCCTGATTCCTTCGGCACTCTTTCCCCGACTGGCACTCTTTAACTGTTACCAATCTCCTTTAAGTCACTGCTTAAACACAAGTATTTTTATCTGAGGGAAGAAAGCAGGATTATTGCTTAAGACAAAGTCCTCAGGGCAGTTGCATTCAGAAATTATGGTATGGCGAAATCTCTATTCTAGACAAGACTTAGCAGTTTTTTGCTTGGACAATGAAAGGAGTAGCCCAAGTAAGAGGTAAAATGGGGGAGAACCAAAATCCTAGTCTCACAGGATGAACCAAGTGGTATCAGGGGTGGGGACAAATGGAGACTGTTTCTTGTTTTTACAGTCTATTTATAAACCCCAAATAATCTCCCTTTTGTTGAAAGGGACCTTTGCTCTTTGAAATGCAACAAAGCTCAGCTTTGATTAAATACTTTTATTGTGAATTTGTGAAGCACCTGAATTTATAAAATGTGGCTCTGGAAAAAGCAAATGGTGCAGAGAAATCTGGCTCATTCTAACAAACCCAAGCACAGAAGAAATAATAATTTCCTGTTCCACTGAGGTTGCTGAGGTTGCTATCTTTTTGATTTATCTTAACTTTCGTTTTGCTTTAATGTTAAGTGTTCCAAACAAGCAATGAATATAAAATGAATATGGCCTAACTTCTTAAAATTAACTATTAAATCCTATAGGACTTCCATTTTCCATTTCCTGTCTGTTGTCCTAATTAAACGCAATTATGAAACGATATGCAGCTTGATTCAATCACCTCAGTTTTTTTAAAAAAAGTTATATTTGTCTTTTTTCTGGACAGTAAACTAATGGATGTTCATTGTAAACGAAATGTAGAAATTTCACAAAGGCCAATGAAAAAGAAAAATCACTCATAGCCCCACTAGAGAAATAAACACTATTAACATGTTGGTGAAGATTGCTCCTGTACCTTTCTAGGCGTTTGTATGTTTTATTTAATCAGGATCATAGTACATACATATATTGCTTTTGTGTTCACATTTTAAAGTCATTCAAAGTCTTTCTCAACATGATTTTTATGGCTGTATAGTGTTTCATCAAATGGTTAATTTAGATAGCCAATCTCAAATTGTTGACCATTTGAGTTGTTTCTAGGTATTTTTGCTGTTTTAATACTTCAGGGAGCATTCCTGTACATACATTTGGGTACATCCATGATTATTTCTCTAGGATGGGAAATTCCTAGGAGGGAAGTTTCTATGCAAATGGCATATTTATTTTAAAAGGATATTTTTTTTATTTTGTAGAACCTACCACAAGTACAACAAAATGACTCTTCTTGTAATTATTTTTCAAATGACTGACTTCCCAAGTAGTCAGTAAATTCCAACATTTTGGCTTCTAATCTATATCTCATTCACTGTCTTTCATGTCTGAAAGAAGTATAAAAATCTTCAGTCAAGAACATGTGTCTATGTTTTTAGTTTGGGAAACCTGGTAGCCTTAACCATATGCCATGAAAGCAAAGTGTTCAGTAAAGTCCCAGATATTTGCACACCTAACACAGATGTTCCCTACTCATATCTACTTGCCTCTGTGTGTGCAGACACAGTCTAGCTTCTGGTACCTAGCTGAAGCTCAAAAACTACTTGAATGAATGAATGAATGGCCATCTGGTAAGGATTACATCAATTTGCATTCCCATTAATAATGAGAGGAGCTTATATCTTATAACTTCAGTCAGCTAACTTTCAGGCAAAATCTTACCTATTGTATCAATGCACAATTGTTTAAGAAAATATATTTGAACAGTTTAAGCAGATAAAATTAACAGAGTCACTCAGTATCATCAAAAAGCATGTGATGTTAATTTACCGACTTTATATGTCACTCTAGAGCAGCACTGTCCAAAATATGATATAAGCCACTTACTTGATTTAAAATTTTCTCGTACCACATTAAAAAATAAAAAGAACTGAGTGAAATTAATTTTAATAATAAATTTTATTTAATCCAATATATCTAAAATATCACTTCAACATATAGTAAATATAAAAATTTATTAATGTTACATTTTCTTTTATACTGTCTTCAAAATCCGGTGTATTTTATACTTAGAGCACATTGCAACTCATACATAAAATTTTCATCAGAAATGTTTTACTTGTGTTTAGATTTCATAACATTTACAGTTATTCCATACTCAAAGTGTTCCAAAATACTCATATTCAGGTTGTTTCAAATATACAACAAAGTGCGATGGAATGAGTTAGACTTTGAAGTCAAACACACCTGGATGTGAATCTTGGGTTACGAGGTGTATGTTCTGGGCCTACTTCATTGAATTGTTATCAGGATTAAATGAGATAAGAAATATAGACCATGTGCCCAGTACATAGCAATTGCTCAATAAAAGTAACCAGCAAGTCATTGTAGTAGCAGTAATATTAATTAATAGTCTTTCTGAGCCTCAGTTTCTTCATTTGTAAATGAGTAAAATAAGACCCACTTTATAAGAGTTTTGAGAATAAATTTCCAAATAAAATAATTTATTTAAAATACCTAGGCCAGTGTCTGACTCAAAGTAGGCATTCAATTAATGTAGTAGTTGTTGTTATTGGTATGCTTTTGTTTGTCCAGGACCTCGTAACCTTTCCTTGCTGATCCCAGGCCCCACTTTCTGGCTATGTCCTTAAAATCTCTGGAGGTTGGCTATTTGGTCAGTTTTTCTGTACCATAGTTATCGCTCTACCCCAGGGCATGGGACATACAATTAGGTATGCATATCATGCTCTTAAAACAGCAGTTAGGAAAGCTGGTTTGGTTTGATCCTATTCTAAGTTCTCTTTCCCTGATTCCTTCGGCACTCTTTCCCCGACTGGCACTCTTTAACTGTTACCAATCTCCTTTAAGTCACTGCTTAAACACAAGTATTTTTATCTGAGGGAAGAAAGCAGGATTATTGCTTAAGACAAAGTCCTCAGGGCAGTTGCATTCAGAAATTATGGTATGGCGAAATCTCTATTCTAGACAAGACTTAGCAGTTTTTTGCTTGGACAATGAAAGGAGTAGCCCAAGTAAGAGGTAAAATGGGGGAGAACCAAAATCCTAGTCTCACAGGATGAACCAAGTGGTATCAGGGGTGGGGACAAATGGAGACTGTTTCTTGTTTTTACAGTCTATTTATAAACCCCAAATAATCTCCCTTTTGTTGAAAGGGACCTTTGCTCTTTGAAATGCAACAAAGCTCAGCTTTGATTAAATACTTTTATTGTGAATTTGTGAAGCACCTGAATTTATAAAATGTGGCTCTGGAAAAAGCAAATGGTGCAGAGAAATCTGGCTCATTCTAACAAACCCAAGCACAGAAGAAATAATAATTTCCTGTTCCACTGAGGTTGCTGAGGTTGCTATCTTTTTGATTTATCTTAACTTTCGTTTTGCTTTAATGTTAAGTGTTCCAAACAAGCAATGAATATAAAATGAATATGGCCTAACTTCTTAAAATTAACTATTAAATCCTATAGGACTTCCATTTTCCATTTCCTGTCTGTTGTCCTAATTAAACGCAATTATGAAACGATATGCAGCTTGATTCAATCACCTCAGTTTTTTTAAAAAAAGTTATATTTGTCTTTTTTCTGGACAGTAAACTAATGGATGTTCATTGTAAACGAAATGTAGAAATTTCACAAAGGCCAATGAAAAAGAAAAATCACTCATAGCCCCACTAGAGAAATAAACACTATTAACATGTTGGTGAAGATTGCTCCTGTACCTTTCTAGGCGTTTGTATGTTTTATTTAATCAGGATCATAGTACATACATATATTGCTTTTGTGTTCACATTTTAAAGTCATTCAAAGTCTTTCTCAACATGATTTTTATGGCTGTATAGTGTTTCATCAAATGGTTAATTTAGATAGCCAATCTCAAATTGTTGACCATTTGAGTTGTTTCTAGGTATTTTTGCTGTTTTAATACTTCAGGGAGCATTCCTGTACATACATTTGGGTACATCCATGATTATTTCTCTAGGATGGGAAATTCCTAGGAGGGAAGTTTCTATGCAAATGGCATATTTATTTTAAAAGGATATTTTTTTTATTTTGTAGAACCTACCACAAGTACAACAAAATGACTCTTCTTGTAATTATTTTTCAAATGACTGACTTCCCAAGTAGTCAGTAAATTCCAACATTTTGGCTTCTAATCTATATCTCATTCACTGTCTTTCATGTCTGAAAGAAGTATAAAAATCTTCAGTCAAGAACATGTGTCTATGTTTTTAGTTTGGGAAACCTGGTAGCCTTAACCATATGCCATGAAAGCAAAGTGTTCAGTAAAGTCCCAGATATTTGCACACCTAACACAGATGTTCCCTACTCATATCTACTTGCCTCTGTGTGTGCAGACACAGTCTAGCTTCTGGTACCTAGCTGAAGCTCAAAAACTACTTGAATGAATGAATGAATGACCATCTGGTAAGGATTACATCAATTTGCATTCCCATTAATAATGAGAGGAGCTTATATCTTATAACTTCAGTCAGCTAACTTTCAGGCAAAATCTTACCTATTGTATCAATGCACAATTGTTTAAGAAAATATATTTGAACAGTTTAAGCAGATAAAATTAACAGAGTCACTCAGTATCATCAAAAAGCATGTGATGTTAATTTACCGACTTTATATGTCACTCTAGAGCAGCACTGTCCAAAATATGATATAAGCCACTTACTTGATTTAAAATTTTCTCGTACCACATTAAAAAATAAAAAGAACTGAGTGAAATTAATTTTAATAATAAATTTTATTTAATCCAATATATCTAAAATATCACTTCAACATGTAGTAAATATAAAAATTTATTAATGTTACATTTTCTTTTATACTGTCTTCAAAATCCGGTGTATTTTATACTTAGAGCACATTGCAACTCATACATAAAATTTTCATCAGAAATGTTTTACTTGTGTTTAGATTTCATAACATTTACAGTTATTCCATACTCAAAGTGTTCCAAAATACTCATATTCAGGTTGTTTCAAATATACAACAAAGTTTTCCAATAACTGAGTCAAGTATCGCTTATTAAATTTTAATTCAAATAAAATTGAATTCCTCAGTGTCACTAGTCATACTTCAAATGCTCAATAGCCGCATGTGGCGTATTAGACAGCACTGCCAGCCCTTTAAATGAGTATCTTTTATATGGCCCACTAGCATTTAACTAGTTAGCAGATAAATCAGAGCCTGTTTTCAGGTGAGGACATGGAGAGTCTGAGAAGTTATCACTTATATAAGTTCACACAACTAGGACTTAGTTAAGGCTCAGTCTAGGCATTTAGACCCTAGAAGTTGAATCCTCTCCCCTGTCCCACTAGCTGAAAAAAACAACAAAACATCGGTGTGCAAATATCTGGGACCTTCCTAGACTCTGCTTTCATGGCATATGGTTATGGCTACCATGTTGCCCAAATTAAAAACAAAGACATGTGGTTTTAACAAAAGATTTTTGCACTTCTTTCAGGAGTGAAAGGCAGTAAGAGAGACATAGTTTGGAAACCAAAATGTTGGAATTTGAGGAAATTTCAATACATTATGGCAATGGCTTCCAGTTTCTTTTAAGCAGCAGAAATTTTTGTCTCCGAGATCTTAGAACCCCAAAATATAAAATTAACAAAAGTGAAGCTGCTCTGTCACATCATAGTAGGGGCTCCCAGAGTATTAATGATCAATCGACATCCCCGTTGGCCACCTCTTTTCTTCACCATGGCAGCTCTGAAGTAACACTCCAGAACCACACAATCCCATGAAGCAGCATTTAAAAACCACTGTTTAAAAAGGGATTCTGCTTTCAGAAATATGGAGTCAGTGTACTTTTCCCTATTTCACCCACTAAATACAGCTAAAAACCCTGGACATTATATATAAAACAAATATAAGACTC
>NW_011889120.1:290258-377962 GCF_000151845.1 Pteropus vampyrus
GTGTGAGATGGTATCTCACTGTGATTTTGATTTGCATTTTCCTAATAGCTAGCCATGTTGAGCATCTTTTCATATATTTGTTGGCCATTTATATGTGTTCTTGGGAGAAATGCCCCATGACTATTTTTATAACTGGAAATTTACACATCTTAATCCCTTCCCCTTTTTCAACCAACCCTCCTCCCATCTGGCAACCCTCAAATGTTTTCTGTATCTTTGAGTTTGTTTCTGTTTTGTTTGTTCATTTATTTTTATTTTTATTTTTTTAGATTCCACATCTGAGTGACATCACAATGGTATTTGTCTTTATCTGACTTATTTTACTTATCATAATACCCTCTAGGTCCATCCGTGTTGTAATCTGGTTTGTTTTTTGTTTCATTTTGTTTTGTTTTGTTTTGCTTTTTGTTTTCACTTCAAATATCACAGTTTGAGTACTAGAAAAACTGGCAAACTAGGAACTCCAATGGGCACAAACAGGAAAAAGCCTCAAGAAAAGCGTGCCCTCACTAGCCAAAGAATTACAAAAGGGACAACCTAGCCAAACAGAAAACTTTAAGACAATAACCATTCTATTCCAGCTAAACATCATAAACAACACTGCAGCCTCCACCCCCATCTTCATCAGCAGGAGCCAAGTGGGAAACCCACACTTCCACACTCACCAAGCTGTAACAAGGCACTGAAAGCCACCCAGCAGGGTTTATCCAACAAGGCCAGGTGAGGAGCCAGGACTTTCATCTCCACCAGGTGGTAACAAGGCTCACCCACCTCCTGGTGTCAGTGGACACTATGGGGGAAACCTGGACTTCTAGTCCTACTTGGCAGTCATAAGGCACTATTGGAGTGATGTCGGAGGGGGCCTAGGAGAGAGTCAAAACCTTCACCACCACCCAGTGGTAATGAGGCCTCCCACCCACAGTGCCAGTGGAAGCTATGTGAGGAATGGTAAAGAGATACCCTTGTTTCTCCCAGCCAGGGTGGTGTTGGCAGAGGCCCAGTACAGGAGGAAGCTGAACTCCTACCTTATCCCAGCAGTCTAAGGAGTCCTCCCCAACTAGGTGTCAACAGAGCCCAAGGGAGAACCTAGATTTCTATTTCTACCTAGCAGTAACAAGGCAGCACCCCTCCCTCCTCCCTGCTAGAGTGATGTCAAAAGAGACCAGCTGAAACAGAAGCTTTAAATCAGATCCAGCATCTCATAACATAATACCAAACATGTCCAAGTTTCAACTGAAAATCATTTCTCACACCAAGAACTTGGAAAAACTCAAATGAGAAAAGACAATCAACAAACACCATCACTGAGATGACAAGGGTGTTAGAATTATCTGACAAGGATTTTAAAGCATTCATCATAAAAATGCTTCGATGAGCAATTATGAACATGCCTGAAATGAATGAAAATTAGAACCTCTCACCAAAGTAAGAGAAGATATAAAGAAGAATCAAATGGAAAATTTAGAAGTGAAAAATTAAAAATTCAATGGATGAGCTCAACAGCAGGATGTAAAGGATGGACAAGAGAATTGGTCAACTGGAAGATAGAACAATAAAAATTACCTAATCTGAACAAGAGAGAAATTGGACTAAAAAAATAAATAAATGAACAATTTCAGTGACCTGTGGGACTAAAACAAATAATCTAACATCTGTGTCATCAGAATCCCAAAATGAGAGCAGGAGGGTCATGTTTAGAAAGTATTTGAAGAAATGATGGCTAAAACATTTCCAAATTTGGCAAGAAACACAAACAGATTCAAGTAGCTAAGTAAATCCCAAATGGGATAAACCTAAGGCATTTCACACAAGTATACGTCATAACCAAACTTCCGAAAATAAACGACAAAGGAAAATTCTTGAAAGCAGTGAGAGAAAAATGACACGTTACCTATAGGGGGGAGATAATTTGAATGACAGATCTCTCATAAGAAACTAGGGAGGTCAGAAGGAAGCAGCATAAGATTTCTCCAGTGCTAAAGAAAAAAAAGAACTGCCAACCCAGAATTCTACATCCAGTGAAAGGAAACTTCGAGAATAAAGGAGGAAATAAAGACATTCTCAAATGAAGGAAAAATAAGAGAATCTGTTACTAGCAGACCTATGCTAAAATAATGGCTAAAAGGAAATTCTCTAAACAGAAAGGAAATGATAAAAGAAAGAAATCTTGGAACATAGGGGAAGAAGAAAGAATAATGGAAATTATCAAAATATGGCTAAGTATAAAAGACCATCCTCCTTCTGAGTTTTATAAATTATGCTTGATAGTTCAAGCAAAAATTATACTAGTGTCATGGAGTAGTTCTCAATGTATACAGAGGAAATCTTTAAGACAATTATAATCTAAATGGTAGAGGATAAAGGGACATAAAGTGAAATATGATTTCTAAACTTCACTCAGGCTGATAAAGCATTGATACTAGTAGACCGTGATAAGATATATATATTTGTAATATAGTAATTAGAGAAATCATTTTAAAATTTATTCAGAGATACATTCAGAAACACGATAAATCAAATAAACACAAATAAAAAAAAAAAACAAGTCACATAAAAAACACAAGTAAATCAACATAGAATTCTAAAGAATGTTCAAGTAACCCACAGGAAGAAAATAAAAAACAGAACAAACAGAAAATAAAAAAATAGTGACAGCACCAACTTCTCTCAAGGATGTAGAAAAAATGCATCTCTCATACACTGCTCGTGGGAATGTAAAATGGTACAGCCCCACTGGAAGATAGATTCCCAGTTTCTTTAAAAACTAGACATACACTTACCATATGATTCCAGCAGTCTTCACTCCTGGGCATTTGTCAGAGAGAAATGAAAATGTATGACCACACAAAACCTGTACTTGATTTTTCATAGTGGCTTTATTTGTAGTAGCTAAAAACTGAAAACAACCAAAATGTTTTATAAGAGGTGAATGGTTGTGGTACATCCACACCATGGAATACTACTCAACAACTAAGGAATGAATTATTGATACAACAACTGGATGAATCTCAAGAGCACTATGCTGAATGAAAAAGACCATCTGAAAAGATCACAGACTGTATGATTCCATTTATGTAACATTCTCAAAATAACAAAAGTATAGAGATAAAGAATAAATTAGTAATTGCCAAGAGTTATGGATGGTGTAGGGAGAATGGTAGGTAGAAATATAAAAGGATGGCATGAAGGAAATCTTTGTGGTAATGGAACAGTTCTGTATCTTGACTGTGGTTTCTATAATTATTTCAAAATTTTAAAAAAACTGGTCAGATTGAACCATATCAAATATTGGTTAGATTGTGGAGTAACTGGAACTTTCAAACACTGCTAGTAAGGGTATAAACAGATGCAATCACTTTGGAAAATAGAAATAGTTTGGCCATACCCCATACCTACTAAAGCTAAGTGTGTGTGTGTGTGTGTGTGTGTGCGCGCGCGCGCGCATGCGTGCGCGCGCTTGTATCTTTTGGTTTGACAGCTCCAGTCAGTATATACTCAAGTGAAATGAGAGAGTATGTCCACCAAAAGACATTTAAAAGAATGCTCACAGTACTTTTATTCATAATATCCCCAAACTAGAAACAACTCAAATAGCCATGAACATTAAAATGGACGAGTAAATTAAAGTATATTCATACAATGGAAATGAGATAGCCATGAAAAGAACTGACTTTTGCTACATTCAGTCACATGTTGGAGTCTTAGAGACATTTTGTTGAGCAAAAGGTCCTGGACACAAAAGAACGCATATTGTGTGATTCTATATATGTGAAATTCAAGAACTGGCAAAACCAACCAAAAGAGGTGATAGAGATCAGAATACTGATTATCTCAGGCAAAGGGTATAGGTATTTACTGGGAAAGTCATGAAGGAACCTTCTGGGGCTATGGAAATTATCTATACTCTGCTGTGTTTACATACCTATGTAAAAATTCATCAAGTTGTACACTTAAGATTAGAGCGCTTTACTGTACATAAGTAAAACTTCAATAAAAAGAAAAAACAAGAAACGACAAACCAAACCACTGCTCTGGGGAGACTTTTCTGCAATGTCTGGGCTATTGGGTCACTTTGAATGGGGCACAGAAGTGAGGAGCTGTCTGTGATAAAAACAGATACACCTTCCTGCTCTTGCGGGCCGCCCTTGGTGGCAGCATTTAAACCCCAAATCTGGTGTCCCTGACTCCTCACCCCAAGCAATGCTTACGTTACACTATACATTTATTCACCTTTGTTAAAGAAGTTATCACTCCTTGGGAGGAATATCTGTTTACAAATATTTGTGGCAGGAAATGTAGCATAGTACTAAGGTATGTGGGATGTGAAGTCAGATTTCCTGGGTTTGAATCCCTATTCTGTCACTTACTAACGCTATTTTGGGCAAGACTTTAAGCTCTGTGGCTCTTCAGTTTCCACCTCACAGTGAGTTATGATATCTAGTAAACTCTAAATTACAGTTAGGTAAGATAGGCACAACAATACACCATTCTTTCACATTCTGGGGCAAGAAGCAAATCTGATTCATTCCTATGTCCCTAGCACTTAATACCATGCTTCCCACACAACAAACCACCAGTATAGCATAGTCATTAAAAGCAAGGACTCTAGAGCCACACAGACCTGTGTTCAAAACCCGGCTCTACCACTTATAGCTGTGTGGTATTAGGCATATGACTTAAACTCTCTGATGTCAATCTCGTTGTTTATAAAATGAGAGAATTAAATGACATAATTCATAAGAAGTGCTTAGCACAGTGTCTGCTGCATAGTATAGAGGCTAAAATATATTAACCTAAAAATAAATATCTCTTTAACTGAATTGAACTGTCAAGGGATTGTAGTTGAATATAGAAAGCAGACATCTGTACTTCTCTGAGTAATCTAAACCTAAAGTCTACATGGGGTTTTGAAGACATTATTTGCCCCCAGAGGGTCCATCATAACAAAAATGTATAATATACTATTCGAGAGAGCTAAATTTCTTTTACTTCAGACTCAGCCTCTGAGGGGAGAGAAGATGTGAACTGCTTCCACTGGAGCAAAATGGGTGAGCCAGAGGGAGGGGAAGGAAAAGCTGTCCTCTCTATCCCCTCCTTCCAGATAAAGGCAAACTACTGCACAGAGCTGGTGTGTGGTGATGGGCCCACTGAGGGGTATTGATTTGTTCTTTCCAGGAAGAAATGCACATTATTCATTTTTTAATAGGCTGTCTTGTTCTGGAAGGTAACTCCTGTGACTTTGAAATAATGCACTGTGTGTTTTAAGTATTGGCTGCTTTGGAGGGAAGGTAGGCCGTTTTGATTAAGTGGATACACAGGAGAGCTTTGTTCTGGGTACCATGATTAATGGAGGAAATATCCTAAGTCCTGTTCTCTGCCTGTTCTTCACTAGACTCTCATGGCACCTGATCTCCCCAGAGCTCGTTATGGCTAATAACTTGTTCTGCGGTGCTGTCTTCTCCCATACAGTCAAAAGTGTAATTCTACACAGTGGTTTGAAAAGTTCCTAGTCCAGTATCATTATGCCTGGCACCAGTCACTTTTCCAAACATTTCCACATCACTGTATAATTTTGTTCTCACAACAGCAACCTGGTGAGGTAACATACTGACCTATTTTGCTGCCAAGAAAACTAAGGCAGAAAATGGAGAACTAATGGAATAGGAGTTAGCCATTCTGAAGGAGGAGGAGCTACAGAGGCATTTAGAACCTAATTAATCACTTAATTAATTAGTTAAGTAATACCACGTAGCAGATGGTGCTCTTTCTGCTAAGAAAAAGACAGAAAAAAATAGATATATTGAAACACTGGGAACTTAAGTCAGTGAAACACTTAGGAATATGTCCCCCAAATATACTGGGAACACTTTATGGAATAGAGATTCCAAACAGTTGTACTAAATATAATTTGCTTCTATATTCATGAGGTTACTCATTAATTATCTCTGTAAATATCTATTACATGCCTCTTCAGTGCAAGACGCACTGGAGAAATGGAAAATGAAGAACAAAGATGACCTCAAGAAGTTTACCATAGAGTAAAGGGGATTTTAAGTTACACAAATAAAACAGAATATGGAAAGTGACTCTAGGTTTTTGGAAGAGGGAGAGGCCCATCAGAGCAGCAAGCTATCTCAGGAAAGATTTCATCAAAGGCAACTCAGCCTGGAGAAACTCAGATTGGCACAAACAGTGAGGGTATGGGTCCCCACCAGAGGAAGGGGCTGGCATATATAAACACGTTGGCATCCAGAAAGCACGAGGCTTTCTCAGAGTGTCAGAATGACTACAGTTGGGCCTATTACTATTGAGGCCTACTTTAGAATGCTTGAGGAAAGGAGCATGATCTAAATCCTCTTATAATGTGGATTCTCCCCACTTGGGGAATGCATCATCATACGAATTCAAAGCAGCGTTTGTGTGCTTTCTGGTAGCACTGGTGCAATTCTTTGGCTGGGATGTGGCAGAGGAGAGAAGCTTCCAGCCAAGCAGGTTTTGTACCATCCAAGAATTGTGCAGCTTTGTTCTGTGAGCCCAAATGTGGATAGCTGTGCAGTTCTGGGCTGAGAGCTCACCTACCCTGGCTTTGTCCCAGGCAGCTGTTCTCACAGCTGTCTTCACTAGATGACCTTTTATATTGTTGCCCCTGCTCGAGGGATAAACCTGGAGATGAGGTACAAACTCCCTTCCCGGCAAGCTGTAGGACAGAGGGATTAGGATGCAACCTTGTTTGTGCCCTCATGGAATTACTGACCACAGTGACCTGGAATGGCCTCTGCAGTTATTTTTAAGCCAAGTAGTTGGGAATTAGCCATCACTTAGAATTTAATATGTGTGTTTCTTGGTCCCCTAACAGAATAACTTTGCTCAGTTAACATGCAATATGCCTACCCTTGTATGCCACATAGAATACAACTGTGCTGTTTTCTAATAGTTGCTCATATCAGAGTCTAGGATGGTGGATCATCTTGAGCCTTTAGCTGCTAATTTTAGTCTCCAGAAGGGAATTGCTTCAGAGATCCTTTCTTATAGGCAGGCTTGAGTCAATATTAGCCCTTATCTACATATTCTCCTTCACAAACCAACAGCATCAGGGTTTTCTCCCTGTATCAGCAGGAGGGATACAAGAGGCTTTCCAGCTTGGGAGGAATGCCCAAAGGATCAAGGCTTGTTAGTTGCCAGGGTTCTATTGCTTCCTGGACGGCTAGTTTGGCCTCTGATCTCTAATCTATTCTGCCATGTGGTTCTTATGGACTTGGCTTCTTTACTGCATGGCTGCAATTTGACCCTCTGCCTCTCACCTGTCTGGCTTCTCAGTCTCCCTATCCGTCCGCTCAGCTTGCCACTCCCTAGAACTCCTGCAAGTCCTTCAACAAAGAGACAGTTCCCCACCTCCAAGCCCCTGGTTCTGCCTTCACCATGGGCCTGACTGAATTGTAGCATCTTACAGAAGAACTACATAGTCCATCCCTTCCAACCCATTCTTTTCCTTGCACTTGGTTCTGATCCTTGACTCAGCCCTCCAGATGTGGCTGTGTGTACTGTCTTTGCAAACCCCTTCTGCCTGTGTTGGTACTACTGATACCACGTCCACATGTACAAACCATATGACTCAGCAGTCCTACTCCAGATATATATCCAGAAGAACTGAAAGCAGGAACACAAACAGATCTCTGTACATGAATGTTCATAGAAGCACTTTTCAGAAAAGGCAAAAGGTGGGAACAACTCAGGTGTCCATTGACAAAGGAATGGATAAACAAATGTGGTGTAGCCACACGATGGAATATTATTCAGTCATTAAAAGGTATGAAGTTCTGACACATGCTACAGCATGGATAAACCTTGAAAACATTATGCTAAGTGCAAGAAGTCAGACACAAAAGGACAAATATTATATGATTCCACTTATATGAAGTATCTAGAATAGGAAAATTCATACAGATAGAAAGCAGAATAGAGGTTACCATGGGCTGGGGTGAGGGAGGAAGGAGTGAGGAGCCATTGTTTAATTGGTATATTGAGGATGATGAAAAGGTTTGGGGTATAGATAGTGGTGATGGGTACACAGCATTGTGAATGTAATTAATGCCACTGAATTGCACACTTACAAATGATACACATGACAAATATGTACATTTTACCACAATTTAAAAAACTGTTAAAGTGTCTATTACCAGCACAGTCTGAGTTACCCCAATAAGCTTTCTTCTTTTGGTGCCTGGCAAACACTTCACCTCTCAGTACATCTGTGGACAGCAGCTGGCACATAGAAACGCTCAGATGTGAAAAACAGATGAGCTAACATAAGGATAGAACTGACTATACACTAAAGGCCTTGCCATTTCCAGCAGAGTTTAATCAGCAGGACTGCCACGGCCTTGAAAGGTTACAAAGACAAATATACTCATAAGGAAAAGAGTCAGAGACAGCGTTTGTTAACATGGCAGAGAGAAGCAGCAGAGTAAATTGAAAAGTGGGGAGGGCGCCTTGCATGTGCTAGGAAGTGGAAACACTGAGCTCATCCCCCGCCCTACCCCCATTCCTCAAGCTTCTTTCTTGGATCAGCACAATTGTAGGAGAAACCTGGTCTCAGAACAGCCATTCTGTCCCTGGCACCATTGCTTCCCCAAGAGAACAGCGTCTCTGGAATTCGTCCAGGAACAAAATGGATTTTTAGGGATCAAAGACTTAATTCACATGAAAAGCAAGGTTTACAGCTGAGCAGAATTACTGTTTAGTGCTTTATTTTCTCCTTTCTGTAATTTATTTCTGGTGTGTTAGAAAACCCTAGGGAGAAATTAATGGGATTTTTTAAAAAAATTTAAGACTGGCTCAAGTGATATTTCCATTATACTTCCCAAACCTCAAAATTAAAAAGGCTTCATGAGAAATATCTCTCAATGTTCTAAATAATTTCTTTAAGGTGTATGCTATAATATTTTTTGTATTTCTAAGTTTAAAATACACTTCCTAAAATATGTAAATGGCAGTGTCAGGCAATTGCTAGATAGTCCATTCTGTGGACAGAAAATGGAAGCCCAGAGAGGAATAGCTGCAGCCTACTTTGCTTTGTTTGTGGGAGAGGTAGGACTAGAGCCAAACCCCCCTAACTCTTAAAATCCACGCCTCTTTTCTAAAATACCATTCTGAACAGATGCAATGCAGGGATTAGTATCAGGTTTCTTGGCCAAGGTCAAAATGACAAGTCAGCAGCATGAGAAAATCTGAGAAGTGAGGGATTAAGCACCTAGAACTCAAAATCTTTAGGAGTGAGATGACCTTGTTCCTGAACTTTAACCTTCCAGGCTGTGTTGGTCCCAGCCAGGGTGCGCCCAGCTGCCAATCACACTGGGATACCGCCTCAGTGGAAGGCCTATTATGGAGGCATGAGTAAAGCAGAATTGGGTAGGCCTGGGACTAAGGGACCTTGCTTTGGGTAGCCTGTAGTTCAAATCACAATGTTCCAAATATTAGGGAAGCCTTGGGTCTGGAAGGACATCAATACAAAAGGGGTTCAATTCAGTGAATGGGACACCATGGTAAGAATCTCTGGCCAGATTCTGCATCTGTGGGGCATCTGTGGGTCTCAGCCAGTGGCTGAACATAGTCAACTCCAGCACCTTGGAGAGAGAGAAATGCAAGAGCCTAGAAGGCTAGGCAGCTAAGCTTGGTCAAACAAGGGCCTGATTCCTGGCCAAAGGGTTTACAAATGTGGAGAAAGACAACAGTTCAGGTACACAAACTAGATACACGGGGTGAGAAGTAAGGTATCATTTAGCAATGCTTCTGGCTTAACAGAAAAACAGCTTACAGTGGCTTAAACCTATGAGCATTGTTGTTTACTTAATAAAGAGTTCGGAGATAAGCAGTCCCAGGATTCGTTCAGCAGCTCAACAAGGGTACTGAGATTTCAGGTCTTTTTCATCCTTCCCTTCTATCATTCTTCAGCATGTTGGCTTCTTTGCCCTTGGACTTGCTAGCTAATGGTCACGAATGATTGCCACAGCTATAAGCATCGTATCTTTACTTAACTGACCCCAAAGGCAGAAAGTAAGGGAAAATATTTCTCAGAAGAATTCTCCTTATGTCTCATTGGACAGAGCGGTGTCACATGACTACACAAGAACACGTAGTATTTCACTTTGTACTTCTACAATATAAGGTAGGCAAAGGAAAAAGAGGAATGGTGGTAGGATAGACAGCCAATAGCATCTGCCACAGCATGGCAAGGAGGCTACAGCTTGATGGCATATGCTAAGGCTCAAGGTCTCCCCACCAAGCATCCCAGACACCAGGCTCGGGCAGCCAGACCCATTCCAGACACTCATTTCCTAGTGAGGATGGGGCTTCTAATACTCTTGCCCAGGTGGCTCAGGGTCTGTATGAGACTAAACCTTCGGTTGAAGGTCTTTAACACAGACATGTTTTTGGAACAATCTTCTTAACCTGAAACCGTGTGCACGAAATGCTCTCTTATACAAGCAATAGTGGCAAGGTCCATCATTATGCCCTCCCAGGAGCTCGGCTGCTGCCATGAGTTCACTGTCCATCTTTGCACGGATGTCAGGAACTGCAAGGCCTGGCTGCACTTAGATGAGAGGAGGCATTGCCATGCTGGGGCTGCCCAAGCCTTACTCAGTGACAAAGTTTAGTGAAACTGCCCCCTAAGATCCTGACCTCCTCAGGTGCTCTTAGGAGTCCAGGGCCCCAAAGTAGTTGCTGTGATAGGCTTTCTAGGTGTCTTGGCAACTGAGTATCCCGAAAAACCAGATGGACCCTCTCCTGACTGATACAATTCCAAATCACAGCAACTGTAACCAGAGCCAGTAGTGACAGCTAACACATATAACATTTACTGTGCACCAGAAACATGTTCTATGCCATTTTTATGCCCAAACTTATTTAACAGTCATAAGAATCCTGCGAGTAGGTACTGTTATCACCACAGCCACTTTATAGATGAGAAAACTGAGGCACAGACATAAAATAGCTTTTGTCTTAAGGAACTTGCTCAAGGTCACACAGCTAGTAAATTGCAGAGCCAGGATGTAAAGCTAGGCAGCCAGAAGCCATGCTCTTAACCACGACACTGCCTCTTATTCAAGTAAAATTTGCAGTGCTTTGAACCAAACATTGCAAAAATGCAGCTCATGGAGGCAGTAGGAAGCACATGGATAATGAAAGAATGCTGGGCACTGTCATTCATTCAGTCATTGGCCCCCAGGGCCTGGTGCCTTTAACCAGTGCTTTGGTGGTAGGTTGTCATGGCACCCACTAGGCAGTGAGGACCACTCCATCTGGACAGTGGCACGCTGTGTTAATATGAACCCTAAATGAAGAGCATCTAATCCAAATATTTGTGCAACTGCTCTGGGCCAGGCAAGATCAGATGTATGTTAGCATGGAGTTGTCACTTGGGTTATACTTAACATTCCTACATAATGGAGCTTTTGTGAACTTTTTAAAATACATAAACAAAACACACAGTTACTTCAGAGAGATTTTATGGCTGCCTGCCTAATGCTGACATAAAATAGCTCTTGTCTTAACTGTCGGAGTCATGAAGCACCAATTTTGAAACACAAATTTTGCTCCTGTTTTAATTGCTTTGTGCCTTTTTTGTCTGTGAAGCACCAAATATAAAATTTATTTTAAGAAGGCCTTTTACATATGTATATATGTTTTGTTCAGGGCTCCTTTTAAAGGTTACTCATCACTTTAAAAAATATATAAAATTAGGGCTAAAATATAAGGAATGTTTAATGACCTGGTGTTTTGAAGTTGTAATGATGAAAGTGAATCACCCTCTGACTTTGGCAACACCTTGAGCTAACTTGGCCTCTGTCAAGGGGAATGCCAACATTCTAAAAGTTCAAAAATAATGTTTCACCTAAGTTGGATATTTGGTATTTGCTTCTAGATGATGTGTGAATCATAGGGCAGGTATATAATATTTTCAGCCAAAGGGTGACTCTCTAATAACATAATCCAGTGCTGAGGCCATTGTTACCTCACTTTAAGCTGATTCACTTCAATGACACACATGAGTGATATTAATGACATAATGTGATAAATAATGACCAATGACTACCCTAATTCAACCTCTTTGATCATTAAAAACTTGATGATGAAAAAATGAGCAATATAGAATGAAGACTTCGTTTTGGACTGCTAAGATTGAGACAAAATTTAATATTTAGGATATAGTCCAAAAGCCATCTTAAAATTTCCTATTGCCCCCGATTAGATATAAGGAATGGCCTCCCATGAGAAAGTGGGCCACATGGGATGGTACCAGGTAAGATAGAACCTTCTAAGGCTCAGGTACAGAGCTAATTCTCAAGATTGGCCCTACACAAAAATATGCAGTCAGGAAATTTTGCCTACCTGCAATCCCCCATGTCCCTTTTTTGGCCTGGCCCCTTCTCCTCATTGTCTCACCTTTTACCCTTGCTTATCCTCTAGTGGAGGAAGGGATGGTCAGGGAAGGCCTCAAGGTCACTGTCTCTTTTCTAAACTCTTGGCTCTGATGTTCTAGTTATTTGGGGTGATCAGATCCATTCAGACACTGTTTCAGGCAACCCAGACTCATAGGAAATTAATAGTAGCAGCATTCCAAATTAATAGCTTACAATAGAAATGTAGTTTCCAGGCAGAACAGTGGATAAGAAATTCCCCCCCGACCCCCTACTTGCAAGATGGACTGCTTACATAAGGTAGAAGAAAACTGTAATAGTCAGATAGGCTAAGTTAGCCTGTAGTAACAAACAATTCAAACACTTCAGTAGTTTACAGCCAGCAAAGGGTATTTCTTATACAACATGTCTAGCATAGTTCTGCTCATATGTTGAGGCAAAAGGAAAAGAGAGATCATGAATCACAGGGGAAGAGTACTGAAGGGAGATGAAAAAGGGAATATTTGGGGGAATGGTAACACAAGTACACGGAATTATTTCTCAGAAGAGCCCTAGGCTTAGAGTAAAAAAACAGGGCTTTCCTTCCTGTTCTGATGTTTAACCAACTCTTGACCTTGAACAAATCATTTCACCTCTCTGATCTTTATTTTCACAATCAGGAAAATAAGGGGACTGGATTCCATGACTCTCAAGGTGCCTTCCACCTTGGAGAACAGAAGTTCCTGATGGCTAGAATAGGGACCCTCATACCCGCCAAGGACTGGAGTACACCACCAAAGTTTCTCTCCAAAAACTCTAAAAATCTTTTGATTTTATCAGAAAATACTTTATTTGGGCCATAAAAAGGCTGACATCTCAACTGGGGTTCTATGTCTGAACCCAAGAACACAGAAGGTGATTAAAGTGACTTCTCAATCCTCTCAGGGAGAATTGATAACAAGTACTGATCTAGATGCACAGAAAAGAGTTAATTCATTACATACAATGGTTGCCCATAGCACACTAGGGTCTAATTCTCCCTTATAATTGTCACCTATTTCTGTTCTTTGGCTTTGAAGGAGCTAAGTAAGCTCAGGCCTCCCCAAACTTTGTGAGAATATCAGTGCTGTCCCCAAATGCTTGCAAATTCCTAGGAGCTCATAATTTCCTGACCACTTCTTGAGAAGATTTCCAGCTCTTGCTGAGTCACACTCACATATTTCCTATTCTGTTGTCTTATCTCTGTCCAAGTGGGAAATGCGGCCCCTCATCCTTCATCTAGTTGAGGGAAAACAGCTATCCCAAAAGCAAAAGAACTAAGTCATGTGTCCTAAAATTTAAAAACCCAACAAAATAGATCCATAATGGTTTGTTCCCTCAACATTTAATCCTTCTATTCTTCTGAGTGAACACTGTAATTCTTTCTTTTTAAATAGTCACCTGACTTTTTCCAGATGAATACTCATTCTATTTCCTTTGACTCCTTTTGTTTTCAAAATGTATACTTGAATTTCTTTTCAAAGTATACATTTGTTTATGAATAAAAGAGTCTCCCATTCCTTGTGGATTCCAACACAATTTCTGGAAATAGATGGGAGGACAGGGTGAGGCATCTTAGATTACACTCATAAATAAGAGAAATGGTAAAACCGATGTGTTAAGAACTGAGGCAAATTTATATCTGGCTTGGTCTTGTAGCTGCTCTTCTCCTTTCTTCTCACATGAATATTTTTCAGTAAATGTCAAATGTTTCTATTTCAAAAATTTTTGAATCTGTGGTCTCATTTCCATGTCAATTTCAACAGAATACCTTCCAAAAATGTATAAGTTTATACAAATGCGAAGTACTGGATGACCTTGTTCTACAAGTCCTCCACCCTCCCACCACTGGGAAATTACCCAAGAGTCTGGCCTCCTGCCCTCTTGCCTGTACACCTGCCTACTCTCATTCTCAGCCTCACTCTCACCCTATACCTTGCTTACTTGCTCGCTTGCTATTTTACTCTCTAATTCTCATTCTCCTCTTTCCTGTCTTCACTCATTCCAGCAATTCCTATCCATTTCTAGGTAGGCGATTCTGCCTATATTTTTATTGTCTCCTTCCAATCAATGTCCAAATGCTTCATCTTCCATCTCCCAAGCAGCCTATCAAAGGATTTTAGACCCTCTGGTAGCAGCTGATGTAATCAAATTTTCACCCTGCTGTGCTAGCTTAAAAAGGAATTATCTGGTAAAGGTACAAATACTACTGCTGGGATGGTTTCGACCAACCTTAGTAACCATGTCAACAAGTTTTTTATCAGTGATCTTAGCCTCCCAGTGTCTGAGAACTGGGCTTCCTGTCTGTTTTGGTTCTCTCTTGTTGTATAAAACACACTTCAAAACCTAGGAGCTTAAACCACCATTTCATTGTCTTTCATCAGTCCCTTGGTTGTCTGAGCTCAGCTGGGTGTTTCTCCTGATCCACATGATGTGAGCTGGGACGGCAGTCATCTGGGGGCCCAACTAATCTGAAACATTCAATATGGCTCACTCACGTGGCTGGCAGTGAATGCTAGCTGTCCACTGGGATCTCAGCTGGGGCTGTTGACCTGCATACCTCAGTTCTGCTTTATGTGCCATTTCCATATAGTTAGGGCTTCTCATAGCATGATGACTGGGTTATGAGAGGAAGTGTCTCAAAAATGAGCAATCTGAGAACAAGAATCAGGCTGCTAGTCCTCTTAATGACTGGGCTCAGAATTCTTAGAATGTCAGCCTCAAGCCAGTCATAAGGCCAGCACAGATTCACAGGAAAGGGAAATAAGTTCTACCCTTGATGTAAAGAGTGACGTGTGTAGAAAGAGGGAAGGAATTATCAAGGCCATCTTTGGAGACTAGCTAGCACACTGTGTGTAACTCCTAGGCACTTAGTGCCTACTTCCCCAATACCTGCTGTCAGATCATTCTGCTAACTAGATTTTGGAAAATCTTCTAATAATCTGATATGGACCTGCCATACTGACATTTTAGATCTTGGGCTATCCAAAGATAATCATGTTCTACTAGTCTTTTCCTTGTAAACTAATCTTTTGGTTTGAATTTTTTTTTTGTAAAGCTCTTAGAATAAGTTTTTCTGCTTCTGTACTTAATTTTCGATCCTGACTGTATCATTTAGCATCCATTCTGGAAAATAGAAGCCAAACCAGTTACTTTAACAGAGAAAATTTAATATAGTGATTTAGTAAATCAGGTGTTAGAGGGTCAGAAAAGCAAAAGGGGAACACTGAGGTAACACTAAGACAGTAACTGCAAGAAGCAGCTACCAACCCTAGGGCTGTAGAAACAAAAGAAAGAAGTCAGTTTCCAGAGCCCGGAAGCTCGGAGGATGGAACCCAAGGAGCTGGGACCCAGACCTCTGAGGGAGTTGTTACTTGGCTGGTGCTGGTGCCTCAGAAGCCTAAAAATATGGCTTCATGGAACTGGGACCCACACCTCTGAGAACATGATGAGGCTAGTTCCAAGAGTGCTAAAAACAACTTGAAAAGCAGAATGGATTGGTGCTGGATCCCTCTGCTGCTGATAAAGTGTAGTTGCTGCTTGGTGCTGGACACAGGAAACAATAGTCCCTTCTCTTTCTCTGGCCTAGCCGTCTCTTTCCAGTACCCCTCCAGGCGGAAGCTAACAGGGACAACTGGCAAAGCAGAAATGTTTGCAGACTCCCTGCCCCAGCATCACAGAGTTTGGAATTGAGAAACAGTGGCTTAATAACCTGCACACTGTTTTACTCTGAGTGGCAGGGATTTTACTGAGTTATTTTATTTCCATGAATGATGTTTATAATATCATTTATGGGGATTCCTGGGGGTAGAAGAGCATAGGAATTGATAAATCTGGGAGTAAAAATGTACACCCCAGGGGCAGTTAGTGAACACTGAAGGGCTCGAATCAGTAATCCACATTCCAGGGTAGCTATATAAACATGGCCATTTGAATCTGCCCTGGGGCTTTTATATTAACTTAAGGGGGTGTTAGAAATGATTTCTCATTTGTGAAATGAGTGGTGTTCGAGATATATGATGGGCCAGAAAGACTGCATGAGCCTCACAGCTCTTGCATAAATGAGAAAATAGGAATCCAGCCTACCCAGCAGCCTAACATGTAGGCATAGCATGCCATATGACTTGGTGTCTTGTTTCCTTCATAAAGGACAATGGGGCCTGATCTGACCAAAAAGCATGCTTGCCTGTCTTCAGAATAGTGCTGAGTCCACTTTGGATTAAACCTTTGGGGCCAGGTGCTTGTCGAAAAGCTTAAGGAGTTGCCAGTAAGGTCGCTAAACTCACAGGCACAGGTTGCCTCTTTGGTGACTGTTCACTTTAAGTCATTGTACGTTTGGCAGAATTTGGTCTGTGACTTGTTTTTACAGTGATATCCCACCTGGTTATGGGGGAGGAGATCCATACAGGTCTCATAGGTCTCTGAATGTTAAGTATTTCCATACATTAACCAAAGAACTTGGTGATGACCGAGCAGCCACACTGGCTTAGGTTCATTTACAAGAGCTCTAAGACTGCTGGTGGTGGTGGCAGCATCACCTGTGAGAGAACCCCAAGGAGAAGGTCATATTTAGGGGGCCGTTAGAAGAATGTGGTCATCAGATCATCCATCCATGAAAATTGTCCTTCCAGAGCTTCTCCCTGGATCTCTGGAGACATGTCCATTAAGAAGCCATTTCCTCACCTTACAGTTCCTGATCTTCCAGTACCCCAGCTCCTGGAACAACACCCTCCTTCCATCCCTCAGCCCTGTCTCCCTCACCGCCACCCCTTACCCAGGCCCTGCCCTGCTGGGCTCCTCTCTATGGCTACTGGAATAATTCCTACCTGCACTTTGAGAGGTTCACTGTCCTGTGTGTAAGGAACAGGCAGAAGGGAAGTCCTCAAGTCCACTGTTACATTCAAGCAGCTATGCTGAGAATTTCATGGCAACTTTTGAAATAATTGGGAGATGAAGGGTCATAAGACAAAAGATGAGACATCTTACACACTTAGGAAAAGGCTAATCATACACTCTCTAGTTCTCCACATCCTTGCTCAGAGGGTAAAGTGTCATTTCCAAAGTCTCTTCATCACTGTCTCCCACCATTCCCCTACACACACACACACACACACACACACGCACGCACACACACATTCTTCCCAAAGGGATTACTGATCTCATCTGAAAAACAATCCATTCAATGTTGCCGAGCATGCCTTTAGGTTAGCCAGGAAAATCAGGCCACATTTTAAAAGGATCAGGCTTCATGTAAGAAATTCGAAAAATAAAAAAAATCAATAAATGTATGAGACTATACTATGACCAAAATGGTTTGGGTCTTTGGGGGAAAATGGTAGCAATTTGGCACCTTTGGTAGTGGTTTCTGTTCTACTGTTTGGCCAGGATGGGATTCTCCAAGGCATTCACGCAGTTCATTAAATATATTATGTTGGCTTTATTTTTCTCTCAATTTAAGAACTCAGCTCTTAGAAAACATTGCCTGAAATGAGTAGTTTAGGCCTCAGAAGCAAATCCATTTTGACTAATAAAACACTAATTCTCTAAATAAGCAAGATGGCTTTTCTTAAATGAGAATCTAATTGTGAAATCCTATATCCTTAAATCTAGCAAATTATTAGCATAGACATTCTAAGCCTACATGACTTGGATCAGATTTCTCATCATCAGAAAAAGGAATAATTTCTCTATCATCGGAATTCAAAATTAGCTACAGGAACACTGGCCTCAGCTGGCAATTATCTTTCAAAGTCAACAAATCCACATTCTAGGACCCTGGAAAATTTGGGTCCCTTTAATGACTTTTCCCATTCTACCCATGTAGGCCCCCATCCTCCCCACCCTCACCCCACATCACCCACCAGCGTATCACTTTCAAATCTTTCACCCGCCTTCTTGTGTGCTCTTATTGGAGACTAGAAATGGCTCCTATCTTTAATGAAATTTTCTTCCTCAAATTTTAGAGACAAAACATTATTGCCCATATTTTCATGTAGAGCATCTGTTCAGGTGTGACTGATGGACACTCCCAGCCCTCAAGCCAGAATTGCGTAAACTGACACACTTAAAAAAGAAAATTAGCATGTAACATCTGGGTCTCTTTACTCAGAAATGTATCGACAAGAATTAGTCTTCTGGCTATAAACGAATAACTTGGAGCAGGATATCTCACAAAAGCAGATCTTACCATTCTCTCCTGGGGGCAGGGGTGGGAGGGATGCCTTTGTCCCTTAGCATCTAGTCAGCCCTGAGAGCTGATCATTATTTAAATCATCCTTTGAATTGTTGTGAACATTATCAGCCCAGTCTGTCTTTTATTATAGCCACAGATTAAAGTCTCTCTTCAAACTACTAGGGTCGCCTGTAGGCTGTCATGTAATGTAGTATGTGCATTACAAAAGTCTAACAAAGGGAGATTTGTGTAATGAAAATCAACTGCAGAGAAGCAAAGAGGACTTTGAGAAATGCAAAGGCGATGCACATACTTCATTGCCATGTGTCTTTTGGACATGTCTATATACCAGACTTTTCAAAATAAGCTACTTTGAGCAGATCCCCAAACCAAATTGTATTCTCAGTTGTTTGTTCTCACTCATGTATATATTCATTAAATAAAAACAAAATGAGTCCTATCTATCTATAAGCAAGGCATTGACTATATTAGGTTCTGGGGATGAGATGCAAAAATAGAGTTACAGTTTCCAACCTCATGAAGGTAGGCAGTCAAATAAGAAAAAACAATACCTTGTGCTAAAGTCTCTTATAATATCAAGTGCTGGAGCTTTGGCAATGCAGAGAAGGAGCAACTGACTCGGTCCTGTAGGAGGTGACATTTACACTGATCACTGGGAGAGGTAAATACCCTGGGCTGGGTGGGGGTGGGAAGACAGAGGAAGGGAAGGGAAAGGAAAGACTATCAGGAGAAGACAACAGCATGGATGAAGACTTAAAAATGAGAGACAGCATGAGCAAAATAGACTAAAGAGAATTCAGTGAGTGAGGCAAAGAAGCTGCGAGATGGTGGGGAAAGTGGGGAAAAAAAAGAAACAAATTGTAAAGGGTTTTGGACTTGTCTCTAAGGTCAAGGAAAAGTAGGGTTGACTGGATTGTTCCCAATTCTTTAGTCCCTTTGTGTTACAGAACTGACCATGGCTTCATGGTGGGCAGAGTATATGTCTCTGTCCCTTGACTTTGGGTTTAGCAATGTGACTTGATTTGGCCAATGGAACATTAGCGGAGAAGGCCAACAGAAGCTATGAATGAGCTCACTTGGTTGGCTCATCCTCTTGTGCCTCAGCAATCAGCTAGGAAAAGGATATGCTTCATGTAGCTGCTGCCCCTTCAGTCTAGGCCCTAGAATGACAGTTCATGGACTAGACCTAAACCCAATCAGAAGCCTGAGTTCCTAACCCAGCCTCAGTGAGCCAAGCAGCCACCAACCCACAGACCTGAGAGCATGAAAATAAGTATTTTGGTGTGCCACTGAGATTTGGGAGCTTTTATACAGCAACAACGGAGTAAAATACAAAGTCATGACAGAATTTTCCAGAGGGGAGTGACATGGTCATAACTGTATTTTAAAACACTCCCTGGCTCCATTATGGAGAACAGATTAAAGTAGAGAAGACCATTTGAAACATGTGCAGAGACCAGCTGGGAGATGGTTGTATTAATCCAGAGAGAAATAATGATGGCCTTGCCCAGGATGTCAGTGACAGGGGACAGAAAGAAGCACCAGTTCCTGTTTAGTATTTCTTTAGTACACTGTTCTTATTTTGTGGGGTTCTTTTTTCATCTTCATTTAAAACCTATTTTCCTCTAAGGCCAAGATAAGCATAATCTCTCTAAGACATCAGGACTCAACAGGCTGTTTAGTAGTCCACTTCATTTGTCCATTCTACTGCCATTTACTGAATGCCTGCCATCCCAAAGCCCATAGTCCAGGAAGGAGAGACAGACATGTAAAGAAATAAGTGAAATAATGTTGGAAGTACTGTAATAAAAGAGAATAAAATCTACAGGAACATAAAAGAAAATATGACCCTTCATTAATGTTCTTGGAGACCTTGATATTAGTTCGTGTGGGCAGGGGTCTTTGTTTTATTCACTGACATATCTCAGGTGCCTAAAAGAAAATGTCTAGCACCCATAATTAGTAGAAGCCTAATAAACATTTCGGTTTTGTGCTTAATTTTTCGAACTTTGGCTCAGACTCACCCTTCTGTCTCTTTCTAGTCTGAACTGCCTCAGATAGGATTCCCATGATCTGAGATGATGGTCAATAGTTTCAAATCACTAAGAGAGTGCAGCATGAAGAATGAGAAGACATTGCGTTGGGCCACCAGGACGTTGCTCTTGACTTCTGAGGGCAGAGTTTCAATAGAGTGCTGAGGTAAGAAACCACAGTGCTAACACAGCTTCCTCATCCTGCTTCTTTTGGTTTTAAGTTCTCCATCACTGGGGGTTAGAATATTCACCATAGGCGCTGTAGATATGGGAAGGAAGGTACATAGCCAAGACAGACTAGCAGGATGGCCACTACCTAAATGGTCTTTACCTTAATGGACTCATCCTGGTCTAAGTCTGCCCCTCAGTTGTTACTGTCTATGAGCTTTATCTCAGAGATCCTCATTCCCACTAACCTACAAAGGAGTAAATATTACACGCCAATATACTTCATGACAAATTTCAACTGAGAAATACAACTATTGTGTGAACTTTTTATTCTTATCTTTCTAACCAGTACATTTTTTTCCCTTTAAACAAGCTATATTTGATATCTAATATTCAAAAGTGACTTGAAGGTGGCTTGAGGTATATGGAATTAGAGCAAAGAAAGAGGGTGTCGATGTTTAAATGGAATCAGGTTTTCTTAGCCTGACATAACCTTAGGATTTGAAGTGTCAGGCATTTTGGATATTTACTGAGACTTGCAGGGCACCCTCTCCCCAGGACAGTGCTTAGAAAGGCACTGCCCATGTTTATCTAGCTCACCTTGCTTTTCTCTAGGGCTCCATTGCTGGCCAATCCTTGTTTCTGACTGACACCTGAGCTTCCTCAAAGCTTCTGAAGGCAATTTCCTGCATCAGGGCCATGGGGCTCTCCTATGTGGAATGTTTCAATACAAAATGTTTTAAAAAATCAGCAAGTGAATAAGTGCTAAAGAAATTAAAATTTGGCTGGCTCTTCTTATAAAGCTGGTCGTAGTACTACAGTGCTGGTACGCTGATTCTAACTGTGGGTTACACATCTGTAACAAGGGATTAGGGAAAATTTCACAATGGTTTGTTTGAACAATCTTTAGTCTTCCAATGAACCACAAAGTAATAAATCATTCTGTCAGTGGTGTGTTCACCTTTATATCTCTCCCAGCTAACCCCTCATCAACTAAGCAGTTTTTCAGGATGCAATTACATACATGGCACTAAATAAAAAGCAAGCACAGGCTTGTAAATAATATCACTGTAGATCACCATTCTTGTCACATTTAGCCTGTGGACATTTACCCATGCAAGTACTGCTATATGGGTTATTGAAACAGTTTCAATGGGCAATTACTTTAGAATCACCTGAGAGGATGAGAATGATAGTCTTGTAACTTTCTACTTCCTAACTAGAAGGGGAAGGCCTCACATATTTATTTAAAATCCTTGGTTGGTTTGTTAGTATTTCTACTACAATTGGTACAGTTTCCAGGTTGTCATTTTTCTTTTGAGGTATCTGTCCTCTTCAGATGTCTGGTTCTTTTAGCCTATGAACTCACATTCCCTTGGAGGTACTACTGGCTGCTTGGCCTCATGATATCTACAGGTAATGGCTGAAGGCCAGCCCTTAACCTGGGTCAATTCCAAAGTTCAAAGGAAGCAGTGAAAAGTACTCCCAAGTCCTTATGCAATCCACTAACTGTATCAAGTGCTGAGGACCAGATAATGAAATAGTCACCTGTTTACTCTTGTCCCACTGAGCTAGTTCTCAGGTCAGGTCCTTTGAACCCACAGAAAGCAGCAGCTCTTGGGGAAAGCGGTCTCCATAAGCTCAGAGGGTCTGCAGGGAGTGGAGTGATTGCCTGAGGTCAGGCAGTCCACCCCTTCTTCAGCCACTCTGCAGCCCAGGAGCGCTTGGGCTCTACTTAAATTACCCCCACAGCCCTCTGTGACCACAGTTCCGTCTGGCTTGAGAGTATGTCCCTCAAGAGAAGTCCTGCATCTGCTTTTGCCAGGAGCCTGGAAAGTGTCCCAGCCTGGGGCCATTTCTTATACTAATTTCTCAGTTCAGGTCTGCTAGACTACCTAAGTAATGGAAATTCAGACTGAAAACCACCTGAGAAAAGGTGGTGATTATTTTCATGGAGATACAGCTATATATTTTTTGTTTTGTTTCGTTTACCTCCGCTGATTGGATGGCTTTGCTTTCTACTCCATGGTAGCCCAATCAGGGTTCCAAGTTTGTACAAGGTTCTTAGTTCCAATTCCCCATCTTGTCTATGCCTAGAGCATTTTCTCCGGCCCCCAAAGCTGATAAAACCCAAGCACAAAGATAAGAGTACTTGATTACAGAGATTAGAGTACTCTCTTCCTCTTCCAGGGGAAACAAAGTGTCAGCAGCTGCTTATCATGTGGAACTGTAGGTCCTGCCCTGATTTTGGCCTTGAAGTATTTCCTTAATATTCTAACTATGAGTTTAAAAAGCTGCTTGCCTAATTTTATCCAGTACTTCTAGGTGTCCTGTAGTGGAAGGGCTTTCAGGTTATCCAAACTGCCACATGGCCCAAACGGAAGTCCTATCGAAACCTAGGGAGCATATAAGCATGAATATGTCCTAACTTTGCTTCCAGCTAGGGGCCAGAACCAGGGGTATTTTAAAGATGCATGCCCGCCAAGTGATTCTGATGTGTGTATCCACTTAAGAACCACTGGAACAGAAAATAATAAGCCTAGGTCATTATATCATGCAAGGAGACTGTTTATATTTTGCAGGAAAATAATCTCTGCCTATTTTTAAAAGGAAATGAAACCTTTATTGGCATCTATAAGATAAAATGCCTTGCTACAGATGATTGCTTTTTGACGGTTAGTTCTTTTTATAGCTAATTGGATGCAGACCAGTTTGCTGGAAATATGTATTATTATATAGTGGACAATTCCATTTTCTAAAAGGGTAAGGAAAAAATAGGTGTTTACATCATGTTTCCTTTATGAAAACTTTCCTTGGCCACAATTTTGCTAGGCTCTGAAAACATTTTAAAACTTTTGCATCATTTGCTTCAGCCTGTCAATATGCTGAAGACCAGTATAGATATATGTACATATTTTTTCCTGAGATATTTTAGATAGTTCTTTATTATTATTATTATTTTTTATGGTGACATTGGTTAATGAAATCCAATAAGCTTCAGCTGTACACTTTAACAGTCAGGCATATATATGTTTACACTGTGTGTTCACCTCCCATAGTTAGCTTTCTTTCTGTCACCACATATTTGACCCCATTTACCCTGTCTACCTTCCCCCTCCCTTCTCCCGCTACCAGTATAGATATTTTGACCTTTGGCAGTTTTTTTGGCTGACAGGATAATAATTCGGAAATTTTTAATTATGTTGCTGATAAGATAACTAAATAAGTAGATGAAATTTTTCAAGTGACAAGTACAGTTGCCATCTAGTTTGCAGTTCTCACCAAAACCCATTAAATCCAAATGGACAAAATGTCCATTGTGAACATTGTATAGCATATTTTGCAGAATTTGTGTAGAAGGTACAAACTAAAATTTTCAAGCCACCTATCAGAATTACTGTTGATTCAATTTATGTTTGGTGTAAAAGTAATAAAACTTGAAATTAAAAAATTAGTTTTCTGCAAATTTTCTTATAAAATTAGAAAATAAATGCAGAATTTTCTTCTCAGTTATTTATACTTTGACAATCTTCATTATCATATCTAAGCAGTGTGTTCTTATCCCAAATCAAACCAATCAGAAATCCACATTCCATGTACCGTAATAAATGTTTTTATGAGGTATTTCATTTATTACTTGCAAGAACTCCCTGCTCATATTATCCGCATTTTACAAATGAGAAATAAATTCACAAGACTTCACAACTGATAAGTAGTAAAGTTGAGAACTAAACCCAGGCCAACTCTAAAGCCTGTATGTTTAACAACAAAACTACATGGCCCTTATATTTAAAAAACTAAAAAGCAAATACACGACAAGCAAGAAACCTACTTAAGGAACATTCTAGGATCACAATATTTAACATCAAATTTTATTGGCTAGACCCCTTTAAATATATCCCAAATCTGGCTGCCTTTCCTCTTCTTCACCACTGCCTCTCACTCGTACATTGCAATAAAGGACTTCGGTGGTTCTCGCAGCACAAGGTGGTCTCAGGATCAGGAGTATGGGTGTCACCTGAGAACTTGTTAGAAATACGGATTCTCTGTCCCCCATCTCCCAGAACTGCTGAGTCAGGAAGTCTTGGGGTGAGACTGGTGAGCTGTCTTTTAACAAGCCCTCTAGGAGATTCTGATACACGCTCAAGTTGAACAACTGGCCTAACAGAAAGATGTATTTGTCCAGTCTTTCGAGAGCTTTGCCAACTCTATCTAGTATCTACTGAGCTATCTGTCTTTTAAGAGCCACTCTTGTACCTTTATAGAATCAAGTTTCGCCTTCAAGAACACAGTGATCTGCAATTCTTATCAAATATGTGCTTCCTTCAACTGCTGAACTGGATCTGCACAAATCCAAAACCTCAGATCTCCTGTGACTCTGATAATTTCCAAGGCTTCAGATACCAAGCCTATACATAGAATTCTTTATATTGAAGCAGAGTTTAAAAACGAAAATAATTAAAAAGGTTTTCTAATCTCTGCTTGTGCCTCTCAAATGTTAAAGGTGACTAAAATTAAAGGAACGAAAATAGTAAGTCCTTGTATGTCAATAATATCTCAATAAAACTGGAAAAAGTTCAAAAATTTAAAAACTATCAAGTCCAGGCAAGGATATAGAGCAATAGGAACTCTCTTGCATTGTTGGTGGGACTGTACATTGATACATCTGCTTTGGAAAATTATTTGACAGCAATCACTAAAGATGCAAATATGTGTACTCTGTGACCCACACTTGGACATACGCCCAACAGAAATGAGTGATTATATCCATTAGCACAAATATACAAGTATGTTGACAGCACTGGTATTCATAACAGCCAAATGCTAGAAACACCCAAATGTCTGTCAAATATAGAACAGATAATTATGCAATACTATACAGTGGTTCAAAAAAAAAACAACCACTGTTTTTGCTACCTACAATAATATTGATCCATCTTACAGGTATAATGTTGAGTGAAAGAAGGCAGACAGAAAAGAGTACATACCGTGATTTCATTTTTATGAAGTTAAATAAATATATAAAAACTAATCCATGGTGATAGAAACCAAAAGAGTAATTACTTTGGGTGGAGGGGACTAGGAAGGGTATGAGAATGACATGTGAGATGCTGGAACGTTCTGTATCTTGATCTGGGTGGTGGTTACACAGGTATAGACATGTAAAAAAATTCATCAAGCTCCATTCCTAAGATTTGTGCACTTGACTGTATGTGAGTAACATCTGAAAATTTTTATTATTTTATTTTTAATTTTTTTCTGTTCAGCTAAGACAGCTGTACACGTTACATTCAGCCACAACTGAGAACAGAACTAGTCCAGAATGTCACAGGTCCAGAGCAAAAGAACTGTTGTTTTTGTATGAGCAAGGCAGGTCTCTCAAAAGGCAGTCACAACGATCATATGGCAATGGATGTTCTAGATCTATTAAGATCTACACAGCAGGCATGCAGTCCAGCAATTTGTATCAACGTCCCTGGCCTCTGGCTTTCCTTATTTCTGCTATAGCTTCCACGAGTGCACAAGCTAGCAAGTTTACTTGGACCTCTGCCTCATCTTTCTTCTTTTGGGCGTCAGCCTGCATATTCGCTTCCTCCTCCACTTGGCTCTCATGGTGAGGAGGTTTCTAAGAAAATGGTGCTAAGGCCGAGAGAGCTCAAAATTTTTAAAAAGTGAAATCTATTTAAAGAATATTAGAGGGGATCTAGATCATAATTGACAGCATCAGCCCTGAAGTCAGCTTTCCTCTCCTCCCCAATTCCCATGCATGCTTAGCAGCTGCAGTACCTCTTACCAACCAAACACCCAAACTCTCTGTGACATCCAGCAGATAGCTTTTCCTTTATCTCTCTTTTCTTTCATCCTGAACCCTAGATTTGACTCGGCTTTTTACTAAATCCTTTGCTCTTGCCCACCACCTCTCAGGTCCACCTCTTTCTAAGTCCATCTTATTCTCCCAATTCTGCATCCCGAAACATCTGGAATAGGATAGCAAAGACAAAATTTTCTTTGCTAGTTATAGGGAGAGAAGTAGAGAATACTCAGCCAGTATTTTGTCCTCTCACACACTCTCAGTGATGAAGTTAATTGAACTTTCCTAGAGAAAAGACAGCACTGAGTAGTTATTTCTTTTAAATGATAGTGGGTACCAGTACAAACAACTGACCTCTCACCTACAATGTAATAAGCTTTTGTCTTGCTCTTAGCAATATCTAGTAGCCTATACCAGGAATTCCATGCATGTTTTTTTTTTTCTTTCTGAAGTTTGTAATGGTAAAACTGGGAAGCACCATGGCTTCTAGAGAATGGCAGAAGTGCTAAACTGCACTTTTCTAAAATGTGAATATTGGCAGTACATGTCAACTTTAAAAGGAACCGGCCATGGGCACAGAGAACAGTGGTAATCAATAGCGCTTCCTGGTATAAATCCCCAATGTTAAATTTAGAGTCTTCGACCATTTTTTCTCAACCTGGGGTCTGAGACTATCTGGGGTTCAGCAGATATATTTTCAAAGATCTACAGTAACTTATCCCTTTAGAATAGGCCCATAGGAGGTTACCAGGGGCTGGGGGCAACCGGGAATAAGAAGTTACTATGTAATGAGTTCAAAGTTTCTGTTTGGGATTAGAAAAAATTCTGGAAATAGATGGTGGTGATGGTTACAAACCATTGTGAATGTCCTTAATGCCACTGAATTGTACACTTTAAAATGGTTAAAATGGTAATTTTTACATTCTGTATACTTTACTAGTTTTTTTAAAAAACAGATACATACGGACTTCCATTTTCAGCAATATGGCATATTAGAATCCTGAAAAAAACTTCCTAGGAAAAAATACATAAAATATTGGGTAAAGTATTTTAAATATTTCATAAATGCATAGTTGAGGTAGTAGAAAGGGAAATCTTCAGGTTTTTTTTTTTTTTAAATGCAGGATGAGAAAACAAATTCAAAGAGGTGAGTGAGCTCTAAAGATGGTATCTGCCCTGATGTCATCTGCTGACCTCAGCTATTTTAATAGGCCTTCAATAAGGACAGAAAATAAAGCCCAGAGACTTGGAAATTGGCCCCTCAATGAGTGAACTACAACAGACCAACCACCTGCTGAGTGTGACCAGAACAAAACTTGCCTCTGTTGACCTTGGCTACAGATGGAGAAAAGAAAAAGTCTCCCATGAAATTTCAGATTATTTGAAGCCTGTAGGTCTTGGTAATTCCTATTGCTCCTAGTACAGGCTTCTTTTCCACCTTCTTTTTTAAATGTGAAAAATCATCATAGATCAACGTTTCGAGTAGAACACACCTAATTCATTCACTTGTTTTTCATATGACATATTTTCCAGACCTCTTACCACCCTTTGGGTACTTTCTGGCTTGTTCCAGTATTGTCTTAAGAAATGAGGGCTACCATGGAAAACAGTAACACAGATTCAGCTCAACCTGTACTGAGTGGAATGAGACTATTATCACTTGTGATTACTGTATTTTTAAGAAGCAGCCGATACAGAAGCTCTGAAAACTGAACAGAAGCTGCCCTTTAAAAAAAAAATTATTTATTTAAATTAGTTTTAAGTCTACCGTACATTGGTTAGACATCTATGTATTTCATAAAAACGATCCCCCCAGTTGCTCCCCTTTTGTAAGAGACATTTACATTTATAAGGGAAATCTCCATCTGTAAGGATATTTGTACCGGGAAGGGAAGGATGACTAAATCTCTAGAAACTTAATCCATGCAGAAGGGCACAGCTTAAATCTACATAACAACCTTACCTTTACTGTGTTGACTATGCTTTTCCTGGTAACCTCCATAACTGCCTTCTCTCACCTCTTCCCACCCCTCCCCCACCCAGCATCTTTTTTTTCTTTTTACAGAAATTGACCTTTATTTATTGGACTAAAGTCTGTTTAACTTTTGATACAAAGTAAGGTTTTAGTACAGAAAATCCCAGTCTGTCAGAACAGTACCTGTGCACACTGTACCATCACAGTCTCACACCGTCTGCAACTCAGAGAAACAGCCCAGAGGGTAGGCGAGTAAGACTTCGAGACAGCCGACACTTTTTGTGTTAGCTGTCTGAGCTAGAAAACTTGTACCTGTAAAACAAAGGGCAGCACTGAGGACTGAAACTTGTCTCTTTTTGAACAACTGTCCAAGAACATATATCCCTTTTTTAGAAATGTCAGTATGGCTTAACTATAATCTAGTATCTAGAATTACAAAGAATAAAATGAATTCAAAGATTTCTTACTAGTAAAATGAAATGTTAGCAATAGTATTAAAATATAGGTCCTGCCCCCGTGACACTTACACAGAGCCTGGTATAGCACCTATTATTAACAGGATGTACAGTATAGTGAGGAACCACATCAAATCTTCAGCCAGAGACATCCAGCATCAGAACTGTAAAATGACAATAAACAAACAAACAAATAACAAAGACATCCTCATGGAGTACCATTCATGCTGAGTGAGGGCTGCAGCCAAGACTAAAAGATCTCACGCTCTTCTTATATTTTTGACAGTGACAATACTAATCATTACGCTTCCCTGAAGACTCAATTCAAAGTTTGAAACACAAATGTTTTCATATCCAAAAGAGCTGAAGTGTCTATCCCACTCCGCAGAGTGTAAGAACTACCTTGCAAACATTGCACTGATAAAGGCTGTCACTGTTTACAGAACCTAAAGAGGATCCAATGGCATGCATTAGCCCTAGCTTAACATTCTGCCTGGAACTGGTGTCTTCGTACACCCATGAGGCTCCAAAGGACCAGCCAAAATGCCGAAATGATAAATGCAGGTGGAGAAGAAATAAGAGGACATGGAAGGCAAGAGGGAAAGTCTGAGAGACAAGTTTGTAAGACTGCCAAAGTTGCCTTCCCTGGTGCAGGAGGGAAAAACACTGCCACGGGCGAGACAGCCCCATGAAGGCACTGGTTCTGCCAACCACAGATATCTAAGGATCTGCAGTTGTGATGTATTTCCAGGAGAGGTGCCATCAAGATGCATAAAGTTGTCAAGGGCTCTGGTCCCACTAAGAACCTTCTAAAGCAAAGTAGCCCCACTGAAGTTCCAGCGTCGTTTAGCTGAAAAGGGAACAAAACGAACACCAAAGCAACACGGGGATCAACGGAGGGACACCAAACCCAGCATCTTTTGTCTTTAGCTGGAGATGGTATTTAAGATGAAGGCTTAAGGCCATTTCGGAGAGTTAGTCTTCTTGGATCCCTCCAACGTATACAGGACGTATACAAGTTATCAAATTTTGATTGTTTTTCTCCTGTTAATCTATCTTTTTATTACAGATGAATCTCAACCAAGAACCTAGAAGGGTAGAAGGAAAAGATTTTTCCTCCCCATATGGCCAAATGCCTACTTCAACATCATTTATGGCATCCCTGAAAATTTATGCAACCAGTGATGAAATGATGGAGTAGGCATCATCATACTTAATTAGTGAAACAATGTCAATAATATGAATAAAGTGTGCCACTTGAATGTTTTGAAAACATTTTAATATCCACTTTCAAATATATGTAAGAATTCTAAAATAACTGAGTGAAATTTTTCTTTACTTGTTCTATGTGTAAATCCAGTGCTTGAATACCAAATATATACCCATTACTGAAGAGTAAAATGCTGCCATAATTATGATTTTTAAAACTATTAAGTTTATGTAGAAAACCAATTAAGAATCTGCATTGCTCAGCTTTTGCTAGGTATGCTGTGGCAACAAACTCTAAAAAAAGAACTGTATTTAATTTTTTGTTATTTACTTCCACTTAGGTCATAAACCTTATAAGAAAAAGTCTCACTAGGGATTTCTTCACATCTTGCAAGGGTAAATTGATGGCAGAATGTCAGTTTGCAACCTGAAAATTTCATTAGCAGGAAAAATTCCAACATCCTGTTCAACAACATCCTTGATAAATCATCTTCAATTTAGATACAATAAAGAATGTAAAGTATATTATTAAAATAAAGTGTTAGAGCAAAACAAGGTATCAAAACATTTTATTCCCACTTATCAAACTTCAAAATAATAGAGTTTATGAGAAAGCTTTAAGAAAAGAATTCTTTATAGTAGTAGTTCTATGTCTAGGGAAGCTAAAAATTAAAAATAAAAAAATCTTATTGACGATATTACTATAGACCACAAGTTAGCATGCTTTTTAAAGGCCAGATAATTAACATTTTAGGCTCTGCAAGCCATTAGGTCTCTGCCACAACTACTCAACTCTGTTGTTGTGGTGCAAAGCTGCCATAGATAATACAAAGGAAAGAGCATGACTGTGTTCCAATAAAATTATATTCACAAAATAGGCAGAGAGCTGGATTTGATTCTTAGGCCATAATTTGATAACTCCTGCCTTAGACTATGAACTATTTTCAGTAGTTAAAGATGAAAGAGTTTTCATATTTGCTGAAGCTATAAATCCTAGTCATTAACTTTCTTCTAGAAAAATGGGTTATCTAAACACGTCTTGAATTGTATTCTGCTGTGTACTGGAAGGCTGTGATATTACTAAATGTGATACTTTATCTTGGACGTCAGATATTTAGATATGCAGAAACAACTACAAGTCATGTTTAAGTCCAACATCACGATAAATTAATAATGAATTCAACTCTGCTTCTGTTCAGTTGTTGAGAGATTGCTGAGGTCTCACATAGCTATCAACATAATACATTCTAATTGAGGAACTATTTATAGGGTGGAAAATCAGTTTTGAAACGTGTCAATTGTTATTGATTATAGAACAAACATGGTAAAGGCTAAGAATGATTTAAAAAACGTAAGTATACAATGTTTTGTTCATACACCTTTCAGTACTGTAACCGGAAAGCACTTATAACTAACTGTCCATAAGCAGAAAAATAATAGGTACTTCATCATACTTCGATCAAAAACAAAAATACATGAGGCCCAAAGATTTTGGAATTGCCTTGTCATATATTTAACAAGATGTTTAAACAAGATAGACTAGCAGCCACTACATGTTTAAAAGTCATCTTGAACAAAACCAAAATAATACGCTTTTTGGATGAAAATATATCTTGTTAAAACTGCTTGTAGAGAAAGTACTTTGCTTGCTGGAACCTGAGAATTAAGTAACCAAACCAATGTTTTCAGAGTGTAAGTATTTCTTACATGATAGCTGCTGAAAAGATTCTCTTATCATTCTACTTTAGGAAGTTGCTGATTCTAGTATACATGAAACGAAACTGAAATGCAGATAGAAAAACCAAGACAATTGATTTCTTGAAAGCCAATTATATTGCTCCTTTACCACATTTTTAGAACCAAGGTTTAAGGACAGATTTTATTCATGTGACTGTGTAAAACAGCAATTGCCAGCAAAACATAAATATATTAGGAATAAAAAACATAAGTGAGGACAACACTTTCAAAAAAGATTCAGAAAATATTTTCTTCAACTGGTACTAGAAGCTTCCATTTGAGGGACTGCTTTAATCAAACTGCACTATCATCAGCAACCACAGCAAGACTAGGATTTAAAATGGAAATAAGTCTTTATTTCAGTCAGTTCCTATTAAAGAGAAAGGAAAGCTTACTAATTTTGTGGCAGCATCAACACTAGCAGTATCCTATAATGGCAGCACTAGCCAAACATTATCTGCTACTGTGCCCTTTGGGGTGAAAGTGTGGGGGAGGAAGGAATTTTCCTCTGTCCTTCTAGGTTCTTTCACCTGGTCTAATAATTAACAAAAGAAAATAACTAAATTTAATTATATACATATGCATGGGAACCCCACATCCATGAGAGAATCAGAGACTCCACATCTGTGAGAGGTCCAGAGTCAGAGAGACAAAGTGAGGTATATGTGACATTCTGAGCTAAGGATGAGATAAGAAGCCTTGGGGTTTCAGAGGGGAGGAAGGTCATTCACAGGACAATAAGAACAGATGTTCATTAATTAGAAGTTTGCCCTACCCTATAGATAGGCCATAAAAAGTTATTTCTGGAAATAACTCTTATGGGAAAGACGCCTAATTTAAATTCTTTAAGGGAGAAGTAAAAGATTCTAATGAGCCTGCAGGGTCTCTATTGCCTTCAGCTCAAAATAATCCACAGGCCAAAGTGGCACATTATGGGGAGGCCTGTTGTGAACCCCTTCAAAAGAGGGCATCAAATAAATGTGTCTAATCACTATGTTGCACATCTGAAACTAATATCGACTGTAATTGAAAATTTTTTTAATAAAATTTTTAAAAATAATAAACAAGAGAGCATCAATTTATGTGGTAGATAACATCACTGTTTGTTTCCAGGTATATTTTCTTTACTCCTAGATATACAGAGGATTATACTACTGCCCTTAAAGGCACAGCTATTTGACTACTTTGGGCTCATGAAATGTGAGTCAAAGTAACCTGTGCATATCTGGAATATAACATTTTGCTGCCAGTGGTAAACACTCTAGTCCTCTCTTTCTCTGCTGCAGTGAATCCTGAGCCTCATTTTGAGATGTGGGATTGATAAAATAGTGGAGTCTCCATCCATTTGCCAGCCCATGATGGATGCATAGCACAAACAAAAATCTTTGTTGTCTTAGGCCACTGGAATTTTAGGGTCTGTTTCCCAAGTATAACCTAGCTTATCCTTACTGGTATAATTTAATGTCATAAATGTAAGATATAATGACCCCAGAAGCAAAGTACCAGCTTACATTGACGAGAAATAAACATTCTTGAATGGAATGTCAAACTTTAAAGATCTGAATATTAACATTTCCATAGTAAAATTGTAATAAGTTTTTTAATTAATAATATCTAATTTTTATATTTCATGTTGATCCTGGTATCTTAGAAGTTTATTATATGATGATGATATTCTGTTACAGCCAAATATTGATTTTTAACGTAGTTATTTTGCATTTTAGTGCCTCTCTAAAAATATATATACTAAATAAAAATTATATGAATAAAAGCTTGGCTCTGTGCCATTTAAAATAGCTACTTGACAGAAACCCAAAACAATTTGTAAATTAGGTCGCAAATTTATTCTCAGGAAGAATACCTTGATCTTCTAGAATTCAGGCGTTTTTTTTTTTTTTTCTTCCTCTGCCATCTTGCATCCTCTATCTTGTCTCTTCTGCTGCCACCAGCTGGCTTCCCCTACGATAAATTTCCGAAACCAGCAGGATTCAATTCAGTGTTTTGTTTTGACTTCTGGGTCCCTGATGAGAACATCAAGTCCATTAAATAAGTAAATTTTTAGGTTGGGAACAGAAAAACAATCATTTCCTACATATTTTGCATAATCAGGAAGCCACACAGTAGCTGGTACTTGTCTAGCAAGTGGTCCAGACAAGACTTCAGGCTAACAAAAGAGAAGACATTTCAGTTTTTAAGTTAATATTCTCACAAATTGGTACTTACAACATAGTCATGGAGATGTAAAGTATAGCAAAAGGAATATAGTCAATAATGTTGTAATAATTATGTATGGTGTCAGATGGGTACTAGATTTATCAGGTGATCACTTTGTAAGTTATATAACTGTCTAATTAATATATTGTACACCTAAAACTAATATAATATTGTATGTCAACTGTAATTGAAAAATAAAAAAAAATATTAAGAAGAAAAAAAATCTCCTCTTAGGAAAGAACACTATTACAAACTACAGGAATTATATAAGAGCAAAGGTGAGTTCAAATACAATAGTTTACCAACAGTCTTAGTGTAGTTTTAGGTTTAATACCTTCAGAAATACAAAATCTACAAACTTACACAAAACATCATTAGAAAATAAAATTATTTAAATTTCCTTCATGCTTATGTGGTCCTGGGAATTTTTGAACAGTAAACTTATTTCAATTTTTGTTTCAGTCAATATTTGCCATCCTCAATTAGGGGGACTAAAAAATTTTAAATTATTCAAAATTCACAAAATGAATGTGTAAAAAATTTAAATGAACATTCAAGTGATGTTTTTTGCAAGTGTGTAGCATTTATACTTCTGAAATTATCAAAACCTAAAACTGCACTCAAACTTTTGTGATATCTGTACATGGAAAATTGTGGAGTCACAGGGTGCTTAAATATATCTTTTATAATTTACACCCAGCTATGTCCAAAATAAGTTGAAACATTTTATAATACATATACACACATATATACGAGGAGATGAGTCATAAGGTTTCTTGAAGCTCGAGAGATATGGTGCTAAATTATTAAAAGTTTAAGAAAAGTATGGAGAATGAGGCAAACTAGTAGAAATATCTGTAATATAGGTATCTAGTAATTACACTATTTTTACTTCAGAGGGGGTTGAGGGTACATTTTTATTTGAGATACTTGTTCTTAAGATAGTATTATGTTCTCAATATTTGGGTATTAGTAATTTTATTGTTAATTATGCTTTTCCAGGAAACTTTTAAAGATCTTAACATTAAGAGAATGCAGAAAACACTCCATAAATATTAGTTTTCCTTCCCATTAGAGATCGTCTAATTCAGTGGTTCTCAATATTGGCTGAACACTGAGATGACCTAAGGAACTTAAAAAAATACTAATGCTTGGGTCCTATGCTAACATTGATTCAATTGGTCTGGGCCACAGAACTTTAAAAAGAATTTTAAAAGCCCCATAGTGAACCTGATGTACAGCCAAGGTTGAGAACCACTGCTCCAGGTCAATATATAATCAGAACTATATCAACATAAAAATATATGCAGATGTTCAGTGCTCCCATTTTTTTTTTTTAAGCCATAGAACTAATCTCAAATTTTGTAATGGAAGAAGTGGAGAAAAGAACTTAATAAAAAACATGTATAAATCTCTGTGGGGTGGAAAAATTTCTCTTCCCTTCTAGGTCCTTCTGGCTGGTGTAAGAATTAAATTGACATGAGACAGACTAACAGGAGAAAAGTAAGCAAAAGTTTAATTGTGTGTATACCTTCTGTATACGCGGCAGAGATCCAGGAAAACTCAGTCACTCTGAAAAGGTGAAAGCCATCACCTTAAATATTATCTTCACCTAAAGACAAAAGGTATTTGGGGTGAGGAGGAGGCCAGTTATGGGAAGTTATCAGGAAAAGCACAGTAAACAAGGGTAAGGTTGTATGTAGATTTGTCCTTGCCTTCGCCATTGATAAGTTTCTAGAGATTTATTCATCCTGCTATTCCTGTTACAGAGAGGGAGTCACCTTTACAAATGGCGATTCCCTTTATAAATGTTAAGTGTTTCTTACAAAAGGGCAACTTCTACTTGGTTTTCAGAGCTTCTCTTACGTCTACTGGTTTTGTTTCGTTTTAAACAGTTTAGAATAAGCAACAAGCCAAATAGGAATACTTTGGTGTGGCAAATTTTCCTCCCCTACAACTTTAAAATATTGTGTTGAGCGGACTATGCCAGACACAAAAGAGTACTTACTGTATACTGTATGACTCTATTTACAAAAGGTTAAATAAATTAGACGGGGGGTAGGGTTGACTGGGAAGTACATTCCTCAGAGGGAAATATTACTTTGATCAGGGTACACACATACTGAACCTCATCGAAATGGACAGTTAAGATCTTTATTGTGATTTCGCTATATGTAAATTAACTTCAATAAAAATAACAATTTAAATCTGGATACCTATGACAAGGTGTGGAAGGCAGAGACGATTATTACTTCAGCTGACCCCAAACCCTCACTAGATTAAAAGCAACAGCAAACCTCAGACCAGAACCAGAGAGAATGGAGAGCAAACAGCAGGGAGGGCCAAAGCCTCAGAAATCGCTACAGGGCTGGCAACTGCAACCAAGCTGATGCCAGGGCGGCGGCGCTCGAGAGCCCCACAAAAATAAGCCCCGCACACTTTTCCGGTGCCCGCGCGTCCGTACGTTTGTGTCCCACCGTAAGAGTCCGGCGTGAAACAGCGCCACCGCGAGAAAGGAGCCGGCAGCACGTTGGTTCCTGCGCGGATGCTGCGGTTGTAGGCGCCGTTTGGTTGGCTGGTTGCAGCTCTCAGGGAGGAGGACGCCAGGGCTCGCTTTCCGTCCGCTGCCTCCGCCGCTGCTATGATTCCGGTGTCGCTGCTGGTGGTGGTGGTGGGCGGCTGGACTGCTGTGTACCTGACCGACTTGGTGCTGAAGGTGAGGGCCTCGGGCTGTTGGCCCAAGCCCGCGGTACCCAGGGCCCGTGCGCAAGGCCCGGGGCCTTTTCCCCTACCTCGCGCTTCCCGGGATGGAAGCCGCGCAGCGGGGAGCCACGTGCGGCCTTCCGCATGGCGCCCGGGCCCGGGGAGTAAATAAAGCATGGCGGGCCACGGGAGGGGTGTGGCGGTCTGCGCAGCAGCCGCAGTCACGTTGCGGGGTGCGTAGCCTTCCGATCCTGCCCGTGAGGCGCCAGTTGTGGTTTTGCGAGGGCCGCAGCAGTGCCTCAGGAAAATAAAATGTCCGCCTAGGGAAGGCATTGTTTTCCTTTATTGTCTTTAAGGCCACGACCCTCTAGAGACTCTGGCATTGGAATCAGTGGAAATCAAGTTCTGATTTAGATCAGTGGTCTCAAACTGTAAAGTGCATGGGATCATCTGGGGTTCCGGTTAAAATGCACATTCTGATTCAGCAGGTCCGGGGCGGGGCCTAAGATTCCACGTTTCTAACCAGTTCCCAAGTGCTACCAATGCTGTTTGCTGGACTACAGACCGTCCTTCAAAGTAGCATCCTCAGTAGCAAGGATTTAAGATAACTAGTTTCTGACGTCTCGAATGCCATTTTGCATGCTGCATCCTATTCTTCACATTAACACCGCTCCTCCACCTCCCTCCCCCCCCACACACACATTCTCTGGGAGTACGGTTCATTCTCCAATTATTTGGGAAGGGAAGCAAAAATTATGAACATTTGACCACATGGTTCAAGCAATCTTTTGGAAGTGAGTATTGGAGGGTGGGGGTAACTATGTGTGGAATAAAATCATATAAATTCTCAATGGTTTAATAAAAACAATTATAGATAGTAGAACCATGTTATGAATACCATTTTAAATAGGATACTATAGTTCAGTATTGTGCGTTTTAGGTTTAACAGTAAAATGAAATGATGGTTGTCCTTTGTTGCATTTAAAACTTGTGAAGTGAAGAGGTTATACAGTGGAGTCCTTAGAGCAAGGGCTAGGCTGTTGTGATTTTGGGTAAATAACTCTCTTGTGCCTTGGTTTCTTCATCTTTAAAATAAGGATAAAAATAGTAAGCGCTTCCTGATACTGTAGAGGGGATTACATTATTTCATCCGCATAAAGCCTTGTTACTCAGCCTGAGGTTCAAGGACTTGCAGCACTTGAATTACCTGGGACCTTGTTAAAAATGTGGAACCTCAGTCTTCATCTCTGACCTATAGAATTAGACTCTGCAGCTTTGCAAGATCCCCCAGGTGCTTCCTATGCACATAATTGGCATAGTGCTTAGCATGTCATAAGCAGTACAGGCCACTGCTTCTTTAAACAGTGATTTTGTTGTTTAGAAAAAAACAAAGCCACAGGATTTCTTCATGTTGTACATGTGACAAAAGTCCAAAATAGGGTGAACTTTTCAAACCTCCACAGTCTCTGGTTAAGTATGTGAGGTGATCAGGGTGGTCCTTTAATTTCAGTAACAGCCCTTGGCTCCTTAAGAGAGCACTATTCCTTGAGCAAAAGACCTAAGTCTCATTCCAAGTATCTGCCTGGAGAAAGGAGAGACCTTAGAGTTTTCAGAGTCTGCACCTTCAACTTTTCTGTTTCCAACATGGTCTGCTGTTCTACCCTTGGTTCTTCTAGGATTTCCTCAGTAGACATCTGCTGAAGGGATGTGTCACTTTTCCAAGTCCTGGGGAACAGACAGGTTTAAGGAACTTCACCTGATGATTGAGAGCAGAGGACATTACAGGTCCAAAGGCAAACACATACCTGTGTTCGGACTCAGGTCATTTTTATGTGATAGGGCTGAAATATCCAGGGACAGAAAAGTTTCTCAAATGGACACTGATATGACAAAATACATACTGTACTTACTGTAACTGAGGTAATAGAGGTCACTGTCAGTGTATATAAAACAGCCTTACATATCCAAGATCCTTACTCAAGGACTTCAAACTTACCTAAAGATAAACCTCTTGGTAGGCTGTGTATAAGCAGCTATCCCTCCAACCCTGAAGAATGTAAGAGAAGTTACTGAGACCAGGTTGGCTTTAGACAAATACTTTTAGGTGATCAAAGTCACCTAATTTCTTAGGGTTGTTGCTCGGAAGAGGATAGATAGCACTGATCCCCTCTGTTGATTGGTTATGGATCTTTTAAAATTACAACAACTCTTTCTATGGTAACAAGGCTTCTAGGTCTGCATTGTCCTGTATGATAGCCACTAACTACACATGGCCATTGAACATGTGAAGGGGGGCTAGTCTGAATTGAGATGTGCTGTAAGTGTGGAGTTGATACCAGATTTCAAAGATTTAGTGCATGAATGAATGAATGGGGTTGTAAATTATTTCAGTAATGTTTTATATTGATTTCATGTCGAAATGATATCTTGGATATTTTTAGTTAAAATATATTTAAATTAATCTGTTTCTGTTTATGAAATTTGGCTACTGAAGATTTTAAATTATGTATGTGGCTAGCATGTGTCGACGTTAAGAAATGTCCAAACCTGTAGGGAATTTCAGTGAGTTTATTTGAGCCAAACCGACAACAATTGCCGGGAAGCAAAATCTCAACAGATTGCGAAAATGCTCCGGCAAGTGGCAGTTTTGCAGCTTATTTTATACATTAGAATCAAAGGCGGAGACATAAGGAGGTTTACATGAAACCCATTGGTGGTGGAAGGTACAGAGAATTAATAATTAACATTTTTAGCACATAGAGGTGGTGTGCAGGGGACAAGATCACAATAGGGATTCTGTGGTCTCCTGGTCTGGTGCAGAGGGTTGTGCCCTGAGGGGTCTGGGAAAAAGGGATTGCTCTGACATTCCAGGGATATGTTTTCTTAGATGCAAAAAGACATTAGATGGGCTCACTTAAGATAATGATTGACCTTTGTCAAGAAAGCTACAGGCCCGGGATGTGACTACTCACCCTGACCTGCTTTAAGTTAGAAATTTTTATGTTCAGACCATCATATGTGGTTTCTTTTGGTCTCTTGAGTTTGTAGGGCCTGCCATGCTGTTCTTCCCTGAGCTTGTCAGGTTTAGTATGTGGCCCCTTTTTCGTCCACACTTCCCCCTTTTGGTCATAAATTGATCCAAAGAATGCAAGGATGCAAGCCTCTTGGTTGGATAATGTGGTCCCACAGTGCTAGGAAGGCTCATTCATAGGAAGCCTTAGTGTCATTTGTCTTGCTGAAACAATGGACCATTGGGGATGGGACAAAACCGTAACCCTGGATGGAAGTCAAAGCTGATTTTTTTTTTTTCTCAAAAGGGAATGGTAGGTAAATGGGAAGCAGTCAGGTCTTATGGCCCTTCATTAAGTAAAAAACACACTGGATGATTTCTAACCTACAAGGTTTGCTATCTATCTCACTTTTCTGTATTTTGCATCTAATATAACATTTACTTATAGTTTGAGAGCACACTGATACATCTCTTCAGTTTTCACAATCTGACCATGAGATGGGTTTCTGTTTACTGGTGGTGGTGATAGTGGTGTTATTATTTTAATATGGCCCATCTACTGCCCATTGGAAGCACTCAGATGTCATTCATTATTTATTTGGTTCCTGCTAGTTGTACAATTGAGAACTGTAACTTTATGGTTTAATCAGGGCCAAGGCTATAAGAACATAATGGTGTGAATTACAATTACCATCTAAAAATTTCCAGAGGCCTGGACAGTAAGAGTTTTGTAAGTAAATTTCCTGTGCCTCAGTAGCTGTTACAGAGGGCCATTTTTTTAATATAGCCACTTCAGCTTCCATCTGAATTAACATAGTTATTGGTCTTTGTTGGGTTAGAGATAAGCGTGTTCCCATAACTGGATTCTAGTGTTTATACATAAAATTTTCTCAAGATTCCTTTTCCAGTAACCTACAACTTTCTTTATCCTCAATTTGTCTCTTTTTACTCATTCAGAAATAACCAACTTATTATGACGAACTACATTTTAACTTCTCTCAGAAACACATACACATCTCTTTCCTTCGTTCTGCAGTAACATTCCTTCTAAATTTCAAAAGAGAAACCATAAAAAGAGTATTATTGATAATATAAAAGTTATACACCTTCAGCAATTATTAACAGGCTATATAAGAACAAGGATTGAGAAAAGCCCAAAGTACAAGTATAACTATTATTATGACTAATATTATTAGCAGACAATCAAACAAATGGTTTTATAAGTTCAAAATCAATTATGAAGGTATGTACAGGCCACCTCGATGTCTTGAGATAGCTGTCTACCACTGATGTCGGTGACTTCTCATCCTCAAGGAGTCTTTGATGTCCACTGTAGGCAGAGGCAAGTGTCAGACAGGGGCAATGTCCATTTGCTCTTAGGTGCCTTTTTTTTTTTTTTTTTTGGATCAGACCGCATTTATTTATTCGTTTAATATTGTTTTAGCATTTTATTATTAGTTTCAAGTATATAGTACATTACTTAGACATTTATATAGTTTATGAAACGATCCCCCGATTGCTGTTTTCTCTGGCTCTCCACCTAGCCATTCATTACTGCTGACTGCATTCTCTATGCCATGCTCCCCATCTCTGTGACCATCCATCAGCTACTAATTTCTACTTCTTTAACCCATCACCCCATTCTCCCAGTCCCCTATCGCCCCTCCCCTCTGGCCGTCACCAGATTGTTCTCTATATTAGTGAGTCTGTTTTTGATTAATTTGGTTTTTTTGTTCCTTGGATTCCGCATATACGTGAAATCATGGTATTTATCTTTCTCTGTCTGACTTATTTCACTCAGCATAATAACCTCCAGGTCTGTTCATGCCATTGCAAATGGTAGCATTTCATTTTTTTTTTGATGGCCAAGTGATATTCCATTGTATATATGAATCATAACTTCTTTATCCAATCGTCTGTTGATGGGCATTTAGGTTGCTTCCATATCTTGATTATTGTAAATTGTGCTGCCATGAACGTAGGGGTGCATAGATCTTTACGAATTATTGTTTTGGTTTCCTTTGGGTAAATACCCAGAAGTGCAGTTGCTGGGTCAAAACGTATATCATTTTTAATTTCTTGAGAAAACTCCAGACTGTTTTACATAGGGGCTGCACCAATTTACAATCCCTTTTGTATGAGAATAGTGACTGAGGGGCTCATTTCATCGGGCAAATAATATAATCCATTTGTAATATTTGAACTCTCAATGTATGAGAGTTCCCTTTTCTCCCTGCTCTCACCAACACTTGTTCTTTGATATATTCTGACAGGTGTCAGGTGATATCTCATTGTGGTTTAATTTGCATTTCTCTGATGATTAATGACCTTGAGCTATCTTTTCATATGTCTATTGGCTATCTGTGTTTCCTCTTTGGAGAAATATCTATTCAAGTCTTCTGCCTATTTTTTAAATGGATTTTTTTTTTTTTGATTAGGCACCTTTTTTAAATGAGAAATTTAAATCCATGAGTTAGTTCCTTTAAGTTTGGCTGCCCATAGATTAGCTGGTAATACCTGATAAGGTCCTTTCCAATGAGGTTGGAGAGTCTTTAATTGCTGTCTTTTTGGACAAAATCTGGTTATAAGTCATGGTTTTTTAAGTCTTCATCTCCCAGGAGCACACTGTGAAGTGAATCAGTTACTAATTTATCAATTTCTTTAACCTGGCTAATAAGTTCTTGCTAGTAATGTAGAATGTCTCCCTTCAGTAAGGCAGGTTTATATGCCCTTTCATCCAGATGCATAAGGTGACCAGTGACTATTTAATGAGGAGAAAGGCTGTGTTTACCCAAAAGAGTAGATCTCAGGTTAACAAGAACTATAGGGAGAGCTTTTAGCCAAGGGAGCATAAAAGCTTTTGAAAATTTACCTAGTTGCGTTTGAATGGTACTACTTGTATGTTTTACCAATCCCGAGGACTGGGGTGATAAGCATAGTGAAAATGCTGTAGAATAGGCCAAATATTACAAATGGATTGTATTATTTGCCCAATGAAATGAGCCCCTCAGTCACTATGTAACTCAAAGGGAATTCCCCAATTGAGGATTATTTTTTCCAATAATAATAATTTGCCTACCGTTAAGGCTGTTGCTATCCTGCAAGGGAGTGCCTCCACTCAGTGAGACAACATACAAATCATAATTAACACATATTTGTATCCTTGAGGTGGCGGCATTTGGATAAAATTGAATTGTCATACCTCAAATGGGCTTAAAGGAAGTGGGAAATGTCCGTGGAACCCGTGGAGTGATTTTCCAGGGCTGTATTTTGGATGGATAGAACATCTGGTATACACTTTATGAGCTATAGTAGGAGCAGGTTTTCAGTACTATTGTTTACTCCATGAAATCATCTTTTCAGGACCCCAATGTTAGCTCGTGTACATGTTGGAGTATAGGCAATTGAGCCCCTACGGGTAAAATTGGTTTCTGATTGGGTCCAAACTGTATCTATTTGAGTCAAGGTTCCCCCTTTTTGTTGCCGTTTCCTCTTTTTCTTCTGCTGCTGTCTGTTGGAACTGTGAAAGAGGTTTTTATTGCTTTAATAGGAAGAAGAAACATTGTCAGGTCTGGATAATTTGGCTGCTTATTGCTGTTTGTCTAGCTGCATTGTCAGCTAAATTATTTCCTTTTTTTTCCATGGTGGCAGCTTTAGACTGGCCTGGAATTTTGATAATTACCAATTGTTTCAGTTGCTGTATGGCTCTAATAATTCTGCAACCTGTTTTCCATCCTTTATGGGCTGCCTTGAGGGAGCTAGGAAGCCTTGCTCATTCCACAACCTTCCAAAGTTGTGAGCTACACCAAAGGCATAGCAACTGTCAGTGTAAATATTGGCTATTTGATCTTTGGCCAATTCTCAAGGTGCAGTTAGAGCAATTAATTCAGGTTGTTGGGGGGCAGATCTTATTCAGGTAAATAAGAACCTTCAATTATGTCCACCACGGAAGTTTCTGCCTATCGGTAATGTCCCTGTTCATCTTTCAGATAAGAGCCACCTGTAAACCAAATTAAATTAGCATTATCCATAAGAGTTTCCTGTAAACCATTCCTAGGAACCAGGTGGTCAGTAAGCAAAACACAATCATGGGTGTCTTCATCCTGCAAAGAAAGTAGCAAAGTTGCTGGGTTAAGATTGTTACATCCAGTTAAAGCAATATTAGGTGCAGAAAGCAGGAGTACTTCATAAGAAGCCAGTCAACTGACAGAGAAGTGTTGAGTGTGAAGAGTTCAGTAAAGATTCAACAGAATGAGGAACATAGAGGAAAGCCTATATTTTTTCTGTTTGCATAACGTGGCTGTCATGCAGGGAGGGAGCCCTTTGGCTACTGAGTTTAATTGCTGACTATAATCTCCTATAGGTCTATAATAATCTCTATGTTTTTTAGTTAATATTCCTAAAGCATTTCCTTTACTTTTATGTGTAAAAAGGAAGAAAGTTTATAATTAGGGTGTCCCAAGGCGAGAGCTTTAGATAGTACTTCCTCCAGAGCTTCTTCAGCTTGTTTCCTTTTGGGGTTTCATTGAATGGGATCAAGTTGATCTGATTTTAATAAGACATATGGAGACTGGGCCATTAATAAAAAATTTGGAACTCAATTGTGACAGTATCCAGTTATACCCAGGAATCCTCTAAGCTGTTGTGTTGTTGTTTTTAAAAGAGAAAAGGATATTATTCCTCTGAGTCTTTCAAGGTTAATTAGTAGGGCATCTTTAGATATTAGATAACCAAGGTATTTTACTTGGAGTGAACAGAATCAAAGCTTGTCGTCTGATACCCTATGTCTCTTTATGGCTAGCTATTGTAATAGGTCAATTGTGTACTCTTGGGGTCTAATAAGTCTTAAAGCAGTGGTCTCCAACCTTTTCGGCACCAGGAATTGGTGCTCCTATGACAATCTAATGCCAGATGATCTGAGGTGGAGCTGAGGCAGTGATGCTAGCGCTAGGGAGCGGCTGCAAATACAGATGAAGCTTTGCTAGCTTGCCCACCCACAGCTCACCTCCTGCTGTGTAGCCTGGTTCCTAACAGGCCATGGACTGGTACAGGTCTGCAGCCCGGGGGTTGGGAACCCCTATCCTGGAGCATAAAAGTAAATCATCCACATACTGGATTAGAGTGGAATCTGGTCAATTCAGGATCATTCAAATCAGCTTTTAGTGTCTGAGAGAAATAGGTGGGACTCTCCCTGTATACTTCTGGGGCATTACTGTCCAAGTAAACTCATGATCTTCCCAGGTAGAAAGCAAAGAGGTATTTCCTGTCCTTTTTTACAGGAATGCTAAAAAGGCACTACATAAATCTATCAATGAAAAATATCAACAGTCCACAGGAATATCTGATAATAAGATATGTGGATTTGGAACCACAAGATGTCTTTTTTATAGCTATGAGATCCTGTGCAAATCTCCATACTTTCCCATTGGATTTCTTTACTGGAAGGATAGGACAATTACCAGGGCTCATACATGGAATTATAAGCATCCCCCCCCTTTTTCGTAATCTTGTATAATGGACTAAATCCAGCTAGTGCATCAGGTCTTAAAGGATATCTGTGAATATTAGGTAGAGGCGAAGAATTATCAATAGTTATTTTAAGAGGAATGGTTGGCTTAATCTTGCCAATACCTGTACTGGAAAAGGCCCAAAGTTGCATTGGAACGTCCTGTAACGAATGTTCATTCAGTCCCAAGATTAGTTTCTTTTTGTGGAGGGTCTTTAAAAATAATTTTCTTCCTAATTGGTTCAGTGTCTGTTTCATTTAGTTCTCAATACATTTCACCCTTCTGGGAAAAGGATATGTGGGCATAATTGATTTAAAAAAAATCTCACCCTATCAGGTGAATTGGGGCAGATTTGACTAGTAAAAAATGTTTCCCCATAACATTCCCCAGGTTCTGAATTAAAAACAGACATTGGTAGATTAGATGTCCCTACCATTTGTACAGAAGCCTAGTCCAAGGGAGAAGGCAACTTCGGTAGGATTAAGAAAGGATAAAGCAGCCCCAGTATCTACAAGGGCCTTAGTAGCTTCCCCTTTTATGGTAATTTCAGTTTCTTCTAAAGTATAAGTAAAGAGAAAGGGAAATGACCTCACATAGCCCTTGGGGCAACCCTATACTTGCTTCTATTTTTTTTTCCTTTTTCTAAATCTCATTTCAGTTGTCTATAATCCTTAAGATGACCTGACTTTTTACAATAAAAGCAGACTCCACTACAGAAGTTTCCCAGCAAACCTTATTTAGTAATTCTGCTGCTTTGCTTTCAGAAATGAGTAAGTGTATTGATTGGAATAAGTCAGAATAACCAGGATCGTGTGTTCTAACAGTTAAATCAGATTCCTTTGAGAACTCATCACGGTCCCAGAGTGGGTTGGGGGACTCTTTAGTAGATTCCTTAGTTCTATTCTAGTCCAAGGAACGTATATAACCATTGGTTCCCCTCTGCCTGACACTGACTTTTTCTAAAGGAAGCTGCTGAATTTCTGATTTTTTTTCTAGTCTTTCCTAGTCCGGGTTTCTTTTCTGAGTGTCCCTTAGGTTAGTAGGGAGCTGCAGTGGAGGAGGTGTCGAAGAGAGAGGACAAGGAGGAAAGGAGAGTAAGTCCGTACAACAAAGTAAAGGGTACAGTTGGGCAGTTGAAGAAGAGGGAAAAGTGGGGTGCTAGCATTGAACAGCTTCGGAAGCCTTCTTTGGTTCAGAGGTAGTCTCTGAAATGTTCTTATTAACTTCCTGGAGAGAAAGTCTCTCTATGCTCAATTTCAGAGGCTTCTGTTACCTAATTGAAGTGAGCCTCCCATTCATTCAATTTGATTTTAGAGCTGGCTTTTTAACTGCACACAAAAAAAATAATTTAGGTGTCAAAAGAACTCCATTTTGGCCATCTTAAGTTGATATCACTTCTAGTTAAATCCTCCCACTTCTGTAAGTACTTACGAGTAAAAGTACTTACTTAGGAATTGTACATCTGCAGGAGTGTTAACGGGGGCTGGGGCTGGGAGCTTGTCGGCCTTGCAGACATGATTTCTTGTTAATTTTAGGGTTTTTTTGGTTTTTTTTGTTTGTTTGTTTTTTGTTTTGTTTTTGAGACCTGCTGAGTCCGAACAAATTTCTAGGGATATTGTATAGTGGGTTGAAGTATGCTGCTTATGGGTTTAGCTCCAAGGGGCTGTCACCTCCAGAGTCGCCTTAACTCTCTTACGTGTCTCCATTTCTCTCCCCAGCTGTCTAATACAACTGTAAGGATTCGAAGCGCTAGGTAACCATCCTTCATGCGTGCATCCCCAGATGAGTCAAGTTATTTAATTACAGTTGTGTTGGGATTCCCTATGGGGCCACTGCTCGCTTTGAGGGGTACCCTCAAACACCTCCACATAGATTCTTAGTTACCTAAGAATACTCTAAATTCTAGCTAGAGGGAGTAAAAGCCCCTTATCTTTGGAGTTGAAACCCGAGTTCAGATTCTCATTTATCTAGCAAGAGTTTTGTTCAGATTCCCAGTAAACAGTTCCAATTAAAAAGCCAAAATCAAAACTCAGACACCCATTTTTTTCTCCTGTCCCTGAGTTATCTCAACTGTTAACTTCTAATGTCACTGGAGGATTTTAAAAAACAGCTCAAATAAAGTCAGGGCCTCCTACCTTAAAACAGGGAGATCCAGAATTCCAAGAAAAACTCACCCAAGTTCACCCAATTTAAAGCGAGGAGCTGGTAGGGCTCAATGGGCCCCTGCTGGTACTTAGCACCAGGTCCAAGTCTGCAGGGTGGTCCTGGGTGGGCTTCTTTGGAATCCTGCCAACTACGCCAAGTAAATGTCGCTGTAAGAAACGTCCAAACCTGTAGAGAATTTTAACAAGTGTATTTGAGCCAGACTGATGACAATTGCCAGGAAGCAAAATCTCAACAGATTAAGAAAATGCTCTAGAGAATGGCATTTTTGCAGCTTATTTTATACATAAAAATCGAAGAAGGTGACATAAGGAGAGTTACGTTAAGTCCATTGGTAGTAGATGAGGGAGGTGGGAGAAAGCAAAGCGGGGAAATCTCTGGGCCTGGATAAAAGTAACATGGAGAGACACACACTTCTTTTACTTTGGTGGGTACAAGAGAGTTAATTAACATTTACAGTGCATAGAGGTGGTGTGCAGGGGACAAGATCACAATGAGGGGTTCTGTGGTCTCCTCTGGTGCAGAGGGTTGTGCCCTGAGGGGTCTGGGAAAAAGGGATTTCTGTGACATTCCAAAGGTTTGTTATCTTAGATGCAAAAAGATAGTAGATAGGCTCACTTAAGGTAGTGATTGACCTTTGTCAAGAAAGCTACAGGCCCAGGATGTGACTATCTACCCTGACCTGCTTTTAGTTAGAAATTTTTATGTTCAGACCATCCTATGTGGTTATTTTTGGTCTCTTGAGTTTATAGGGCCCACCATCTTCTCTGAGCTTGTCAGGTTTAGTACATGGCCTCTTTTTCGATCACACAAGTGTGGCTCACATAATATTTCTACTGGACAACACCGTTCTAAACAGAGGTCAGCACACTTGGTAAAAGGCTATTTTAGGCTTTATGGGCCACACATGTTCTCTGTTGCGTATCCTTGTTTTTTGTTGTCATTTTACAATCCCTTAAAAATGTAAAAATTATCCTTAGTTCATAGACAGTACAAAAACAGGTTGTAGGTGAGATTTGGCCCATGGGCCATAGTGTTTGCCAGACCTAATCTCAGCACACAAGCTAGTCTGAGACCTTTACTTTAATATCCTGAAGAATAAACATAAAGCTTCAAAATGATAAGCATTCGAGCAATCAGTATGTTGCTTTCCTGTAGAAAATACTTCTTTTTGATTTTCAAACATTAGGAATTGTTCTTCGAAACTGAGTGATGTGGAACTTTTCTTTCTCTCTTAGTCATCTGTGTATTTTAAGCATTCCTATGAAGACTGGCTGGAAAACAATGGATTGAGCATCTCCCCTTTTCACATAAGATGGCAAACTGCTATTTTCAATCGTGCCTTTTACAGTTGGGGACGGCGGAAAGCAAGGATGCTTTACCAGTGGTATGCTTCATTTTCTCTTTTTGGTTTGAATTAGTCATTGTGATCATGAGAAATGCTTGATATATGAACTGTTTCTATCATTTTCCAGTCTATTGAGTTTAAAATGTTGACAGTATAAAAACTTTCTGGTCTTATATAAACTTATGAAATTGCCTCATTGTGCCTTTGCATACCTTAAAAATCAAGGTTCTATATACTTATCTGGGTGGTGGGTACATGGGTGCCATACGTAAAAATTCAGTGAGCTGTACACTTCAGACTTGTGCACTTTACTCTGTATATTATACACTAATACAAAAGTAAAAAACATATGGAGCATTTTCCATCAGGAAAATAATCCTGGAGGATTCTCTCCCCCATCATCACACATAGAAGCAAGGGTCCTAAGAGTCATAGGACATCCAACGATCTGAAGGTTTTCCCCCTAAACTTTTGTGATACTCTTCCAGGGGAAGGATATTTAAAATATTTAACAACACTAAGGCATATATACAAACCAAGTGGGAAAATGGCCAGCCACACTGCAGCATTGGGATCCTAGAGCCCCCTTGCCATATAAGGCATACATACCCCTTTGGTTTAACAACAACAAAAAAAATCAAGGAGTTTATGGTATTTATGGGTAGGGAGTTTACAATGATCTCTGGGACACCCTAGGGACTGACAGTTTCTGTAGTTGAGAGAATTCCTAGTATGGGAGTAGGAGACCTATATATAAATTCCTTTTTGTTAAAAATTTAGCTCCAAATGGAGTAGAGCTAAATGAAAATAATCAGATCATCAAAAAGCAGAAAATGCAGCAGCAAATCAAAGGTTGAGTTTTTGTTTTGTTTTTTTTTCTGGAGCAAACAAAATAGGAAGAAGGAAATAATAAAGAGCAGAAATCAGTGAAATAGAAAGTATGTAGAAGAGCATATCAGCAAAGCCAAAAGTTGTTTCTTTGAAAAGAGTAATAACATTGATAAGCCCATATCATGACTGATCAGAAAAAAGACAACACAAGTAACTAAAAATCAGAATTAAAGGGGAACATTAATACAGATTCTATAGACTTTTAAAAAATGAAACTATTGTGAACAATTCTGTGCCTATAAATTTGACAATTTAAATGAAATGGACAAATTCCTTGAAAAACACAACTTATCAAAAAGTTAGAAAATATAATAGATTATTCCAACTAGAGAAGGGTGACTGCTAATTACTAAAACAGTAAAAAAAAGAAACTATCATTAAACTTTACTATGTTAATATTTAAGCTCAAAATACAGCTAAAATAAGATGCAAATAATAGAATAGGTAGATGAAAAAGAATGGATGTCTGTAACGTCAGAAGAACTTTCATAACTATATGAGAACAGGATCAAAACAATGCTATGTAAATGAGCAAAAGACATGAGAGGAAACAAATTTCTTACTGGGAAGAATATTCAGCCTCTAGTTATGAGAGAATTGTAAGTTATTAGAACTGCTTAAAGAGACTTCACAGATCTGAAGTTCAGGTAGGAAAAAGAGACAGAGGTATTGAAATTTTTAGACATTATTTGAAGCTATGAAATGCGGCTGGTTGATAACTTTTTTAGTCCATGAATTGTGCGGAATTGTACATTTATGCAATTTTTTCCTCTTAACAGGTTTAATTTTGGAATGGTGTTTGGAGTAATTGCCATGTTTAGCTCTTTTTTTCTCCTGGGGAAAACACTGATGCAGACTTTAGCACAAATGATGGCTGACTCTTCTGCTTCTTATTCTTCCTCCTCTTCTTCCTCCTCCTCTTCCTCCTCCTCCTCTTCTTCTTCCTCCTCCTCTTCTTCCTCTTCCTACTCACTTCACAACGAACAGGTGCTACAGGTTGTGGTAAGTACCCTCTTTTTTGCTTTAAATAACTTTGTTGAAACATAAATATAAGGTGTTTCTTCTGGATAGCATAACTCCTATCCATAATATAAATATGAAAATAAATGATCAGTCTCATGATTTTTTAAATTACTTGCTTAAACAAAAACATTAATAAGAATATAGCAAGGAATTGTTGCACTATGCAGTAGTAGTATAGTAGTAATAGTAGTAATAAAGTAGACCATCATCAAGACTGACAACAATTACATAGTATTTGACTTAACACGTTGTCTTTTTGAGATGTTAAGTGATTGTTACTGTCAAAGAATAAGCATACTGGTTTAAGATCTCTATAATGATAAATTGCAGTTTTATTCTCTGCAAAGTGTTCCCCTTTCCTCTGAATGGCTTTCATACTCTAACCAATAATATCTTTTTAATTAAAAGTATACGACCTTTTTGAATGGTCACTGTGATTTTTTGATGTAAAGAATAATGTGCTGAGTTGTACTCCTTTGACAATAACTATTTATAATAATTCTCGCTTTAAAGCATGTACGTATATCTTTACCTTATCCGTTTATGTCTCTAGAGTTTGGAAGAGTGCTTTACCATTGGCTAACTTGTATTTCAGATTTTTTATATTTATAGTTTCCATTTCCAGGAGTCGTGGATGTTTTGTTTTTAATCATATTCTTATTAATAGAACAGACTATTGAAGAGTTAATGACAGATTTTTTTTTTAAGTCATCACTTTGTGGCCTCTACTAGACTGGGTCACTATGGGAAGATTTAGAAGCCATTTGTAGAGAACAATAATCTCCCCTATGGTAATAGCTCTTCTTAGAGGTTAAAAGGATTCTCCCGGTGAGGCCTCTGAGGAGATTATTTATTTCTTTGGCAAACATTTACTGAGCATATATATTCTGACAATTGGCCCTGTGTTGAGTCCTGCTTTTACTGAGAACAAAATCCAATCCTGGCAGTCATGGAGCTTTTAGTCTAGAGAGAGAGCTACTATGATTGTGCTACAGTTGCATAGAGTATCAGATGCTGAGTACAGAGAGAAGGTGTGCTGAAATGTGCCTGGCACTGGAGGGAGAGGAGAGGAGAGTTTCAGGGGAAGAGTGAGGAGAGTCCACATAGCCTAGGAAAGGAAGATGGCAATTGACCATCCAAGTAACGGAACCATATAACATGGAAAGGTGGAGGGAATAATAATAGTAACAATAAAACCTAGTTAATATGCATTGCTTCCCATGTGAGGTTTTTGTGCCCATTTTATTTTATTCTTGCAACAATCTGGAGGTATGATTCTCAGATGAGAAAACCAAGGCACAGAGATCTTAAGTCACTTGCCTGTGGTCACAGTTAGTATGTGGTGGGTTCGTCATTCATCTCTCACTATCCTCAGAGCTATTATGTTCTACTCCCTTAAGAAAGACCAATAATTATTCAAGGAACTATAAAGTAACTTTGACCTGTGTCTAGGAGGTACATGGTACAGGATTTAAGATGGTAGGGTCTAGGTTATGAAGGGCCATTCTAAGTTCTGTTTTACCTGTAGATAACAGGTTTGTGCAAAATGAACCAAAGTAGGGTTATACCAAAGATGGAAAGACCAATTTAAGAGGGCACTTGAGATAACTTTAGTTCAGATCTTGATCACTTCTAACATGTGATCAAGATCTGAACTAAAGTAGTAGAAGAAAGAAGGGGGTAGGTTCAAGTGATCTTTTGGAGTGGAATTCTCAGGCCTTGGCAATTAATTGAATGTGAGGCTGGAGGGAGAAGGAAGAGTTTAGGATAACTCTCGGGCTACACGATTGGTTGTTGTTGACCAGGAAAGAGGATAGTAGAGCAAGAAGCAGGTTTGGAGGAAATGTGATTATTGTCCTTTCTGGATGCTAGGATTACCAAGGCAAAATGTTGTTCAGAGAAAAAATTATTCTTTCTGCTTCTCAGTTTATTCATAGAGCTCACAAAAATATTGACTCTGTTAGGAGAGTCATGCTTTGGAACCAATAAGAAGTCAGCTGCCTTCTGTAGTCCATTGTGCATATTTATGTATATGTTTAGGAATGTTAGGTCTTTTGACTTTGATATGAGCCCTTGTAGCTTAGAGAACATACTTTCTATTTACTCTATTATTCCCTACAATCTCATTCAGTATTAATTCCCAAAAACCTGGCACTCTGTTATTGAGAGATCAGCATTCTGGTACATCTAATACCTCAATGATCGTGGCCGAGACAGATGGGCAGTCGCATACTGTTGCCAGCAAATAAGACCTACCATATGTTGGTGTAGTCACATGCTCAAATCCTTACCTTAACTCATTATTACATCCATAAAATAATAAAGAGAAGGAACTAATGTCCTTTTGGGTCAAGACTACTGATTTATTTGACAAAGGTAAAGTAACCAGAATACTTTGTAATTTAGAGGGAATGTATGAGAATTCATCTTAAGTACATAAATTTAGAGAGGGGTCAGAGAAAGGGAGACTACTGATCTGAATAGAAAGACGCCTGACAAAATGGGAATGGAGCAGGTATGTAGAAAAAGACATACAGATGGTCTTGAAAAGAGTTGCCTAGTAGGCTCTGAGTAAAGAAAACTTTATATAATGAGCATCATAAAAATATCCCAAATATAGAAGAAATAGTATTCATCAACCTCCTTTTCCTAACATTATTAATGTGAAGAATTGGAAACAACCACCTGTGTAATTGATAAATGGTTAAATTATGGAATTATTCAATGAAATAGTATATATACATTAAAAATGATAATTAGGGAAAGGACACTTGAAATTACTGATGAATTTAGAAAGCAGTCCAAGCAGCATGGTCTGAATCTCTTCAGTTACTAAAGGAGGCTTAAAAGTGAGATTCCTCTGTTGTGCACAAAATAAATTCTAATTGAATTAAAATTAAAACATGAATTCATAAAAGACCTTGAAAGAAATAAACAGGTGTCTGCTTATATGAATACAGAATGAGGAAGACGTTAGCATAAAACTAATGGCAGAAACCATGAATATTGATAGATTTGACTACATAAAATTTTTTGTATATCGAGAAACTAAAAGCGAAATAAAATTAAATGGCAGAAATAAAACTTGGAAATACATCTGTGACATGTATTAGAGAGGACAGATAATTGATACTTGAAATGATCTTAAAGATCAGTAAGAAAAAGGTGAACACCTAGGAATAAAAAATAGATAAGTCATGAAATGGCTACTCTCAAAAGGTCCATCAGTGCTCAAAAGAAGGGAGAAGTTTCAGCTTTAATAATGATCAAAGAAATATAAATCAAACAATGGGATGCTTTTTATATCTCTCAAATTGCAGATTTGAATAAAATGAGCTTGCCCAAGGTTATGGAAGGGTCTGCTTTTAGAGCAGTTTGATATGTATCAAAGTCCTTAGTATAAGCATTTTTTACCCTCTCCGTGAGGCATAATATTAAACATTGGACAAGGATTATCTCATGTCATCCTCAAAATTATTTTGTATGTAAATGTAGTTGTTTTCATTTTAATAATGAGGAAATTGAAGTGTTGGAATAATACAAACTTCCTAGTTAGTGATGGAGCCAGAACGTCAAACCCAAGTGAAATTTCTCTGGAGCCTGAAGCAACCATGCTTGTCTAGGAATTTATCTCCCCAAAATATTTGGGTACATGTGTTCAAATGTGTTTGTTATAGTATTTATAAGAGCAGAAACTCTTAATTAAATGTCCAATAGTCTATTCCATAGAATCCAATGCAGCTATTAAAAATCATGTTGAACCAGAAACTACTCAAGGGAAAATGTTTGTGATACTCTTCAGTGAAAGGGTCAGATTTTAAAACCACATTTATAATAAAAGTATAATTTTTAAAATGTGTACATGAAAAGACTAGAAGGACATGCTTTAAAACATTACAAATGGTTTTTTGTTGTGTTTTGGGAGCAGTATTATAGGCTTCTATTTTCCTTTGATTTTTTAAAGTTTTCCTGCTTTAAACATTTTATAATTAATTTAAAATAATAATTAATCAAAGGAAGAAGGAATTTCCTCCAGAAGGATACCTTTATAGGGTCCCAACTCCTGGACTAAAAGAAATAGATGCTCAATATGTAAATAGTATTAATGATGCCTGGTGCGCCCCACTACTTAGCCTAATTTATAGAATCTCTCCTTAACAGATGACATGACTTGGGAGCAATTTATCTTACAAGCAGATTCTTGTGTATGTAAAAAAAAAATTATGCAGCGCTTACAATAGCAAAGTTCCTTTGTGAATGCAGTGATATACACATGTACATCATCTTGTGAATGCAAGATAATTCCTGATTCTTCATAGGTCCTTAACATGTCTGCATGTTCCAAATGCTTTACTTTTTGCATTAAATTTCAATTTTAATATAATATTTATGTATCACTTTGAAACTACCAATATACTGGACTAATGGATGGGATCAGAAATGGAGGGCATGATATTCCCATACCAACAAAGTGCTTTGTTGGGCTACCTTTAATTACCAACTCTCATATAACTTGAGAATAGTAAAATGAAATTCATTGATGGGAGGTGGGGATATCCTGTATTACTCACATAAGTACTTAGAACATTAGAATAACAATACAGAGGAAGGGCTAGGAATTCTAACGGGAATTCCCAAATCAGGCCTCCAGCCCTTGAGGGTGAATCAGCTGCAGACTCCTTCAGTGTCACTTTGCATTCCCTGGCGCTTTGCCAGGCTCCCTAATTCTTTCCTGTGTTGTAGATCAGGAAGCTAAAATTTTAATTTTTTAACCCGGTGTTTCCTGTTCTCTTTAGATTGGTGTTGTACTTAGTTCAAAAACTGCCCAGTTCAAAAAACTGGTGTCTTGTCTTCTTCATTTTTAGCATGAAGAAGTAAACCATTGATACTCATATTATTTTTAGTATATAGAACTTTCAGATTGGAAGTTTAAGCTTTAATACAGCGTAAACATTGTCTTGCTCTTGGTGTCCAAGTGTATATTTATCATTGTGTCTACGAACAGGTTCCTGGTATAAATTTACCTGTCAACCAGCTGACCTATTTCTTTGCTGCAGTCCTCATTAGTGGTGTTGTACATGAAATTGGACATGGGATAGCAGCTATTAGGTAATGATATTTACCTTTTTCTTTCTACTACATGTAAAGAAGCTTTTCATTTACAGGAGTTTATCACTAAAATCTGCTATATTTGACAGTATTTATTAATGTGGATGTTACCTACTATATATCCATCATTATTGAGTTACCTCCTCTTTTGCACAGGCAATTTATATATTGAATATGCTCAGTTAACCATGTGCATATCTATAAACTGAGTCTTTCTATCCTTTGCTGGCATGGTTATATCCTAATGGTACTTCAAGATCTTCATCCAGTCCTGAAACTTAATCTTTCTATTCATTGTGTCAAATGATAACCTCTGCACTAAAGCCCTCTGCACCTGCCTTTTTTGGCTTATCAGCTGAAATACTCTTCTGCTTCTACTCATGGCCTCTGATAACTAGAGCAAAGACACTGAAAGCTCTGGGTTTATGAACAAATATCATAGCCTATTTAGACACCCAAGTGGAAGATAAGGAAGGATGAGACTTGGGATTTGCTTCAAGTATTATGCCCTCTTCTTATCATGACTACCCAAATGTATCGTTATAATTATGCCTGAGCATTTAAAGGCTCCTGAACTTATAAAATCATAATGGAGAAGAAGGTGAGTCATACTCCCCTTCACTCTCACTGATAATTATTGTCATAAGGAACACACATACTGATGGGAGTGTGTTTTATCCTTTGTGTGTGTGGACCAGATAAAAGGTTTTAGATGAGAAGATTTAATCACTTCTTAATATTTTCCAGTTGCTTATAAATAAATAAGAGTCTTTTGACTGGTAATAAGCCCTCATCTTGACAGAGCATATACTATTACACAAGTGTGCCATGTAGTGGTTTAAGTGGGTGGCTACTTTTTTTTTAACCTCTTTCACCTTTGCTTCCACATTTTTATTTTAGCATTGTAGCCTTTAGGATTTTACATATAAAAGCATGGTTATTAACAACAGTTTAATAATTCACAGTATGTTTGTGAAATAATATGGGTCTTTTTTTTTTTTTTAATAAAATCCCACCAAGAAAAGGTGAATTTTACAGTCATTGTTAAATATATTTAGTACTAAGTGAAGCACAATATGTTTAGGTGATGCTTTTTTTTAGAGTAACTATTTTGTCTTATGAGGCTATTATGTGTAATTTCATTTTTAGAGAATGAATTGATAAAAAAAATAGTTCTAAGGATAGTCTGAACATTATGCATTTTCAAATGCCCTTACTTAGATATTAATTCAGTAAGAATACACTTAAACCTCTACCTTCATTTAGAATAGTTAAGACAAATATAAATATTTAGATAATTTGAATTGTATTTTCTACTGTGTCCTCTGAAAATAATTCAGAGTAAACCATAAAAATGTTTTTCATTTAGTTTCTCATAGAAATCTAAACCATTTCTCTATGTGCGTGTGACTGATGTCAAGTTATTTGCTCAGCATATTGGTTTCTAAAAATTTTGAAGGTGTAGGTCTGTTATTTTTACTTGTATTTTTTTTTAATTATGGTTAAGAAATCCAGTAAGTTTCAAGTGTACAATTCAACAGTGAGTCATATATATTTTGCACTGTATGTTCACTACTCATAGATTTCTTTCTGTCATCACATAGTTGTCCCCTTTTATCCCATCTACCTACCTCCTACCCCCTGCCCTCTGGTAACCACTAGTCTGTTGTCCATGTCCATGAGTCTCTGTTTATCATGTTGGTTGCTGTTAGGTTTATATCCCACATATACGTGACATCATGTGGTTTTCAACTTTTTCTGTCTGGTTTATTTCACTTAGTATGATTATCTCAAGGTCCATCCATGTTGTCACAAACAGCAGTATTTCATCTATTCTTATAGCTGAGTAATCACAATGCCATTTTATAAAATATAATTTCATGGATGACCGACCAAACCTGTACACTACTGTAAAATTATGAGATATATATCACATATGTAGGTATAACTTTTTTGACTGTTCAGAGAACTGTTTTTTAAATAAGAATTTGAAGTATAGTGGGAAGTTTTAAGATTATATACATTATTAATTTGAAAAATGTAATACTAGTAGTAAATTCCTTTTTCTTATGTGATTTCTTAGGGAACAAGTTCGATTTAATGGCTTTGGGATTTTTCTCTTCATTATTTATCCTGGAGCATTTGTTGATCTGTTCACCACTCATTTGCAACTTATATCACCAGTCCAGCAGCTAAGGATATTTTGTGCAGGTAACAGACAAATTTCTCTATTCATCTATGTGTTGTTAGTGGTTTTATGGAAAGTACATCACAAATGAAAATGTCATATCTTTTGGTTTATAAATTCAACTTACAAGACACTCAGTTAAAGGTAGTAGAGCAAAATAATTTATATTCCAGTTTCTTCATTAAAAACAACTGAAACCAACAAATTATTTTTAAAAGATTAAAAGTAAAATGAGCAGAACATACAATGCAAATGTGAACAGAAAATATCACTAAAGTATTAAATGACACGGGGCCACTTAATAATCATGTGGAGTATAATCCACAATCAAAATATAATCATTGTGAATCTTACTATATCAAGTAACAAGCTATCAAAACAAAAATGGAAAAAAGCAGATGTAATAATGGAGACTCATATCTCTCAACACATGGCATATAAGTATGAAGTCAGATCATCGAAGCTCTTAATAAGGTAAAATTCAATAAATATGTGAAACTCTGTACCATAATTTCTTATCAAGTGCTCATGAAACATAAAAATTGTATAATTTCATTCAAAACCATATTTGCAGTATATTTAAAAATGGTAATGAAATGTGTAAAGTTTTGCTAAAAGGAAAATCCACTGCCTTAGGTAGTTATGAAGTAAATGAAAGTAAATCAGTTAAGCATTAAACTGAAGTGAGAAAAAAAACTATAAAATAGTTAAGAAATGATGTAATTATTAAGGATGTAGGCAGGAAATAATAAATTAGAAAACAGAAAAATAGAACTGTTAAATCCAAGAATTAGTTCTTTGAAGAAAAAGATTAAACAATGGGAGAAAACTTCTACAGACAGAATTAGCAGTCAGGTTGGGAATGACAACTGATGCAGAGAAAATTAAAAAAATTATAAAAGTGCTCTTTGTTCATCTCTGCAAAAAAATTTTTCAAAAACCTGGATGATTATAAAAAAACAAATATCCTAAATAAACTCCAAAGGAGATAGAAAAAATATATATATATGGGCTAATTACAAAGGGAGAAATTAAGAAAGTTGAAGAATACCCCTGAAAGTTTCATGAGTGGAATTCTTTCAAATCTTAAAGGAGATGATTTTTCTTTCAAATTCCAACGTAGTGTTAACTTTCCAGATGTCACAGAAAAGGAAACTAAGATTTTTGTTAAAGGCAGTGTAATGCAGATATAACATCTCTTAAAGCACCAAAAACCTCTACAGACACGTGGTGTATTGAAACAAAGCAAGGATGGTTCAATATTAGGAAAGTTGTTTGAATGTGGTAAACATTAACCATTAGGGGGGAAAAAATCCTCATCTCAGCAGGTATTCAAGCAGGTATTTAACAAAATTCAACATCCCTCAATGGCTAAAAAACAAAAATTGGTAAAAGTAGAAATAACTAAATACTCTCTAATGCTATAACACTGAGAAGCATTCTCATTAAAGGACAAGACAATCCTACTATCAACTATCACTGATACTATTAAATGGTCTGTAAACCGGTCAGTGCATTTAAATAAGAGGGAACAAAGCATAAATATTAGAAAGGAGGCCTCTTTTTTTTTTTCAGATATTGTTATACATCTTGGGGAGGGGGCACAACAAAATCAACGGAAATGAAATGTAGAAAAATTCAGTAAAGAGCCTGGTTACTGAATTAATATTCAAAAAGCCTGGTGGGTGAGCACCGAGTGAAGAGTCGTGAGTGCTAGTGCGTGCATGAGTGCGTGGCGCTGAGCATGGGCGCGCACTTGCGTGAGTGCGTGGGGCTGAGCATAGGCATGCACTTACTGGGATGCTGGAGAACGCATGCGCCAGGTGCCCGGGTGCCCTGAAGTTGGGCAGCGCATGCGTCGGGTGTGCCCAGAATCCCAGAAGCCCATGCGTCAGGCGTGCCCAGAAGCCACCGCGGTTTCCGCATTTTTCACCTCAACCGCCTGCGAGGTTCTCCGGCACTCGCGCCTTTTTTCAGAGCTCGCACCTTCCTCTCGAACTCGAGCTTCTCTCTTGGTTTTTTGCCCTGCGGCCTTCCACTCACCCGCCCGCTGCCCAGAAGCCATGGCCTCAAACGATGCCATCTGCATCTCCACAGAAAACTCGGAGATGGCTACAGAGATTGTGCAGCTGCACCAGATCCATGTGGAGACTGTTCCTGTGGAGACTTTGGCGTTAGAAACTATTCAGTACGGGGATCTCAGTGGCAATTGGGTTCACGGTGGCCACCACTATCCACCTCTGATTGCGCTGCAGCCACTCGTTGCTAACTCAAACGAAGGGGACCCGGAAATGATCATGGTGCAGACACGGGAGGAAGTCGTGGGCTGCTACGAGTCAGACGGCCTGCAGACTAACTTAGAAGACCAGATGGTCGCCCCGGTCGACGAAGACCACTACTTCCAGCAGACTCTGGCTTCCCTGACAGCCTCCGCGTCGTCATCGACCTACAGGTATGCCAAGAAACGCCGAAACCGCAGCAGAAAGGCCGGCGGTAAGAAAAGTTACTCCAGCACTGTGGGCGGCGGGGCGGTAAGCAGCAGCAGCAGCTCTGAGGCGGGCAGCAAGAAGTGGGAGCAGAAGCAGGTGCAGATCAAAACCCTGGAGGGTGAGTTCTCTGTCACCATGTGGTCCCCAAGCGGTAAAAGTGACCATGAGGCAGAGGAACAGGTTGAGGTGAACCCAACTCCTGATTATTCAGAGTACATGAAAGGAAAGAAACTTCCTCCTGAAGGAATACCTGGCGTTGACCTCTCAGATCCCAAACAGCTGGCAGAATTTGCTAGAATTAAGCAAAGGAAAACCAGAGAAGAGGGTCCAAGAACTGTAGCTTGTCCTCATACAGGCTGCGTGAAGATGTTCAGGGATAACTCTGCTATGAGAAAACACCTGCACACCCACGGCCCCAGAGTCCACGTGTGTGCAGAATGCGGCAAAGCTTTTGTTGAGAGCTCAAAGCTAAAACGGCATCAACTGGTGCATACGGGAGAGAAGCCCTTTCAGTGCGCATTTGAAGGCTGCGGAAAACGCTTTTCCCTGGATTTCAATCTGCGTACACATGTGCGAATCCATACCGGCGACAGGCCCTACGTGTGCCCCTTCGATAGTTGTGATAGGATGTTTGCTCAGTCAACTAACCTGAAATCTCATATCTTAACGCATGCTAAGAACAAAAGTAGCCAGTAAAAAGGAAAGAAGACTCTTCTCAAACTAGGGAAGGATCTTCCAGGAGTGTAATTGGAAATAAATATGCCTCTCTCTTGTGTATTGTTTCTAGAAAAGAATTTTTTTGATTCTTGCGTACCTAAGGGTCATGTTTTGATAGATTAGTGAAAATAAAGTTAACAAGTGGAAAAAAAAGGTTAAAAATATAAATGTAATAAGATTACATTGTTAAGATGTTTTATCTTGTTCTAGAATACAAAATCATTTTGAAAAACATGATTTTGTAAAGTTTGATCCCAACAGGAGGAGAATTCATGGACCTCACATCAAAAGACTGTTCTTTATAAAACTGCTGAAGATGGGACTTTTCATATTCAAGTTAACCTATTGCTTACAAGTTTAGAAAGTTCTGTATTTTCCAAATGTTCATATTTATACTGTTAAGAATATGGTTAAGAATATGGTTAGTAATTCTATTTGTGGTTTTTCTGGAGGTTGATAACTTTGCAAGATTTTCTTTGAAAGAATGAACAATTACATGCATAAAGTATTTTCTTGTTTGAAAAAAGGTTATATAGGTTTTGTTTGCTATCTTAAATTTGGTTGTATTCTTTGATACTAACACATTTTGCCTATCTTTTAGCTGCATTAAATTATTTAGTACTGAAAGATGTAATTTAATAATATTAAGTCAGTTTAAACCTATTTTAGTCATTTTATTTCCCCCAAATAATGCCAAGTACTGTTTTTTTAGTGTAATTTCTTTGCCTTTTCAGTTAGAGTGGTACTCAGTTGTAGTTGTATTGCTTATACATTGACTTTTTAATACTTAAATATGTACACCCTGTGTAATAGAAAAAGCAAAAATAAACTACCTGTTCTAAAGAAAGTTAAAAACTTGCCTATATGAATACCATAGCTAGAAAATAGGGAACATAAAGTGCTACTGGCATCTGGGGATAGAGGACAGGGTTGCTGCTAAACATTTTACAGTGCACAAGACAATCCCACACAACAAAAAATTATCTTCCCCAAAATGCCAATAGTGAGAAACCTTGCTCTAGAGAAACTAAAAGTTGTAGCAAAGATTCCTTTGATGTAATTATAAACAAATTGTTAACAGACGAGGTTGTTTAAATAAAGGAAATGTATGTGTTCTGCCATCCTCATTGCTGATTAGTCATCATGGGCAAATCAGGGCTCTAGAGGGACAATCTGGTACCACCCTAAAGAGATAGGAAGCTGCCCAGAGAATCAAGGAATTAGTGCTGCCATGTGCCCCCCTGACTGTTGTTTGGGTGAGAAAAGCCATAGTCACATGGTGGTATTCTGAGAGATAGTGAGGATACAGGCATCCAGGCAGTCCTGGTAGACTGTTCCATCCTGAATGGGGGTGGGGGCTGAATTTAGTGCATGGTAATAGTGGCAAATTTAATCAGTGGGGAAGGATTATTTTGTAAAATTGTGTTGGGGCTAGCAACTTGGTGAGGGGTCAGGGTGGGAAGTGGGATTATAGCTGTATTCCTAAATTAGTTTCATTAAATTCCAATAGGTCAAAGAATTGATGAGGTGGGTTTTTTTTTTAATTTAATTTTGTTTTTCAAATGAAGCTAAGAAAACAGGTGAGTATCTTATATAATCTTGAACTGGGAAAGATTATTACAAAGGAGCTATTTGACCACACCAAAATTTAAAATGTCTGCATAGGCAAAACTATAAACCAAGCCAAACAACACAGATATCTTAACACATGCTCAGTTAAAGAAAAAGTTATAATACTTCTTAAAAAAGACCAAGTTTCTCAATGTATATATGACACATAATATATACAAAGTAGTAAAAAAAAAACCAGTCAAAAAATGTAAACAGTACGGATAGAAATAGTTCTCAAAGGAAATAGAAATGACCTTTTAAAAAACAAAAATATTTAGTCTTACTCATAATTAAAGAAATAGAAATTAAGACAAAAGAGATTTTACTTTTCACCAAGCAGATAGCAAAGTCTAAAATGATAGCATCCAGTATTGTTTAAAAGGTGGGGAAATACAGCAGTTATGAGAAAACAATGCAAACTCACTGGAGATCAATTTTAATGCACATATTTTTTGATCCTACAATTCCATTTCTATGTAATTTTCTATGCCTTCACAGGTGCATATTTAGATGCATAAAAATATGAGCAAAACTTTGTTGCAGCATTGTATAAAGTTAAAACAGCCTAAGTGATCATTAGTAGGGACTTATTTTTTTTAAACATTGGCTTATAAATAATCATTCAACTGAATACTTCCCTTGTACTCTGTAGTGGATATAAGAAATAGGATATGAATATATAGAGAAGGGAAAAGTCCAAAATATATAAATGAAAAAGCAAAATATAGTTTCTGAGTTTGATACCATTGCTGTTTTTTGAAGATCTGTCTGTATATAGAACAGAAAAGATTGTTTACCCAGTATGTCCTGGACTAGACTTCCTCTGGATACTTCTGGAATTTAACAACTTACAACACTCAAAAGAATGGGGGGTATCTTACAATGCAAATATGGTATGTGTAACATGTATTAGCTAGGTGTTTAGCTGCTGTAATAGCTAAAAAATAAACTCAAACTCTCAAAACAGTCCAAATGTAAGTAGTGCAGTGCTGATACAATAATTCTATAATTTGAAGGGCTCAGGCCTTTTCTGTCTTGTTAGCTATCTACTATTCCCAATATGTAGCTTCTCTGTTTATAGACTCAGGTTTAGCTCCATCATGTAGTTACATCGACAGGGCTGTCTCCATCACGTCCACTCTCATCCTATTGGCCAAAACAGTCGTATGACCATAGTCAGCTTCCTGCTGTAGTAAGTAATACAGTGCTGATATGATAATTCTATGATTTGAAGGGCTCAGGCCTTTTGTCTCGTAAGCTATCTACTATTCCCAATATGTAGCTTCTATATTAAAGACTCAGGTTTAGCTCCATCATATAGTTACATTGACAGAGCTGTCTCCATCACTTCCACTCTCATCCTGTTGGCCAAAACAGTCATATGACAATATTTAGCTTCCTGTGAATCTGGGAAATGTTTTTAGGTTACATTTCTCATTATAGAACATTGGTTCTCAACCACTGGTGCTATCACCCTCCTGGGAGTATCTGGAATTTGGAGGGGGGCATTCTTTTTGGTTGTCTCATGACTGGAGAGTACTAATGGCATTTAGTGGATGGAGCCAGGAATGCTAAATATCCTGTAATGTAAGGGACGGACTTACTAAGAATCCCACTGCTCAAAGTGCTAGTAGTGCCCCCATTCTGCCTTTCAAGAAAACTGGTAGAAGGGAAGTTTAGTATTGGGGGAGGGGTTACATAGTGGTATGCTAGTGTGCATTTACCACCTGGCTCTGGGGGAAGGGGGCAAGCTCTGATGTGTAGCACTTGCTGGTTTCTGTCTTGTAAAAGTGTAGTCCCACCGTGGCCAATTTCAAGGTGCCAGTCCTAAGTCCCTGAAGAAGGAATTGGTAAAGCATGTACATAGTCAGCTCTGGCTGGTTCCAGCACACCACTGGGTTCACCTAACAGTCTCTGTATATATGATGGAGATGGTTATAATCTGATAATGTAAGATACATACTCTACTCAATACACTAATAATATGCTCCATAATACTTTAATTCTTAAAACAATCTCTCTCCAAATACCATTTGAATTTCAATGCCCCAGTTCAGCAAGAATGTTTTTTTATTTTAGCTTTTATTTGAATAGCTCTGAAGTTCTTTTCAAAGATCACAAGTATGTTTACATTAATAATGTATATATTTTCTGAAAAAAGGGTAAAGAAAATATTCTATTTATGTGTTATATATACATATATATATATATATAAAGGTAAGTGCATAATAGAATATAGTTTATTAGTGTTAAATCATATTAACATGTGGTCTTCCTAATATGATATTAACATGCTTATTTTACATTTTAATATCTGAAATGGAAGAGGCCTTTAACTGAACATCTTTCTTCTGTACTAATAAGTAGCTCTATCTGCCTCACAGCTTCTTCTGGTTTCTTCTAATTTATCAGAATGCCCAGGTGTTGTGAAGTCCAAATACCTTATCATTCCAGTCCCTGGTTGAGCTTATCCCTTTTTTTCTCTTTTCAGGTATCTGGCATAATTTTGTCCTTGCACTCCTGGGTATTTTAGCTCTTGTTCTCCTCCCTGTAATTCTCTTGCCCTTTTACTACACTGGAGTCGGAGTGCTTATCACTGAAGTTGCTGAGGTAAATAATGGATTATTTGGACATTCACCAGATTTTATGGTGTAATACTTAGCATTTTATTTTATTTTTTAAAATTAAATTTATTGGGGTGACATTGATTAATAAAATTATATAGGTTTCAAGTGTACAGTTCAATAATATATCATCTGTATATTGCATTGTGTGTTTACCACCCAAAGTCAAATCTCCTTCTGTCACCATGTTTGACCTCTTTTGCTCTATGTACCTTCCTCCTTCCTCCTCCCCTTTCCCCCTGATGACAACTAAACTTTTATCTGTGTCTTTGTGTTTTTGTTTCTTTGTCTTGTTCATTTGTTGCTTTCAGTTTTATATCCCACATATAAGTGAAATCGTATGGTTCTCAACTTTTTCTGTCTGACTTATTTCGCTTAGTGTGATTATATCAAGATTCGTTCATGTTGTAAATGGCAGTATTTCATCTTTTCTTAAGGCTGAGTAATATTCCATTGTATGTATGTACCACATCATTATCCAGTCATCTATCAGAGGGCACTTTGGTTGTTTCCATGTCTTGGCCACTGTGAATAATGCTGCAGTGAACATCAGAGTGCATACATCTTTTACAGATAAATATTTTCAAATTTTGGGAGTAGATGCCCAGAAGAGGGATTGCTGGGTCATATGGTAGTACTATTCTTAATTTTTTTAGGAACCTCCATATTGTTTTCCATAGTGGCTGTATTAATTTATATTTCCACCAGCAACACTTAGCATTTTATGTCAGAAACTTATTCAGGATTTCCTCATACATAGAATGCCTAGTTTCTCCTGAAAAAATTATTGGTAATCCTTTCTAGTCAAAAAAATTGTTTTGTAAAAAATGTTAGCTTTTTTTAAAATACCAAAAATTGTTTCTGTTCTCAGTTACAAAGATAGTATCAAGATTTTCTACCTGTAGTTTGTTGATAAATAAACAGTAAAGGTAAATGATGCATTTTTTATAAATATAAAAAACATATCTGACTGCTTTTAAGTCAAATATCTTTACTCCTAAGAAGTAAGAAAGATGAAACCTAGGCTAGACAGCCAGAACATTTCGTGGGATCTTATGTCTTCAACTCTATATTTCACTCCCTTAGAAAGTAACTACTGTGATAGCATCAATCCTTCTATTCAGACTTGGGGAAGAGGAAAATTACCTCGTGAGCATCTGGCTCACATATTCATTGTACAGACAGCCTTGTGTGCGTATTTGGACTCTGTCTAGATACAGACTTATCTTACAGTTTTGTCCACTGAAGATATAGGAAAATGAAGGCATTCTGATGACTACTTACACAAAACATTAATAGTTTTGAAAAACTATGATTTTTAATCTTAACAATTGGCTGTTAAGACTAAAAGTGTGTTTGTTTTTCAGTTGCAAAAAATTCAACATCTTGGAGAAGTAGGAAAAGCAACTATAAGTATTCAGTTTTGTTTTGTTAATTTTCTAGGACTATACATTTTAGATTCAAAGCTTTTTGTATTTAAAATATTATACTTAATTCAGTGTCTTTAACTGTTATTTACTCAAATTAATCATAGCTTATCTTCACACGTTATCTGATTTGGTTTGCTCTCTTCCCAAGGACTCACCTGCCATTGGACCCAGAGGCCTTTTTGTGGGAGACCTTGTCACCCATCTACAGGATTGCCCTGTTACTAATGTACAAGATTGGAATGAATGTCTAGATACCATCGCCTATGAACCCCAAATTGGTTACTGCATAAGTGCGACAACTTTACAACAGTTAAGCTTCCCAGTTAGAGGTGTGTATATTTCCTCAGTATGATATAACACTTCAGGCAGCAGTACTTGCCATCCACCAATTCTTAGATTATATCTATAGATTTGTTTTGTTCCAATTTCTTTAAAACAAATCAGTAAAATACTAATAGGCCCTAATTAGTAAACATTCTTGGTAAGTTGGATACTAATATACATGTTGCCTTTATTACATATTGTTGTTGAACTTCTAATTTCATAATATATTTGACTTTCAGGATTCTAGTATTTAATTCTTTCTACATAAAAAAAAAAAAACTTAAGTCAGCATTCAAGCTCAACCATAACCAATTAACTAAATTCCAGTAATTAAATACTCCTGTGCTGTATGGATGGTGGCATGTCCAACGCTATTTGGGATCAAATTGTTTTATGTGGCAGGCACCCAAAGGAAGTCATCTTGGCTTCTGAAAATACCCCCTGAAGTCAGGTCTGTTGTTCTGTGTAGCAGGTGGCAAGGCACAGCAAGTTTATTCTCAGAAGCTGCCAAATTTATTTTGAGTTTTTTCAGCTCTGAAAAATCAGCTTCTCTATACAAAATTATGAGGGCCCAAATTATTGAAAGGCTTGGAAAATACAAATTATGCTCACAGACTATATCTTTAAGTTAAGAAATGTCCTGGATACTTGTCCATATCGACTAGGCTTAGGAAGTATGATTAATCATCAAGAATAACTTTACTAAAGTACTGTGTACACTGATGGCAAAGCAGTACTGATTTTTTGAATTTTTTCAAATGTAATTTTGCACATTTAACCCATTTTTAAGAACTTTATTGCTAAAAGTTTTTAAATGTACATAAAAGTCAAGAGAGTAGTATAAATGAAACCTCATACATCCTTCTCCCAACTTTAGTAATTATCAATATTTTGCCAATTTTTTCTTTCAATCGGCTCACTTTTGGGGAGAGTATTTTGAAGTACATCCCAGGCATCCTAGCATTTCATCTTTAAACTTCAGCATGTCTTTAATAGATGGTGACTTTTAAAACATGACCACAGTACTGTTATCACACCTAACAAAATCAGTGATAATTTCTAATATCTAGTTGGTTTTCCCTGTTTTTTTCCTTGTTTTGTTTTTTCCCTAATCATTTTTTCTTAGTTGGTTTGTTTCAGTTGGATGGTATGTCTCTTAAGTTTCAGTTTCAATTTTAACTTGTAACAATTCCTCCTTACTTTTTTTTTTAACTATCACTTGTTTGTTGAAGAAACTGAGTCATCTGTTTTGTCAGATTTCCCATATTCTGGATTTGTCTGGTTTTATCTTATCTTTTTGATGTCATTAACATGTTCAGACGTTCATCCAAATATCCTATAAATGGTAATTAGGTCTAGAGGCTTGATTAGATTCAGGATCCATTTGGGGAGCAGGAGAAATACTTCTAGGTAGCACTCAGTACTTTCTACCACATCATATCAGGAGGCACACGGTGTCTGGTCATCTCCCTTGTGGTGATGTGAAGATTGTTCAGTGGGCTAATCTGATTCTTTAAGATTGGAATACTTGTTATTTTTTCCTACTCTCAAGAGCCACTTAACTGTCTTCTAGATGACAGAAGGTTGGTACGTAACCCACAATGTGTTCTTCTCTAAGAGAAGTAATTCATTATTGCACGCTTCTTAAGTCTTTTATCATTTTCCTCCAGTTTCTCTAAATTTGGTATAATCTGTATTGAATTACAAAAGCCAAAATAACACAGTAATAAAATAAAGTTCTCTCCAATAGGATTGTTTTGTTTAGGATATCTGCATTTCACATGTTTAAGGTTTTGTCCTTTTCCTGTCAGAATGGAATGAAAATTTTCCCTGAAATACTCTGAAACACTTCCCTTATTAACTTTTTGAGTATTTCACTATTACGGGTCATATACTATATTTTGTAGATATTTGTTTAACCAATTTCCTGTTTGTCTCAAGAATACTCACTGACAGCCTTTGCGGCTGCAGCATTTACTCTGAGATAACTCACACATTACAGTCCTAACCTTACCCCCAAAGTTTGTGGTGATATTTTTGTGCGGAATGTAATGTTCCGCTTGTGTTGGTCCATGCTTTGGAATTTACCATGTGAAAAAAATTTTTAAATGCTGATCACCATATACATTTCTGTTACATTAGGATTAGAGATGTTCTGTTTAGAAATAACTCCAAGAACAATTTTTATATTTTATTTTCATATTGAAAACCAGTCAGATAAGCTTCAGCCTCAAAGAGCGTGTTTATATAAAATCAACACTGGCAGTGAGCTGCACTTTTTTTTCTAAACAGGAAATGGGTTAAAAACCTAAAGTGGATATTACTTTTCCACACTAATAAAAAATCAATTCCAAAATGATTCTTCTTCAATATCTATTTCATCTCCTTAGAAGCGACTATATTACAATACATGTTGATTTTACATGATCACTATATCTGATAAACCTGTACCTCTGTTTAACCATTTTTAAATTGAATGCATATACTTAGCCAGTTTACAGGGATCTTAATGACTGTAAATGTAATTGAAAATATATACTAGATTAATTTTAATGGCATATGTGACCACTGGGGCTATTGACATTTAAGAAAGCTACAGACCGACAGTATTTTATATATATATAGGTACCTTTTTTGTCCTTCATTATGAATGGAGGAGAAAGATAGAGCTAAATATAGCAATATAAAGTGACCAATAATCCAAAATGGATTCATGTTTAATTTAGAGTGGAATTCAGTATACATAATGTATGCAAAATTCTAAGAATTTACAGCACTTCAAAACAATAAAACCACCTTGGAAAGTTCTGACTCTGGGAGTGCTCATAAGCTAACCTAACCAATCATTTCTGGTCTCTTATTTCATACCCTGACTTTCCCAGGAGTATTGTTAAATTTGTAAAGATATTCTCTAAGATATTAATTAAGCAGACTAGATGTTCTCCATAAAATATTAACAGGTAGATTTCTGGCAAATTAGAAAAATGTGGTTAATCTACCTGAAATGACCACATTTTACAACATTGTTGAGACCTGTTTTTTTCTTTTGTTAATGCTTTCTTTTTAGATTTTTAAACATTAACCTGCTAAATTAGGAATGTTACCAACAGCCAAAGCTGGTTTAATTCTAGCTCTGCCCTTGGTGCATGGGTCAAGACTAAGGAGCTTATCCCATCCACTTGTTAGAGAATGAGCGGCCTTTCCAGAAGCCACAAAAAGGACACTGGGTGAGCCCTTTGTACCTGGAATAGATCTCTGGTCTCATTCCTGCCCAGAACAGAAAACAAAAACTTTCCCCATTCACATTCAAGACTCTGCTTTTAGGATTGCCAGGTGTCCATACACCACTTAGTGATTTGAAGAAACCAAAAGTTACAGACAAGAACTAGTCTGAAAAAAGAAAAAAATTCTTTTTTCTGAAAGCATTACCTTGAGTAAGGAAGACTTGTACTCAGTTTTAGCCTGGATCAATTTTTTAAAAAATTCTAAACAACTTTTTACTTTATACTTTATCATTAGGGCTGATGAGTGATTATAGGCACAGGTTTGTCAGTGCCATTAGGTATTCACAGTTCGCTTTCGCATTTTAAATATGACTTGTCACCCACAATTTAATACCTATTCAGTTATGATAAGGAAACAAAACTACCCATACAGTCAACCAATGCAGAGGATAAATCGATAGATTGGTTAGTTTGCTTCACCTCTGTTTTGTTCTTCACTTTCTGTTGGCCAAGGAGGGAGAGCAACGGTGTCTAGGGGAGATCCCATGTAGCCAATACAAAATATCTTCCTTAATAAAATGTAGTTAAAAAAAAAAAAACTATTTAAAAACAAACAAAAACCTTTGGCTGAAATACAAAGTTCTTATAAAAATATATTGCATATCAACTAACATTTTCATGTTTGTACTCTTGAAGACACTCTCGTAATAGGCTTTTTATAGTACTGGAAAACACTTTTTTGTGTGTGTGGTACTGTAGTAACTTTGCTCTTGAGTCTGTCTTTCTCAGCATATCTGAGTATGGTTGTACGAATATAAGATTCTAAGCTTAATTGGTCCTTGGCATACATCAGTTTATGCTATACAAGTTTGATATGCTGAATGCAGATAACCTTCCAAAATACACAGAAATAATTTTTTGTTCCACCTATACCAGTGATTTAGCTTCTTTATTCTGCTCCAGATATCAGTGAAGCAGTCTACCAAAGAACTTTAAAAAATAAATGAATAGTGGGAATAAACAGTTGTCCTGTTTCTCTTGTCTTCCAAAAATGGTAACCAGATTATCAGTATGCAGGCAAATATGTGCCCATCTTTGGGGTTAAATCGGGCTGCCCTGATTCTGTGAAGAAAGCCCTAAAGTAAGCCTGGATAGGTATTTGATATCATAAGGATTTCCTTAAGGATGAGAGTCTCTTAGGCATCCTCTGACCTCCTCTGTTTGCTAACACCACAGCGCAGGAGCTCAGTTAATGATATGGATAAGTAGCAATAGGACAGCTAGTAGTGGCTCATTAAATATTTGTGCTTGACCATCTGGAGTTATTGCAAAACCTACTGAGACTCTGGAGCTCCAGCTTTATGAGTGGGTAAGTTTATATGAAGACAGCTAACCTAGGGTAAGTGCTGCTTCTTGATTTCAAATTGGACATAATATCTTTTTGTAATGTTAAATCAAACTCTGCAGTGAGTAACCATCAAGCTGAACTCTGAATTATAATGTTGTTCCTGAATTCATATACATTTTACTTACCATTTTTATCTTGAAAGCAAAATTTTTATTATAGATGTACTTCTATATAACAGATTCTAATAAACTATTTCTCTTTAGCATACAAACGGCTAGATGGTTCGACTGAATGCTGTAACAATCAAAGCCTCACAGATGTGTGCTTTTCCTACAGAAATAATTTTAATAAGCGTTTGGTAAGTTATCTCTCCTGCTTGTCTGATGTAATTATTATAAAATAAGCAGATAGAGTTAAAATGGAATCTACGAAAACTCCCTTTGCTTTATATCATTTTATTAAAATCTCTACATTTCACATGTCATATTTCATCTAAGAATCTTCAAAAATTTATAGTGGTAAGATCTTATTAGGCCAAAGCGAAGTGAATACTTGAATCTAATTTCTATTAGGTGCACATAAATGGCATTTCTTTTACATGAACTTCTTTGCTAATATGCTAGGTGACATGAATGATACTGAAGGACTGTAACTTGTTGTTTTTCTTATTAATAAATCATTTTTAGTATTGGCTAATTAATATTTTATTTGTAGCATACATGTCTACCTGCACGGAAAGCAATTGAAGCCACCCAAGTTTGTAGAACCAATAAGGATTGTAAAACAAGCTCAAGTTCAAGTTTCTGCATAGTACCTTCTTTGGAAACTCATACTCGCTTAATAAAAGTGAAACACCCTCCTCAGATCGATATGTTGTATGTGGGACATCCACTGCACCTTCACTACACAGGTGGGTATTGTAGTAGACCCTCAGAAAACCATTAACGTGAAATGTGTTCTCTGTGGTAGAAACTCAGCATAAATCTATGCATTAATTTTATTAATTAAAAATTTGATCATTTTTCAAAGTCTCATTGACTTGCTTTTAAACATTAAATAAAATTTAGGCTATAGGAAAATAATCTGAAATTATGGAGCAAGATTGAGCCAAATCCCATGTCTGCCTTTGGATAGTAATGCATTTTTCCTTCTCCCCCCATTTATGCCCAAGTCACAGAAATGATCTCTCAGATATTTTATGAGACTTTATTAAATTTATCCAAGCTCCCAAAACAGTGACAAGAGCAGCATACCCCAGAGAATGCCAGGAATCATAGGAATATGACTATAAAGTAATTTGTACATGACACATGAATTTTATATGAATATAACTTCAAAATCAGGCCAGCGTAATTGTTTTGCTGCAACATGATTGGGCTAAATAAAATATATAGCTTCTCCAAATGGCTGAAGATCGTATAGTCTAACTCATTTTATTATACAAGATTTTTTTATGTTTTGTTTTTAAATAACTTATTGAAATATAATTCATGTACAGTTCACCCTTTTAAAGCATATAATTCAATAGTTTTTAATATATTCAGTGTTGTGCAACCATCACCACAGTCTAGTTCCAGAATATTTTCACCCCCCAAAAAAACACCATATCCATTAAACGGTCAGTCCTTATTTCTCCCCAACATCCCCCAGCCTTTGGCACTCACTAATCTACTTTCTGTTTCTATAAATTTCCCTATTCTTCACATTTCATATAAATAGAATATTTTTTGACTGGCTTCTTTCACTTAGTATAATATTTTTAAAGTTTCATGTTGTAGCATGTTCCAGTACATCATTTTTATGGCCAAATAATATTCTATTGTATGGACATAGCATATTTTCTTTATTTATTCATTAGTTGATGGTCATGTAGGTTTTATATTACTCTTCAAAAGGCTCTCATTGCTTCATAGTCATACAACCTGGGTCATTCTTTTTTTTTGAGTTTCACACCGAGTGACTGTAGTGCACAAATATTAAATACATCAACAAAGGAAGAAATGTCCCATTTGAGAGTAATTCAGAAATGGGTACCGTGGGTTCGACCTAGTATAGGAAAGTTTTTAAATGTTTTGAACAAAAATAGGATTATGGAATCCACAGAGTGGAAGAGACCATAAAAATTCTCTAGCCTTAAGCTTTGTTTTAGCAATGAAGGAAAAAAACCAAGACCAGGAAGAGGTTAAATGGCATAATAATTGGAGTCAATGTGATTTTAAGGTTTATACCTCTTTGAAAAGGTAAGAACGCTTTTGATGTAAATTCTATATTTTTAAAGTCAGTCTCTGTATTTGATATTCATATGTGTTATGTAGTCAGTTTAACTTATTCTCACCTCAAAATATAAGTACACTGGGACATGAATTTCTGTATTACACTATTTTTATTGGATGTTCTAGAATAATCGATTGTTTTTATCTGTCGGTCATAGCCTGCCTGCATATGCTCGGGAAGGGCTTTCTCAACCAATTTAATAGGCTAGCCCAATTTTTGACCATATGGTAAAATTCATAATGCAATTGTTTATCTGTATAAGTAATGTGCATTATTCTTTATTTTTCTTTTTTAGTGAGCATCACCAGTTTTATCCCACGTTTTAACTTTCTAAGCATAGATCTGCCTGTGGTTGTGGAGACATTTGTCAAGTATCCTTTCTGGTGTGGAAAATGTTTTAAAAGTATGTTATTTGGAACTTGATCAGACTTATCTTGAATAGAGCATGCATAGACCTTAACAACTATCAATTAATTTCTAATAACTAAAAAAGAGACTTTAAAGTTGAAAAAGATCAGATTTTACCTAGGAGAGAAGAAGCCAAAGTAGAGAGAGATTGATCAGGGAGGGAGAAAGGTTAAGATACGAAAGGGAAGAAACCCAGGATACAAATTGAGAGTTGAATTGACAGGTCTAAAAGCTCCTAGTAAGTTCATAAAGGATGAAAACTTCAGTTACTAGTGAGATGAGGTGATGAATTCTGCCCCTTCGGAGCCTGTTAGCACTGAACAAATGGAGGAATGCATAAGGGAAATCAAACTGGTTTCACTACTAAAATAGGGATTCAGAGGATGAAATATCTTACGTTCTTTAGCATGTTATCATATAGCATATACAAGATGAAAAATTTTTTTATGATTATTATTTAGAAATTGAGGAAACTAAACAGTTTGGAAGGGCTCTTTATTTTTATCACTTTAAAATCTTTTTTAATTTCCTCAATGATTTGCAAGAAAATGAAATAGAAAACAAATGAGCAGTTACTAAAAAATGCGTATAATCAAGATTATATCTTGTAGATTGCAGCTTTGTCTCAGATCTACACTATAACCTTATAGATGACGACAAAATAGAGTTCACAGGGCCAAAATCTTTATTTCCTAATATAGAGCAATACTTCATAAGGGTCAAAAAAATAATTTTCCTTTATTTCCTATTCCTTTCACATTTTTTTTTTGTATCATTAAAGAATTAGAAAGACAGTCTTCCTAGGAGTTCATTATATATAGATTGCCTTAGTTTGTAAATGATTGGCCTTTAGTTTTCTAGTCAAGGTTTTTGAACTTTGAAATAATATAGTTAATTTGTTTTAAATACTAGAGATCTAAGAATGAATAGCCTGTACTGGTCGGCAGAGATTCAGAAAAAGAAGGAAAGTCAATTGTAATCTCAAATCCAGCCCTAGTCAAATATCTTCTGACTCCCAGTGTTTTCCACTTAGTGTTTTCCGCTAAGAATGTGGTTTCCACAGTTTCCACTGTCAGCTCCTTAACTGATTTTAACCAGGTACCTGATTTCCCTCTCCGGAGCTCTGGCTATTGTGAATGCAGTGCCCTGCTTTGCTTTGGATGGACAGTGGATTTTAAACTCTTTCCTGGATGCTACCCTTACCTCAGTGATTGGAGACAATGATGTCAAAGATCTGATAGGATTTTTCATCTTGCTTGGTGGCAGTGTACTTTTGGCTGCCAACGTGACCCTGGGACTCTGGATGGTTACAGCACGGTAATATTCACACTCATCTGACAGAATCTCCGAGTTACAATAGGCAATATAGAAAACCGTTACTTGATATGAAATATAAAGTGTTTCCTTAAAAATTACATTTTAGCCAACAACTTGAAGCTCCTCCTATATCCATAGTATCCAAACTCTGGGTTGGGGGATAAATAGAAGAAATGCAAGGTATAGTTCTTGAATCCATTCTAGTTTTAAAGACTGAACTTACAAATTTCAGATGCTTGTAAAACAGTTTCTAAACAAATACAGATTCGTGTAACCATTTTGTGTGACTGTCATGTCACATTAGTTTAAATTAGTTTAAATTAGAATTAGTTGGAATTAATAGGGGAAATTTTCTTGAAAAAGCATAGATTTGAAGAAGATCAGGCTTTGGCCAAGTAGAAGGGTGAGCATTTTCTTGGCCTATATCTCTTCCCCTTTGTCTTGTTTGAAAAGTATTTTAAAATTTAATGGTGTATTATTTTGTACTCTGACAACTGAGGTCTGATTACAATTAATAAACTTCTATAAAAGAATCTGCTGGCACAAAAGGGAAAATCTTTGTTAAATGATGCCAAATAAGTAAATAAAGTAGGAAGTAGAGCCTACAATATCTTCAGACACATTTTGCCCCATAAGAGTTACCTCTTTGATAACATGTCCCTATTCCCTCATAAAGTAGCATTTAGCTTGACATTTAGAGTAAGCTGCAGAAAGTGTCTCCCATTTGCAGCATGTGAGCTGAGGCAATTAGGATCAAACCTCAGAACTGAGCTGGGTCTTCTGACAGATCACATCACAGGACCTCTGCAGTCCTGGTGACTATTCTCTACAGGGCTTTGAAGCTTGGGACTCTTCCAAGGTAGACATTTTCTCTTGTGGTGCTAGGGCTAACTGGGGCCACAGCCCCTGGGTTCCTGTCTTCAAGAATTAACTACCTTAAGCCCTGAATCATACTTTGTCCTCACCAGCAGTTCCCATGTTTCTCTGTGTTGCGTAATAAAACGTCTAGTCCTTGCTTTCCGTCTTTCCCCTAAGCTACCTCTTTGGGTCCACAGAAGACTCGGTAGTGCAGTGAGAATGGCTACATGTGAGTACAAACATGGATTTGCCAGAGCCTGGGAACTGACTCTTGTGCCCTGAAAAGCCCCCACCTAGTTGGAGGTCTTTTGGACTAGAGATGCAGCCCTGGAAATCTGGAATGTCCACAGGCCGCTGTGAAGCAATTGGTCTTAGAAACATATGAGCATCCTTTTCTCTGATGACAAACGCATGCTTCTCTCATAACAGTCAAGAACACTAACAGTCATGTATCCACTTCTTCACTAAATGAGGAATTCCATGGGGTTCACCTTTTTTAGAGCATTGAGTTACCGTTCAGGCACTAAAACTTTTAAATCGTTTTTAATAAACTTTTTAGATTGTATTACAAGTTTGCCTGCCTTCTTAAACAGAAATTGAATGTAATTTTAACATTTGATTAATGACTCGTTATCAGTTATTACCACTACTTAAACCATACGAAATATTGGTTTATCTCAGGAAAAAGACACTCTTTCTATTTGTAGGCAGTTGTTCAGGATCAAAGTGTGTTAGCACAGTTATGTTCGGACCTGTTCAGGTAGAACTTGAGGAATGCCATCGTTATATAATTCGATTGCATGAACTAAGCAGTTTACTAATGAAAATGTATATGTGCAGGTCAGTTTTTTAAAAGCTGAGAAAAAATTTAATAGAAGAAATCTTACCCATTAACATATTTTTCTGGATGAAAAAAAGAAAAACCCAAACACATCATTTTCTTGTAGCTTTTAAACACCTTGATCTGCTGCTCCACAGGCTCAGGATTTGGGAACCACTCTATTAGAATATTGAGCAGATTAGTCCTGTCTGTATAAAAATGGCGTCACCACGTTAGAAAGGAAGGAATGTTAAGTGTTCTCGTCAGCTTGATTGTGGGCACTTCTAGAGCAAGGACCATGTCGTACTCATCTTTGCATCCCTGACACACTGCATGAGAGATCATAAATACTTAATAAATGTGGTTGAATAGATGATGATTAGCGTTATTTATGGATTAGAAAAGCATGTTTCTATTTAAGTAAGCTATAACAAGTATTGACTACTGTAAATATATGTTAACATAAAAAAATAACTTGGAAGGTCTGTGTGTCCCAGGTATATTATCATCTTTATGGAAATAATCCATTTGAGTTTCTTTAGAGCATTAGAAAAATGAATTATTTTGAGGATTTGAAGAAAATGTTCATTCTTTGTTGTCACTTTGTTCAACAGTAAAACTTTATTTTCAGTGTTCCTACTCTGTATTGTTTACACTTCGGAGGATTTTTTAAAAATCACCTACAATCTGTAAAGAGTGTATATATTCTTTTCAGCATCTGTTTGAAAAGACTTGCAGTTAAACTTGACCTTTCGATAATCACTTTTACAGCTCATTGTTCTAATAGTAAATTGTAAATGTGCTTCATGGATATATGGCTGTCAGTCATCAGTTGTCCTGTGGTATTTATTGAATGTCCATATACTAATGGTGCACAGATACTTTTTTCTATAAACCTTTTGACTGTGCTGTAATTCATTCTTAGGATTTAACTTGAAGATACCATAGTTGCTGGCATTTGATGTTTAGCAATAAAAGAATAAATGTGTACCAGCATTCTGTTTTATCATCATCTGTGTGTTGTCTTTTTAAAAAAATATTTGTTCCCTTTACATACAGTATGATCTTAGCTGTTTTTAAATTCTTGATTCTAAAAGCAGCTTTCCATTTTCACTCAAGCAATCTGTATGTGAAAGTTACTGCAGGTCACGGAAAGAAGTCTTTTTTTGAATGAGATTCCTGCATTCTTGCTACTGTTTTAGATATAGCCTGTTTATAGACGAATAAAGAGCACTATCATGTTTCCTTTCCTTAGGGTCTGATGGAAGTCTTCTTTAAGTTAGTCTATGTTTTTAGAAATTCGTGGAAGAAAAGTATTTCAGCTGTGACATTTGATTCTTTTTGACCTTTTGCCCTAGTGTCTCCTCCCTTGTCCACAGAGCCTGCCTCTCTTATTAATTCTCTCTCCGTTACTGAGGGCCACGTAAAAGAGGCTGGCCTACATCCACTCTTTCCTCTTGCCTCTGATCCCATTGTACTATAGTTAAGAGCCATAAAACTAGATGACTGCATATCTATACCATCTTTTTTTAAACAGTTTTATTGAGATATAATTAAATAACACAGAGTTCATGTGTTTAAAAGGTACAATTCAATATAAGCTATTTTTCTTTTAACAAGTAACCAAACAATAGTATACATATGCTTTAAGTAAATGAACATGTGATAAACGTGATAAATGAACATGTGATAAATGATTGGGAAGAAAAGTGTTTCCATTATTTCATAGCTATTTTAACTCTGAAATAGTTTTAAGCACTGGAATAGAGTTGAATAACAAATTTATTTTTAAGGTAACACATGCAATATACTTTCTTTGAGAAAATAAGCCTTTTTTATTCAGTGCATTTGCAAGCTACTCTGTTTATGCCATGCTAATTTGAATAATCCATTGTATATTTTATCAGACCGTGACAAATGAATTCAATGAAAGGAAAGTATTTCATAACTTAATGCTACTATAGATTATACTTAGAGTGGAGGTATGAAAAATAGCTAAAGGAAGCTGCCATTTTAATTACCAAGCAGGTATATGATGTAATTTAATTTCTCATTAAAGAGAGAGAAAAACACTCTCGTATCTTAGTCTTCTTTAGCTAAAAATTGATGGATGTTTAATAATTGTCCCTTATTATTAACTATTTTTCAAATTTTCTTACTGAACAGCTCTTGCCATTGTTTAGCCATTTGGATTTTTTATTCTGCTAATTGCTTATTGATATTCTTTCCCCAGTTTTCCATTTAGTGTCCTAAATTTTTCTTATTGATGCATAGGAATTTCTCGTATATTCTAGATTAGGGGTGGACAAACTACAGCCTATAGGCCGAATCCTGCTCACCACCTATTTTTGTAAATAAGGTTTTGTTGGAACACAGTCATATTCGTTCAGCTGTGTGTCTGTGGCTGCTTTCATGCTACAACAGCAGAGTTGAGCAGTTGCAACAAAGACCACCTGGTCCACAAAACCTAAAATCTTTACTAATTAACTATTTACAGAACAACCCATATTCTAGATATCTATCTCTTGTCCATTTTAGATATTGCAAATATTTTTTCCCAGTCCATTGCCCATCTATAAATTTTATTTATTAGGTCCTTTGTTGAACAGGATCATTAGCTTGCTATAGTCAAATCCATTAATTTTTTGATTCATTGTTTGTATTTTGTGGGTCTTACCTAAAAAAGTTCTGACCTACCCCAAAGTCACAATAATATTCTACACTTCTATTTGCTTTAGAGTTGTACTTTCACAATGAGCCCTTTAATTTCTAGACTATATGATGTGAGGTAGGAAATCCAGGTTTATTTTTCTACGTAGAGTGAACTATCTTTAAAACAGTCATAATAGTATTTTCCTTTGAAAATTGTTAAATAAAAGTTTAAAAAGTTCTTAATATGGTACCTGGAATGCTCCAGTCATTATTACTTATTTCCTGAATGCAGAATTATGACAAATTTGCCCTGATATCTCAGTCCATGTGAATATTAGATATTGCCTCCTTTTGTTATGTCTTCTTGGCTTCCAGTGCCTTCAAGCTAGCTCTTGTTGTCCACTGTATCTCCAAAGCCTTGACTCTTTTAAACATTTCTTCCCCCTATCAAAATGAACCTAAAATTGTAATATTTAAGATGTTGGCTAAGATTTTTGCTCAAAATAACCTGTGTTCACAGGTGTGTTCACTGGTAGTAATATAGGCATTTAAATCTGGTCTTACCAAACAGTATCTTAACTCAGAAGGAGGCACCATGACAAACCACTATAGGAGCAAATTTAGGGTAAGATGGATTTTGAGGACTAAATCAGACAATACTCTGTGTACAGTCTGGAATATTGTATTTCAAAATAAGCTCTTTTTAACACGTTTATTTGAACTTGTATTTTTTTTTTTTAATTAGAAAAGAGGCTAAACTTTTTTTTTAATGTGCATTCTTTTATAGATTTTTTTAAATCTGCATCCTTGCCCATACTTCCCTACGGTGATAATCACCTTCTTACTACTTTTCAACATTCAGGACTCATATTTTTACAAAGGGTTTGCAAACACATTTGACCATACCTTAGCTTCTTTTACAGGTCCCTGACTTTCATACTTTATTCCTGGCATTCTTTTCTTCTTTTTCAGCCACTTTCTTTCCATCTTTTAATTGCTTCTAATTTTCTTTCTGGGCTTTATATATCACCAATAATCTACAATGGGAAGTAACATTTTACAATTTCCAGTATGTTAACTTCTCCAGTCCAGGACATTCCTTTTCTGTTGCGGACATACCTAGGAAAAAAGGGTTCGTAATCAGGATACTTTTTTTGCTTGGAGACTATAGAATCAGAACAGGAGATAGATAATGTAATTTTTTGGCCTTTATAGAAAAACAATTTCTTACTAGAAAAGAAATACACTTTCATTATAGAAAACATGTTAAATGAAAGTAAATTGCAATGTATTGGAAAAAATAAAATTATAGATAAACTGGTAAGCTGCTTTTTAAACTTGGCAGTGTATTACAAGCATTTTTCAATGTTATCAATCTAGTGTTATTTTAATGGCTATATAATATTGCAGTGTTAAATATGCCATAATTTAATCAATCCCTATTATTTCCAATTTTACAATATTAGAAACAAAGCTGTAAGGAATATCCTTATAGCTAAATCTTTTTTTGTATCTATGATTTTTTTTTGATAATTCTAGAAATTCAAGATAATCCTAAAAGAAAAACTGGTGTCTTGAAATGTGAACAAAGCTTTATATATACATATTGCCTTGTTGTGTCCATTTTTTTCTGATAATTGGGTATGCAAAAGTGGTGTCTCATTTTAATTTGCATTTCTTTTTGATTAGAAAAAAGATTGAACATTTTTAAGTGTATTAGCCATTTTGTTCTTTTTTGTTTATCCCCATCCTTTGTCCATTTTTCATGGAAGTGATTATTACTGCTCAGCTCTACCATTTGATTTGTTACATGAGAATATATTAAAATTAAGTATAATGCTTATTTTATATTTTTGTATATTATGATCTGTCACTCCTTGCCTTATGTTGTTCACCTTTGGTGATATGTTTTGCAAGTCTCAAGATTTTATAAATATTCACAAACATTTTCTTACAACTTTATGATTTCATTTTTTTTTAACATTCAAATCTTTTAATCTACATGCAATATATTTTGATGTTGGTGCACAGTAGGGATATAACTTTCTGTTTTGTTATCCCCAAATGATTAACCAGTCAAATCAAAGGAGATGGTTAGTCTTAAGAGATATTTCATACCAGTCAGGAAGAGGCATAAATTTAGATTTTTTGAAGAAAATAGATATAAGTAAAATTATCTCTCATTTGATAAGTCATCCTTATTTATATAGGAGGCAACTCAGTTTACTTTTTCAACTCAGTAATACAGTGAATTGAAAATATATCTCACATGTTTTAATTGAATATTTTAAATTATTTTTTTTCCTTAAAGTGGTTTCGTTTTTATTGAAATAGCATTTCTCATTTCTAAACAATGTTTATTAGCAATCTGGAGATTATCCTTATATATCATTATCTAAAGAGTACTGTTTTCAGCAACTTAATTAAAATATTTTTTTGCCTCTTAGATTTTCAAGCTTTAATTCTCTCTGTGGATTGTTTTATTAGTCTTTAAGGGTTAAAATAAGTGTCTTTGGAATAGATGTCCTGATTTTAAAGTAAGTATCTTATCTTCATCTGATTTAGTTATATAATGACTAAGTATAGAATACAGCATTCCTTTATTACTTGTTCAAATATATGCATTAATTTTTGTCATAATTTAAAATAATGAAAATAAGAGGTAATGAGGACACCATGAATTTATATTTTATTTCTTGTTAAATTTTAACAACTTTTTCTATTCATAATAAATGATCAGTTTCAAAAAAGTTAGTTAACTGCTTTTTTTCCTCTATTTAAAATACTTTCCTTCTGAGCTCATTGTACTTGGTTTTTGAACTCACCAACTTTTAGAGTATGACTTTTGTAAATATACTACTCTAAGACATGCTTATTGGATTAAAAAGGTTCCATTTTTATTGCTCATCCCCATTCTACAGTCACTAGAACTGATAAATATATTCTTTTATTCATTTAGGAAATATTTATTGTACATCTACTGTGTTCTGTTCACTGTTCTGGGCTCTGAGGATATAGTAGTAAGACAATTTTTTCCTTTGCATTTTGTAAGAAAAAAATACCATTTATTTTTAAAACAATAAATACATGTTGAACACTACTAAGTGTTGTAGGCATGGAGTGGCAAGAGATTAAGTTAAGAAGGTTAGCAGAGGCCGAGTCTTAGAAATACATTAAGGAGGATGTAGAATTTAGCCTAATCACAAATAAGAAGTCATTGAAAGTTTCAAGCAAGAGAAGACCATAATCAGATTTGCGTTTTGGATGGCTCACCTTGGCTGAAGGTAAAGCATGGATTAGAAGGAAGCAAGTCTGGAGGCAATGAAATTGGTTAGGAGACTATTTCAGTCACCTCAGCAAGAGATGCTGGTGATATAGAATAGGATGGTGGCAGTAGAGATTGAAAGAGTAGAGGACAAACTCAAAAGTACAATCCACTGTACTTGATGGTTATATGTACTTTAGGTTCAGGAAGGACTCAAGAAGACTTTAGGTTTCTGGCTTGAACAATTAAATGATGGCGGTGCCATTAACAGAGCAAAAGGACCTCAGAAAAGAAGCAGTTCAGTTTGGAACTCGTGAGTTTAAATGCCTGGGAGGAATTCAGGTGGGACATTAGATGTACAGGTCTGGAACTCAGGAGAAATTAGTTGGCAATACCATGTACAAGCTGATGCACCACAAATATGTAGTCGAACCCATGAAGGTGGATAGATAGTCTGGGGAGAATGTAGAAGAATGAAAAGGAAAGAGGTGTCCTAGGATAGAGCTCTTAAGAACACCTGCATTTAATTAAAAAGAGTGCAAGGAAGATGAAACAGAAGCAAGCTTCAGAAAATTAGAAAGAAGACCATGAGAGTATATCTCCCACCTATTCTCCTAAGGGCCCTTTTATCTTTCCAAAAAGTCATTTGTTTTTCCATAAGTGCTCTGCCTTCCCCGCCTCCTAAGAAGTCATTTGTTCTCTCAGAAGGGTCCCTCTGACTCTCCCCATCCCCTGTTAGATGGTAGAATAAGCCCCAAATTCTAAGGCCTCCTTGAGTCACATTTCTTTGTGAACTTCTGTGCTATGTAATTAAATGTGGTTTGTTTTTTGTTTCCCTTGCTATCTGTCTTGTTAGTTTAATTTGCGGGCCCCAAATCATTAACCCAAGAGGGAAGAGGAAAAGATTTTTCTCTGTGACGTAGTAGAGGGGTATGATGTTTGAAACTTACTCTTAGACAGCTGAGAGATAACAGAGCAAATATGACAAAATGTTAACAGTTGTTTAATCTGGATGGTGAGTATGAGGGAGTTCTTTGTATGCTTCTGGAAGCATGTTTGAAATTATTTCAAAATGATTTTTAAAAAAAGAGCTTGCTTCTGTATTTATCGATGACCTCAACTTTTTTATTTTCTACTTTATTTCCAATTTCAACACTTTTTTATTTCACAACTTCCTGTAAGTGGAAAGAATGAGGAATTTGAAAGACAGAGGTGCTTTTTGGGTTTGGGCAAATTATATCTCCATGTCGTAATTTCATGTGTTTAAGGATAACGCCTTCAAACCTTTGCTGTGTAAACCGAGAGGCACACAGTAGGCACTCAATAAATGTTACTCTCTACCCTTCCAGGACGAATTCAAATCCCTTTGCCCTTTTGAAACCTTCCTCATCACCACCACAGTAACAACTTTTTTGTACCGCACCACACATTTAGCTACGTGGCTTTTTCATACGTTACCTCTTTGAATTGTCCCAATAACCTTACAATCATTTTCGCTGCCTTATAGGTTAGGAAATTTAAGGAAATGAAATGGCTTAGCTATGATCACACAGGAGAAATGCAAGCATGAGAACTTGGGTTCTTTTAGCCCAAGACTTATATTCTTTATGTTACACCATAATTTGATATTTCTCCGCAGTTTTTTTTTTTTAATTGTGGTCAAATACACATAACATAAAATTTACCATTTTAACCATTTTAAATATGCAATCCAGAGGCATTAAGTACATTGATATTGTTATGCAACCATCATCAACATCCATCTCCAGAACTCTTCATCTCGCAAAACTGAAACTCTGTACTCATTAAACACTACTCCCCCTATTCCCCTACATCCCAGCCCCTGACAACCACCATTTTACTTTCTGTATCAGTTTAACTACCCTAGGCACTTCATTTAAGTGGAAGCATGCAATTTTTGTCCTTTTGTGACTGTCATATTTAACTTAGCATAATGTCTTCTCAGTTTATCCATGTTGTAGCATGTGTCCTTAAGTTTTATAAACATTTGTGCCCATGACATTCACCTGTGATCACATGTGTCCTATTTCCTGGATTATAAATTCGAGGGCCATGACCCTGTGCTGTATGGCCACCCCTATAATGCCTAGTTCGTAATGGTGCTCAATGAGCTCTCTTGTGGATGGATATGGGCCACTCTAAAGTAGAAAATTATCTTCTCTTGTACACTCTAATTCCTATTCTCAGCTATTGGAGACCAGGAGATGGATGAGCATAATTGTTTCTTCTACAATTGCAATGGGAGCCAGACATGAGACATTTCCCCAGGCTGGAAGCATGGCAGGCACATGAATTTTAGGCATGTAGAGTTAGCTCCCTGCTCACTGTAAAAAATGTATGTGCAGTATTCTTTAAAGAGATGAAAAGGTCTTGTCTTTTAGTAATATGAGCTGAGTGAGAGTTTGGTCATTTTTTTTTGTCCTCTGAGAAAAATAAAAGTGACTCTTCACATGGCAAGAATGAACTTTTCAGATGCTTGGTCATCAATCTTTGGTGTCATCTGAGTGTGCTAGAGACACATTAGCCTTGTCATGCTATTTGATTATCACATAATTCATATAAACATTAAAGGATAAAAATAGGAGAAATAGAAAAAGAAATATTCTGGGTCCAGGTTTTAGCTCTGCCGCCCACTAGTGACTTTGAGAAGGTGAAGACTTTCAAGTCCCTTCTCACTAGCATGCCCAGGCCTCTACCCCTATATAGCAGTAAAGCTTCAAAGGCAAACCTGGCTTTGGAGCCCAGCAGGGAATATAGCCAAGTTATGAGCAGCCCCAGAAAACAGAAAGGTCTACCTCTCCTTGTCTGGCAAGAGCTGATCCAGGTCCACGGGCCACAGGCCCCACTCTTGAAGCAGAACATTAAAGGAGTGTGCCCAAAAATCAGAGGCCACCTGCTCCTAGAAACGCTACTCTTGGATTGGCCTAAGTCTTCTTCAAGCAAGGCACCCAGAAGAGATGCAGACTGAAGGATTTGCCCCGGGAGAGTTCTGAGCCATGGCCTTTAGCACACTTTGGAGAGTGATGGTATGAAATAACTGGATGCAACCTAAAAAGTAAAGTTGTAGAAGGTACTAAATGATTTTCCTTAATGTTGCTGCAAGAACGCCATTGGCACATCTTTTTGAACACTGCAAGATCTGTGGACATAAAGCAACACACAGGTTTTCAGAAGATCTCCCTTAGTAAATGGAAATCAAGCAGGCTTTTATTCAAACAGCCTACTTATTACCTTAATCTACTTGTGGTTGTTTTATGTAGTATAAAATATTTCTCATGCTGAATTGGGTTTCTTAGAGCCCATTTAAAATTGTCAAGTCAAAACAGGAAATATAGAGAAGAGGCAGCTACTTGGAATGCTCTTAGAACTTTGGTAATATCACAGGTTTTTAAATTAGGAATATTCTCCCAAAATATGAATTGGCACACTCTTTTGGTCGCCTACTCAAAAGCCATTCGTCTCCCTCTTTCTCCGTCTGGCAGGGTCTGCTCCCCATAACGGAGGCTAAAATTGCCAGATACTTTCTCTCTCATCTTCCTTCCAAGTAGGGCTGGCCATGTGCCCAAGTTTGGCCAATGAACCTTTCAGCAGCACTCTCTCTAGAGGCTTCTAGAAAGATTTTTCCATCTTGATAAAAGCAAGATAGTTGAGGAGAACTTTCTTTCCCACCTCTTCCTTCCTGTCATTTCATAAGCCCTGGGAACTGTGGAGGCCCTACTGCAGCCATTAAACAGTAGACAAAACTGAATATGCTGAGGATGGCAACATATAGGGAAAAAAAGAGCCCGGCTCACTGGTGACACAGTTCAGCCTGGGATGACCATCTACCTCTCGACTTCTTGTTAGGTAAGACAATAAACTCCCTGTTTGTAGTCGGATGTTGCTATTCACAACTGAAAACATCTTAACTGATCTAAGGAAATTTTGAATACGGTCTAGGAGGAAACTATTTTGTGTCAGATATTTATTAAATTTCCCTTTGACAGATATTTTCATATTTCATTTTTCAATGAAATTGAAACAGTTAAAGATATTTAATATCTGACATTCTTTATCACCTCTCCATTTGAAAAAGAAAATCCTCCTTAAAACAAGAAGATTCTAATGAAAATCTCTCAAGAACCAAACCCCTATCTAGAGCCAAAGT
>NW_011889120.1:380322-385549 GCF_000151845.1 Pteropus vampyrus
TTCTTTCATAGTGAAAGAAGTAAAGACAATTACGTGTTAACCTAAAAATAAAAAAGTCAAGGTGAGAGGCAACAAGTGTTTATCTGAGATCCAAAAGAACAGCTATTCTGAAAGCACCGATTCAGGCAGAAACCCAAATGGTGTTCTGATTAGGAGGTGAAGGCAAAAGATATTTATGAGATATAAAAGGGGGAAATTACATGAATAGAAGGAAGGAATTCCTATGGGTGTTAATAAGTTACGGAAGGAATTTCTATAGAGACAAATAAGCTAATGTGGAGGAGGAAAAATATTTTTCCTTCCTTTTACCTTTTAAGTTCTGGCTGTACTAATAATCAACATGAGACAGATTAACAGGACAAAAGTACAAAATTCATCGCATAAATACATATGGGGATTCCATACGACTATGAGACCTGAGGACACATTGGACAGTTGAGGCTTCCATGCCATCTTGAACTAAAGAGAAGGGGAGCGGTGGTGGTTGTGGTTTGGGACCTCAAAGGACAGGAAGGCAAGTCACATGGAGGTAGAAGAGCAAATGTTTGATAAAAAATGTGTTCTAGGTTATCTTTAACAATGGGACACAGAGAGTACTTTTATCAAAGGGGCCCTGCAAGGTTCCTCCTTGTAATAAAGGACACATTTGAATTAGAATTCTTAAGAAAAACCATGGCTAATTAAGATTAGCAGTCTTATCTTTGCCCTTAAAATTTAAGCCAATTATTTTTTGGAATCTATTCTACTAATTGTGTCAACAAATTTGGCTTCAATTTTATTCTAATATATATTTTCACTGTTGTAGCATGTCTTTCTTTATTCATGATGAACAACTCTTTCCGACACTGCAATACCTGAGTCATCGCTAAGGCAACCCTCGGGGCTCTATCCTGGAGCCTTCACTTATCGCAAGGTTATAAGGATTTTCTCATTTCCTGATTATGCTCCGTAACATGCCCTCCCAATGTCAGATATTTATTAAATATCTTTAACTGTTTCAATTTCATTGAAAAATGAAATTAATATGAAAATATGTGTCAAAGGGAAATTTAATAAATATCTGGCATAAAATAGTTTCCTCCTAGACCGTATTCAAAATTTCCTTAGATCAGTTAAGATGTTTTCAGTTGTGAATAGCAACATCCGACTACAAACAGGGAGTTTATTGTCTTACCTAACAAGAAGTCGAGAGGCAGATGGTCATCCCAGGCTGAACTGTGTCACCAGTGAGCCGGGCCCTTTCTTTCCCTATATGTTGCCATCCTCAGCATATTCAGTTTTGTCTACTGTTTAATGGCTGCAATAGGGCCTCCACAGTTCCCAGGGCTTATGAAATGACAGGAAGGAAGAGGTGGGAAAGAAAGTTCTCCTCAACTATCTTGCTTTCATCAAGATGGAAAAATCTTTCTAGAAGCCTCTAGAGAGAGTGCTGCTGAAAGGTTCATTGGCCAAACTTGGGCACATGGCCAGCCCTACTTGGAAGGAAGATGAGAGAGAAAGTATCTGGCAATTTTAGCCTCCGTTATAGGGAGCAGACCCTGCCAGACGGAGAAAGAGGGAGACGAATGGCTTTTGAGTAGGCGACCAAAAGAGTGTGCCAATTCATATTTTGGGAGAATATTCCTAATTTAAAAACCTGTGATATTACCAAAGTTCTAAGAGCATTCCAAGTAGCTGCCTCTTCTCTATATTTCCTGTTTTGACTTGACAATTTTAAATGGGCTCTAAGAAACCCAACTCAGCATGAGAAATATTTTATACTACATAAAACAACCACAAGTAGATTAAGGTAATAAGTAGGCTGTTTGAATAAAAGCCTGCTTGATTTCCATTTACTAAGGGAGATCTTCTGAAAACCTGTGTGTTGCTTTATGTCCACAGATCTTGCAGTGTTCAAAAAGATGTGCCAATGGCGTTCTTGCAGCAACATTAAGGAAAATCATTTAGTACCTTCTACAACTTTACTTTTTAGGTTGCATCCAGTTATTTCAAACCATCACTCTCCAAAGTGTGCTAAAGGCCATGGCTCAGAACTCTCCCGGGGCAAATCCTTCAGTCTGCATCTCTTCTGTACTTAGCAATTGATGTCCATTTTACTTTTACATTTATTTGCTGATAAGACATACGGTTTTCTTTAACTGTTTCAATTTCATTGAAAAATGAAATTAATATGAAAATATCTGTTAAAGGACATTAGTGTCCAAGCACTACATCTTTTCCACCTGTCATTCATATGGACATAACTAGAACATATTAAATAGAATTAAATATACTATATGTACCACATCAGTGTTTCTCAACTGGGATGACCATGCCCCCCAGGGGACATTTGGCAATGTGTAGAGATCCTTTTGATTGTCACAACAGGGGAGAAGATAGAGTGCCAATGGCATCTAGTAGATAGAAGCCAAGAATGAGGCCAGTCACCCTATAATTGACAAGATAGCTCACCGCAACAAAGAATGATGTGGCCCCACATGTCAACAGTGTCAGGGTTGAGAAACTCTGGACTACACCAAGTACTTTGATGCTTCAAATACAACACAAACTGGTTCTTTGTTCGTTAGAATTCCTACACAGGAAAGAATGAATTATTATCGTTCTAAGTCATCTCAACAGTTTCTCAGGCGAAGTGTTGATTCTTATAAACTGCAAAATATTAGGTCGAAATCTAGCTTGTATGTAGTGTTTGTTTTGAATGAGAAATTCCATTTTTTGATGTTACAATATTTTCTTTTCATGCAAAGATAGAACTTAGACGGAGCCTTCCTTCCTGAAACGCCTTCTTTAAAAAATTGTGTTTTTTTCAGTCTGTCCGGAGGGTAAAGGTTTCAGAACAGGCCTCCCTAAGGTGTGCCACTTTGGCATGTGAATTATTTTGAGCTGAAGGCAATAGAGACCCTGTGGGCTCAAGGGAACCTTTTATCTCTCCCTTAAAGAATTTAAATTGCGGGCCTTGCACATAAGAGTTATCACTGTAAACAACATTTTATGGCCTAATTACTGAACATTTGCTCTTCCTATCTTTCTGCAGTGATTATCTCTTAATCCCCAAGGTGCCTTACCTCATCCTTAGCTCAGAATATTATATATACCTCATTTTCCCTTTCTGTTTCTGAACCCCGTGTATGTGGGGTTCCCATACATGCATATATAATTAAATTTGGTAATTTTCTCTTGTTAATCTGTCTCATCTCGATTTGATTATTTGACCAGCTGGAAGAACCTAGGAGGGTAGAGGAAAATTTGTTCTACCTGTGGTGAATCTGAACTTTACTAACATCGCAAAGAGTTCTCACCAAGGCATGAACTTAGATGTGTTTGGTATAAATTATATGGCTGTCAGAAAGTCACTTAAAAAACTTTCTCTGTGCCTCAGTATTTCCCTGTCTGTAGAATATACACCAACCTTGCTTGTAGAGATAATTTCAAAATATTTCACTTGGAAAGAAAGTCACCAACCAAATCTAAGATAGAAGATAACATCATGTTCATGTTAACCTTCCTATTGTTTATAATTTAAATGTTTTTTTATTTTTAATTGAGAGTTGGCAAACCTTTCTTGTCTTTGAAAGTCTGACTAGGGGAACACAGAGAAGGAAATTCGTTTTCTTTCTTCTTTCTTTAAGTAAGGAAGATTGTTCTATAGTCCATCAGGCTGTTCTAATATCTAGCCTATAATTTTTCATGATAAGATATGACACATTACAATGTAGATTGATATAACTAGTTTGGAAAGGAATTTATCGACATTTATCAACTAACCTCAAAAATGTCCATGGCCTTTGAAACAGTAATTTATTTTCTGGGCATTTATTCTAAAGAAATCATCCTAAATATACATGAGGCTTTATACAAGGAGATGTTCCTAAAAGTGTAGGTAACTGGAAACTATCTAATTGTCCAACAACCAAAATAGTGGAATGGATAGGTTAAATCGACTGACTTGACTCAGCTTTATGTCCACTTAAAGATATTAAAAATTATTTTTATAGGTCATATGTGATAACATGGGAAAATATTGTTAAAAAATAAAACAGAATCTGGAATTTTGTTCACTGCGTGATAATAATAGCATAAGAAAAGAAATCAAGCAAAATCCTATAAACTGGTATAATCAAAGCTGTTTACCCAAAAATTCCACTTCTGAGGGATGATCCCAGGGAAATGATTGACTGGAAGGAAAGTAACCACTATGAACAAAGGTAGAAATAACCATAATGGTTTTTAGTAAAAATGTGGAAACAACTCGTGTCCAACAATTCAAATATAAAGGATTAGTAAGATTAATTATGATACAACTATACAACAGAAAAATGAACAGCCAATAAATGATGTAGAAACATGTTCATTGACTTGACAATATATTCACAACATACATATTAAGTGAAAAAAAATGCCAGTTAAAAAGAGTACATACATTAAAAAGGTAAGAATGTTTACATGCATACAAGTCTGAAAGGATATTCTCCCCAAAGTTAGCTGGTTATCTTTGGTGGGACAATCGGGTAGTTTTTTTGTTGTTTTTTTTTCATTTCATACATATGCATTTTTTCATATTCCTATAGTAAGTATGAATACCTGCATTTAAAAAAAGAGAAAAGAAATACATCAAAATGTTAGCAATGCCTGCAGAATAGGACTATAGATCTTATTTACTTTTACATTTTGCTTCCTATATTTTCCTGTGTGAAAAATAATATAAATAGAGCCACTTCAAAATGGAGTCAGAGCTCTCATCCCAAAGGAACTGCCTTGCACATCTTAGTCCACAAACCTTTGGAATGTTAAAACATTAGGGCAAAATACCTTTGAACTGGGCCTAAAGCAGCATTGTATTCCAAACAACTGTCTGTAAAGATAATAGGAAAGCAGACATTATGACCATGGGACTGAAAATTAAAGAACATTGTTTAGAATTAGCATCACTACATTAGTGAGTGGAAGCAGAGGTTGTCACCTTTTTTAGATATTGATTGTTTTAAGTTGATAGTTTTTAAGAAATGAAAGACTCAGGAAAAAACTTTGACCTTCTCCCTAACTGTGCAAAACAATTTGGATAAAGGACCTGCTCCAGAAAGGGAGCTATCATCCTAGATAATGATAGCTTAGTATAAACTAGTGTATGTTAGACAAGGAGGAACCTTGCAGGGCCCCTTTGATAAAAGTACTCTCTGTGTCCCATTGTTAAAGATAACCTAGAACACATTTTTTATCAAACATTTGC
>NW_011889120.1:388474-395807 GCF_000151845.1 Pteropus vampyrus
AGAGAGCAAGATCATCTGATTAAAAAGCTCAAATTTTCTGAACCTTTCTGTTGAAGTCTATGGTGTGTAACATGAGCACATTTCCATATTCAGGTTATGGAAAACAAGAACTCACACAAAACTTTTCCTTTAAAAGTTGAAGAAATCTAAGACGTTGCATGTTGGTGCAGAAATGAGAAATCTAAAGGTGTTTCTCACAGACTGCTTGGCTATATTTTTATTTTTCCTACAAGAAAGCGAAGACAAACATTTGGGAAAGTATTATAACTCAAAAGCATGACCAAACCTAAGAAATTTAAGTGACCGTGTCACAGAAACATGGGAACATAAATTCTGTTGGCTAATCCAAATAGATAATTAATCATGTTCCTGACAGTGTGGAATGCAGATTTGCCTGCCATTTGCAGAGACTTTAGCGGCAGGCTGAGAGCTTTCTCGAATGCTGGAATCTGGAGTGGCTTGAGGAGCTGTAAGTCAGTGATTCTGAGATCTACAGATTTCTTAGACCAATAAATTTCAAAGTGATGTCGAAGACTATCATGGTGTTAACATCTTTATTTTGCCGAATAATGTTGGGGGGAGGGGAATTCACTCTTTATAATTGCCAACGTTTCATAAAAGACACAGCTTCACAGATTTTTTTTTTTTGAGATTAATTCATAATTGGATTCATCAGTGAGTTTGGGGTCAAGATACCTCTAGGTGACTTAACGTCTTTATCAAACCTTTCATCGATGACTTACAGGCTCACTGAAGTACCTGCCGTCCATGGATGATCAGAATGAATGCTGCTGAGACAGGTGAATGGGACAGGATTAGACTTTGGCTCTAGATAGGGGTTTGGTTCTTGAGAGATTTTCATTAGAATCTTCTTGTTTTAAGGAGGATTTTCTTTTTCAAATGGAGAGGTGATAGGGAATTTAAGCATTAACCAAATTCCTACTGGGACATATGTTCAGCTTTCTTCTGCCTTAACTGACCTTTAAACAAGAATTAAATCAAATTCTGTGAGTACCTATTACTAAGAAGGCTGGGATAGGCTTTAGGGCAAAATTTCTCAAACTTAAGTCTTCATAATTATAAGTTGATAACCTATCAAAAGCGCATATTTCTGGGGTTTTTGCCATCGGTTCTTAATGAAATCTGAGATGGCAGCCCAGAGATAGAATCTCAATTTTTAACAAGCATGTGATTTTGCTGCACATGTTTTATGGACTCCATCTTAAGAAATGCTGTTCTAAGAATTATAAAGAAGTAACACTTTCAATTTTAGTAACAGCACACTAGCTAATTCAGATCAACTTTCTGCTAAACGTAACGTATTAAACATCTTTTTTAAAGCATCAAAAATCTAACAAAATACTGATGAATTACTGGGATGAGATCCAGCAAAGAATGAAAACCCATAAAGGATGGGCCTGACACTCTGGACCATTTCTGCTTTGGAGTCATTAGCTGATCTTGAAGAGACAATTGAGAGTGTAAACTGTCTTTTTCGGGACCTCATTGGATTAGGGGAACAAGAGTCAGATCAGGACCTGCCAAGGGTAGAGACCTAGTAAACCATTCCGCATCCCCTATGCACACACCTGTTAGGAGTAAGGGCGAACTGGAAGTTTCTCCTTTAGAAAGTTTCACATCTTGAACTTGGACTAAAGTAACCCTGGAAAAAGCAAAAGAACATCTTTTTTAGAGGAAGAAAACATCAACCTAAACATCAAATTATTTCTACAAATTATATTTCATATATAGTTTCTAGCACGCAAAGATAACTAAGCCTCGCTAAGAAACAGAAAACTATGAGCAAAAATGAGGAAAAATAAATAACAAAACAGACTGAATGGGACTCCATCCAGATACTGGGTAAATCTCTCATATAGGTAGGTGTGGTCATATAACCAAACTTGGTCCAATGGGATGCGAGCAGAAATGATGTGTATTTATTTTCATAAAAATGAAGCTGCTTGCCCTGAATTTTTTCTCCCACCAGTTGGAAAATGGAAATGATTGGAAAAATTGCTTGGATTCCAACAGAGATGCTGAGGATAGCAGAGCTGCTCACCAGCCAAGGTTCCTATGTGTCCTCTTGGAACAGAGGTGCCCTGCAAGCCATGGGCTATTATAAGAACGAAATAAACTCCTATCCTATGTAAGCTATTGTACTTTGGGGTTCCTTTGCAACAACTTTGCCTGTACCCTAAGTAATGCAGAGAAGTAGAGTAGAGTAACACAAAGTTGGAAAAGTTGGAAAGTTGGGAGTGAGGGGGAAGCAGTTGTTATGAGCCTTAATAACAGGGTCCAGAGTAAGGATCTGAGGTAGTTGGTAAAGTGAAGCACTGCAGAGGGACCAGGAAGGTAGTGGTGCCATTGGTGGTGATGGGGAAGCTGATGAAATGGCTTCAGTTACCTTGTGTGTTGTTAATAATTCTATATCTCCAGGCATACTTTTCTCCAGAATTCCATGCCCATATTTCCAAGAGCTGGTCAGAATTTCTCTCTGGAGGTCAAATAGCCTCCTCAAACTCAACATTTGAAAACTTAGCTTTCTTCCCCAGAGAACCTTTCTTTCTCTTGTATTTCCTATTCTGGTTAATAACTGCACCCTTCAATATCATCTTTCACCCAGTTGTACTCACTGGAAATTGGGGTCCCCCTTGATGCCTCCTGTATCACCACATTGAATTTCTCATAAAGATCGCCTCCTTCTATTCTTTCTTTGTTTCTCTATTCCCATTGCCAGTGCCTTGATGTGGGTCTCCATTGTCTCTTATCTCAAATGTTGCCTTATCCTCCTTTCTCCCTGATCTTTCTGATTTCAATTCCCCCCCATGCTTCACATTGCTCGTGGGGCTGTTTTTCCAAAACACAAACTTGACCATGTCACTCCACCTGTTTCTATACTTCCTCCCATTTTCTATAAGCCAAGGAGCCCAGACTCAGTACAGATCTGGTACCCTTTGGCCCCTATCAAGCCCCTCAGTGTGCTGTGAGCCCTGAGCTCACTGGGCCTTGGCAGCGTCCTCTCTGCATGGAATGTCCTTGTCCTCTCTTCACTTAATGGACCCCCTACTCAGCATTCAAAACCGGCTTAAATAGGAGGCATTGGAAAATTTCTCTAGAATCCTCTAGCTTAGTTGATTAGCTATTGATATATCAATATCTGAGAAACGAATGAATTAAAGTACTAAGAACTGAATCCCAAAGTTCACATACCCAGAAGAAGAGCAGAAAATTTCAAAAGTATAGAATTTTACAACTGGAAAGGGAACTTACAGATTTTAAAGATCATCTAAGTGTGTTTATAGATGAGATTCAGAGAAATTAAATGACTTTCCCAGAATTAGACAACAGAATTGGGAGTAAGACATGAGTTTTATGGTTCAGTTTCTGTTGTTGTTTTCCTATATTTTGCTATGAAAGTATTAGAGAATAATTTCTATTGAAGGGTTTGTTTGAAAGGTTGAGTTTAAAGGTTTGGCCATTTCAGCTTGTAGACTAGGCAGCACTTCAGGGCAAATAGAGAATGATCAAAATGTCAGTGTAACCTTGCCACAGAGATAATTATCTAAGTTATGAGTTGTTTTCCCAGAGGGATGTATAGAGATCCTGTGTACATACCAAGGTAAACATTGGTAATCTGCAAGTATCCAGTCCAAAGACTCATATATGTTTTTTTGAAAGGCTCAGGGGCCCTTTCAGTTTGGCTTCTCAAAATGTTTTTGAATGCATAAGACATCATATATAGGCAAAGGAAAGCAATTAGATTAAAAATATGGTTATCAAGGTATTAAATATTATAAATGTGTGATATATGTACTTCTTTATTTAACATATTAAATAACAGGATCTAGCAGCCAGCTAATAACTACCATGACTTTTAGGTGGCAATGAGGGTAAATGATATTTCAAAAACCTGCAACAACTGTCATGTGATATGAAAATATTTGTAATTTCTATTAGCGACAAGTCACAGGTCCAGCCAACACGACTGTGGTTTGATACTCATATTCTCAGTTGAAGGAAACACTTCCATTAGAGATCAATGAAAATGAAGAAGAAATGTTTTTCAAGTTCACTGATCTGCTAAACCCTAGGTTGAGCATCCCTGGTTAGTCCAGTCTTTTCATTTTAAAGGTGAGGAATCTTTTATCTTAAATATGTAGGTGGGTTCAATGAAAATTAATTTAAAGAAAACCATTGACAGAGTCTATGAAATCAGCACACTTCCCTCAAGGAGCTTGGCCTTAAAAACAGACAAAGACTTGAAAAAGGGAGGTTTCTTTTAAACCATTTCTGCTTTCTGCTCAATGTTCCTGGTCCCTAAGGCCTGCTTGATGCAAAGTCCCTCGGGGAGGGGAGATATAAGAACAAAACCCAAATTAACATCACAATACTGCACCATACTGAGAATAAGAAGGATGACACAATTAATTTTTTAATAAGTGCCAACAATAAGAAGTACCCATGCAATATATACAAATATAAAATCATTGTGTTGTACACCTGCAACTAACACAATATTGTATGTCAGTTATATCTCAATTTAAAAAAAGAATAATGTTGACTATTGGTTTGGGTTAAAAATTCACCTGAATTGTATTCTGGTTATTTTTAATGTGACTTTTAAAAAAACAAAAAAAAAACCCATACATTTTGAAGAGTGTGGAATAAGAAGGCTCTAAATATTTTTTAAACCAAATAATTGACTAAATGTGGCAAAAAAACTTATTGAATTCCTTCTCTATCACTGATTTATGATGTCTCCTTTGTCATATATTCGATTATTAAATTTACTGGTTTCTAGTTCTTGAGTGTGTAATTGTTTTTTAAATTATTTTATGGAATTTTCTGTTTTTGTGTTTTATTTGATAAGGAAAATAGTAAGGAAAAACAAAATAAACTATGACAAAAATAATCACATTTTGATTCTTTGTAATATTTATACCTTATACCTATTTGTTTCTTGTCCTATTGTAATAGGTACGGTGCCAGAACAGTATTCAATAATAATATCCTGTTTTGTTCCAAGCTTAAATGGGAATATTTCTAATGTTTCAAATTAGAATCATATCTGCTTTAGGTCTCATATTAATGAAGTTTTCTTCTATTTTGCACTATAAAGGGGTTTTTCTTAGAAGTAGATGTTAAATTTTATCAAATGAATTGTTGGCGTTTACTGAAATGATCACATAGCTCTTTAAAAAAAAAAATCTATTAAGGTAGTGAATTACATTGAAAGATTCCCTAATATTAAACCATCCTTCGATTTGTTAAATAAACTCACCTTGGTCATACTGGATTTTTAAATGTATATTTTTATGTGTCTTTTAATATGGCGCTGAATATTATTTCCTGATACTTTGTCTAGAACTTTTACATCCTTGAGTATATAATTCTTTAGTTCTTGTGCCTCTCCACTTAAATGCTATACTGAGATTCATTTAGTTACATTTCTGAAATGTGGGGCATTTGAATAATAACAATAACAACAACGACAACAACGACAATAAAATTATATATATAACCCAAAATACCCTGTTGAAGAACAGAATATCTAGCCTTTAATTGAATTGATATTGTCCAGAGGTCTTAGGCAGTTGAATCTTTTCGACCTTTTTGAGCATGACCCATGGTAAGAAATAGATTTCTTCATTGGAACTCATTGCATGTGATTCAAACATAAGTTTTCCCAGACTTCTCTGAAGAAGTGGTAGGAAAAAAAAATAAGTGATGGGGCCCACTGCTATTTATGACAAAGGACTGAGTTACAACCCATAGTTTGATAAACACTGGGCTGGATGAACTCCGAGGATTCTCAGATGCTAAGATTCTATGATATATGTGTGGATCATTTAAATAGGAACTGTTATGTCCCATGATCTTGGTAGAGTGGGCTTATGTAGTAGGTGTCCTGAAAGGCCCAGTGGCATAGTCTCTCTGTTCACCTGAGCTAGGTGCTGCAGATGTGTCCCTTGTGTGTATTGTGTGTGCCCTCTTGTAGTTGAGCCTCGGTTGCTGTTTGCATGTCAATAGGAAGGATTGACTCTCAGTTTAATTGGTTATGAAGACTGGCTGTGACTACAGTGGAGGAGCTGTTGTGCAGGGGCTGACTCTATGGAGCAGGATTTGCTTCAGCAGGCCTCTGGGGCCTGCCCAGTCTGCCCTTAGGAATTGTCATTTGTAGAAGTGGTTGGGCGGTGCTCTGGTGTGGTCTGAAGCTGGGCACCAGTGTGCTGGTTCTGGGGCCTCTTGTGCAGGTCAAGGTCAGTTGCCGCTTCTGCCCTGCCCAGGGCTACTTGGTATGAGCTACAAAGTGATCTGCAGATGGTTTCCACTTTTGCTGGCCCTGGAGGTACCTGAGAGAGGCCAAGTCTCAAACCGAAGTTGGCTTCTACTAGTGCCAGTCTTGGAGCTGCTTAGCAAGAGGTATGGGGCATGCCAAGGCCGAAAGCAGCTTGCTTGGGGTTTGTGAACCTTTAAGAGATTTTAAGAAAGTCCATAGCATGAACCAAGACAGGCAGTTTGTATAAAAAAGCCACTAGAAGCAGTTTGGGTGGGCCCACAACTTGAGTGGAGCAGGGTCTCAGGGAATCACCAGGACAGGTGATAGCCAGGTTGATAGAAATGCAGATATAGTGGCTGCCTGCATCTGCAGGCTGAGTGCAGGGAGGGCTCAACAAAGGAATAGTGACTTCTGCCAGTACTTCTGTCCGGGAAAATGCTGTCCCTTCAGCCCTTGAAGCCAGACAATTCAGTTCCTCCCTGGCACCTTTCCAGCTACTGCCCCAGTGCTGGAGCTCAGAGTGAGTGAGTCCCTTTGTGAGTAAGGCCAGGCGCGGGCCCCTTACGAGGAATGCCTGCAACTCCTGCCACCCTCCATACCACTCAGTCACAATCTTTGCTGGTTTTCACAGCCTGAAGTTGTGGGGACTTCCAGGCACTGGAACCCTGGGCTGGGGAGCCTGGTTTGGGACTGGGCCCCTTCACTCCTCATGGAGGACCTTTGCAGCCAAGGTAGCCCTCCTGACTTTTAACCCCTACACGCGGGTGTAGGATCAGCCCATTTTGCCTCTCTGCCCCTCCTACCACTCTTGGCATCACCCCTTCTGTATGTTCTTAGTTGCAGGATTTCTGTTCAGTTGGACTTCAGGTGGTACTCAATGATGGTTGTTCTGTAGTTTAGTTGTAATTTTCTTTAACCTAAGGGTATGTGGTTTAAATTCTGGGTGTTAAAGTTATTTGGATTAATGCTGCCTCCCCAATGTGATTGTTTTTTTATTTGAAGAATACTTCAGTTCATTTGTTTGTTTGTATTCAATTTTAAGGTCCCCTC
>NW_011889120.1:395857-398000 GCF_000151845.1 Pteropus vampyrus
TTGAGTGGAGCAGGGTCTCAGGGAATCACCAGGACAGGTGATAGCCAGGTTGATAGAAATGCAGATATAGTGGCTGCCTGCATCTGCAGGCTGAGTGCAGGGAGGGCTCAACAAAGGAATAGTGACTTCTGCCAGTACTTCTGTCCGGGAAAATGCTGTCCCTTCAGCCCTTGAAGCCAGACAATTCAGTTCCTCCCTGGCACCTTTCCAGCTACTGCCCCAGTGCTGGAGCTCAGAGTGAGTGAGTCCCTTTGTGAGTAAGGCCAGGCGCGGGCCCCTTACGAGGAATGCCTGCAACTCCTGCCACCCTCCATACCACTCAGTCACAATCTTTGCTGGTTTTCACAGCCTGAAGTTGTGGGGACTTCCAGGCACTGGAACCCTGGGCTGGGGAGCCTGGTTTGGGACTGGGACCCTTCACTCCTCATGGAGGACCTTTGCAGCCAAGGTAGCCCTCCTGACTTTTAATCCCTACACGCGGGTGTAGGATCAGCCCATTTTGCCTCTCTGCCCCTCCTACCACTCTTGGCATCACCCCTTCTGTATGTTCTTAGTTGCAGGATTTCTGTTCAGTTGGACTTCAGGTGGTACTCGATGATGGTTGTTCTGTAGTTTAGTTGTAATTTTCTTTAACCTAAGGGTATGTGGTTTAAATTCTGGGTGTTAAAGTTATTTGGATTAATGCTGCCTCCCCAATGTGATTGTTTTTTTATTTGAAGAATACTTCAGTTCATTTGTTTGTTTGTATTCAATTTTAAGGTCCCCTCAATTATTATTTTAAGCCAGTAAATTCTGAGGTGGTTTATTATAACCCAGACACCATGGCATCACATCACAAGGCATACGATGTCAGTTTGTCCCATTATCAATGACAAAAAGTTGAATCATTTAGTTAAGGTCCTGTCTACCAGATCGCTCCATTATAATGAATAAGTCATCCGTGGGGTGTCTCATCTTTTTTATTTAGTAACTCTTGCTACATGAACTTAAACCCACCATAGCAACAACGATGGAGGGAACTTGCTTCAGAGTTACATTTTCTCTGTGAAATACCTGCCTATTGACTGATTACCCAGCAGGTGGGCCCCACAGCTGGCAGAGAAGGTAGAAATCCAGCTGCGATGAAAACACTTGACTCTATTTGTAGTTTAACAGACTCTGTGCTTAAAACAGAATGCTACAAACTCTGTGGGTTTGCCAACTTGTGATTCTGATCCCAAATTATGAAATTTGTAGAAAGAAAAAAGCAAAGAGCAGTCTTTTTATTTTAAGCTTTTCATATGGCGTTAGGATCAAGTGCCCACTGAGAAAGAACTCTATTAAAGACACTGCTTCTTGCTTTCACAGTAATGCAATTGTTTCCTAGTTAGGATGAATGTCCCAGTATATAAAACTAGTCGGGTCTGTGTTGCCTTCTTGTTTCCATGTCTTTTAATTTCTGCTTTCAAATGTATTATTTCATTATATTTAAACAAAGCACTGTCCTCTTATAGATGCTCATGACTATGTCACTAGTGCCTACGATGCACATAGTCGGGGCTGAGTGTGTATACGTATGAAAAAAATGAATACGTGGGGATTCCCATTTTTTCATTCATTCTTCACAGATTTATAGCATGCCCACTCCCCTGTCACATGCCAAGATTTATCCTAGGCATTGAGCCATAGAGGTTAATAAAACACAGCCCCTGTTTCAAGAGCTCATAGGTTAGAGGGAAAGAGAGAAGGATAAACAATGAATTCTGAAACTCAAGGTAAAGGGTAGGCACTGATAGAAATATGCACTTGGTTTGTTATTGTTGTCATTATATTTATAAGGCATTGTTAGTTTATTCACAATTTAAGCACATTGAAATATTAACAGGAAAGTGCAAAAAAGCACAGCATCTCAGTAAGCAGCGGAAAGAACACAGCACAGTTATAGAAAAGACATGATTATTTTAGGTTATAGAAAAGAAATTATTTCAGGTAGAGGACTCTATAGTCTTGTATACATATTTATCAATGTCATCACTATCATCATTTTCTTATGTCTGATCTGATTTGTTACTCTTGCAAAATCTCATTTTTGACTGGACTTCGACTTAAAGGTAGAAGCTCTCAGAGAGGACAGTCTATGTCTCTTGGCAATCTGTTCCTGGTG
>NW_011889120.1:399175-411755 GCF_000151845.1 Pteropus vampyrus
CTGAACTATTTCAGAGTAGTGCACTGGGTTTTATAGGAACAGAGAAGAGGGAGGTTAGAAAAGGGCTCATGAAGTTAACCTGAGTTAAAGTTATAAAATATTTTTATGAGCGTTTTCTTAGTACAAACTGTAGTTTTAAAAATAAAGACAGTCGAAGAAAGAAAATTATTTTAAAGTCATGCATAAGTCTACCCATAGGTAATGGTAAACATCTGTTTATATCCTTCCTATTTTATTATAACATAAACACTTAAACAAACATATATGAAAATAGGACCAATTTGTCTATTTTCTTTGTGACCTGCTTTTTCTCACTTAACAATACTTTATGAATATCTCTCTACATTATCAAATGTTCTGCTATGATATCAAATTTAAGGGCAACACTATATGAAAAGAGAGACTTGGAATACAATCGTTGACTAAGCTACGAGGATTCAAATATAACTATAAGCGTTTTCATTTTTCAGTCAGAAATCATTTGTATTTCTACTAGACAAAAACAAATCACTCATAAGCTTACCAATCTTTTCTGCAAGTTAACATGTAAGTATGTAACTTCATAGCGTCTGGGCCCTAATCGATGGTTAGTTGATAGCAACTTAAAGTTAAATTTCTCTAGATCTGCACTATCCCATATGGCAGCTACTAGCCACAAGGGGCTACTAAGCACTTGAAAGGCTAGTGAATAACTAAAGTTTTTACTTAATTTTACGCAATTTTAATTTTAATTTAAAACCGAAGCAGTGTAAAATATTTTTCCATTAAATTTAACTTTATTGTTTAGGTTGGACTACATTTCACTTAAACTGCTGAGTCTCATAGATATTGCTCAGTGTACTTCACTGTCTGTGTTGATGCATGAGTCATATTTAGTATTATACAGAAAATCATTATCTCTCTAGTTAATGTCAATAGATTGAGCCAATTCGATTTTTTTCTATGCACTAATTTAACATGGAAATGTGTTTATTAGAACATTTTATACAGACAGAACCATTTACAGTGATACCTATGTATCTCATAATCAGTAACTAAATTGAAATACTTTTTATATTTTAAATTATAATTAAACTATTTTGAAAGTAAAAAACAATTACAAACTAGATTTTAAATTTAAATGGGAAGCATACTACTGATGCAGAACCGAGTAGATATGTGGATACTAATATTGAATCAGAAGAGGAAGAAAAACAGAGATTGGAAGAAAGTATGATGTAAATTTCATATAATTTGTTGCAGCAGACCAAAACAAAAAAGCTGTTGTATAAAAATCGTTTAAAGATAATAAAGTGGACAATATTAAGGAACATTTTCAGCAAATACAGAGTGAATTTGATGAGAACAGTAAACGAAGAATAAAATTAGTTGCCTGCATTCAAAATTGAATTTCCGATGAAAATTGTTTAAAAAATGATAACAGGCTCTGAACTTGTAACTTTGGCCAGCCTTATTAAGGCTTGGATTCCCGCACATAAAAGAAAACCAGTTTTAGATGGCAATAGGAAAATAAATTATTATTTCACTTACGGAAATTTTGTTTTAAAAATTATAAGGAAAAGACTAAAATTGATATTTTACTAAAAATGAAAGATCTTTAATTAAACCACAAAATAATTGTCTGTAAATTACAAGAACTTTCTAACAGTATCCAAGATTAATTTATTCAAAATTGGAAAAATTAGAAGAACTTTTCTTTAGCTTTAGATGATTTGTGTGATACAGGACACTATCTAATTGGTATTTGGGGTATTTTTGTTTCCAAGGACTGAAATACTTGCAAAGAAATGCTATTTCATAGCCTAAAAAACTATGGCATAGATATTTTTAAGTATTTTTCATCTGTCAAAGAAGAACTTCAGTTAGATATGAAAAAAATATATCATGACGGATGGTCCTCCAGCTGTTAGGTCAAGATTCTGGATTTGTTGGAATTTTAAAACATGAGATTAATGTTTTTCTGGTGACTTCATATCACTTATGATACACCCTGAAAATATTTGTGTTCAGTTCTCTGAAACAGACCCTTTGAAACAGCTGTTAAAACTGTTCAGGATGTACGTGCAAATGCTATGACTCATCACCACTTTATGGAACCATTGATAGAAGGAGACAATGAATTTAATGATCTTGTGTTCATTGCCAGTGCTTCTTGGTTGAGCTACAAAAGGTTTTACAAAGTTTTACTATCCTCTTAACTCCAATTCAAGATTTTCTTGAAACAAAAGGAATGCCTGCCAAATGTTCATTAATTAAAAAAAAAAATAGCAATGTGACTTACATATTTTCTTATAAATATCACATTGCACATAAACAAGATAAATTTGAAGCTCCAAGGAAAGGAAAAGCTTTTTATGTGATTTAGCTAGACAGGTATGAAAGTTTATATTGAAATTGAAACTTTTCATGATTTCAATTAATACTAATGATTTTATACATTTTTTTCTAGCATGAAACAATATGCAGATTTTAATTGTAATAGAGAGCATTATGTAAATTGACTGTAAAATTGTAAGAAAAATTTGAAGAATGCTTTGTTTATATTGATAAATCTAGAATTGCTTCTCAAATAGTACAATACCCTTTTGACTATGACGTTAAGAATACTGAGTTGATCCAAATTAGTGAATTTACTTAACTTGGACAGACGTGGTTTTGAAACCGGCAAGCTTTTGCTTCAAAGTCAAATCGATCATTCTGAAATAATAAACTAGTTTTGCCAATGTGGATGTAAATATTAAAGGAAAATGATTTTCGGTACTCAATTCAGTTTACTGGAATTAAAACAATTTTTTTTTTATGTCAAACAGGTAATGTGCCGATGTTGTAACAAGGTTTGAGGGAGGTACATCTCACACAACGGCATGAACACCCAATCATCATGAACTACAAAAGGATCAGTTACTGGAAAAATTTTAAGAATGTTAAAACAACTTGGGTATGTAAACTTTTTTCCAACTGTAAATTGGTGAAATCTAAATACAGAATAAATACTTTTCATGAAAATGTAGCATCCCAAGATGTGCTATAAGGGTAAAATACATACTGGATTTCAAAGACTTAGGATAAAAAGAGAATCTAAAGTATCTCATTAATAATTTTTTTACATATTGAAAAGATAATATTTTGGATATATTGGGTAAAGTAATATGCATTAGTAACACCAATTTCCCGTTTCTTTTTACTTTTTTTTTGATGTGGCTACTAGAAACTTTTAAATGCATTCGTGGCTCCATTCGACAGTACTGTTGTACCTCAGGTAACATAGGAATATGTATTTGAGAATATTCCACTACATTATTGAAAGAGCACGGAATAATCTTTTTATTATTTGATAAGTAATCTTAGTCCCAAATTTTATACAATTTTCTTAACATTTTTGGGTTGTAAAAGACTGATGTGTCTGAGACTTGCAGTAACTTAGCAGGTTTAGAACCTGCTATTTGGAGGAATAATAGGAGTTGAGTGAGAAAAGGAAAATTAAAGCTAGATTGTAAAAAGTGTTTAAGCCATATGTAGCATTTGATCTTTATTCTGTAGGCAATTGACAGTCATTGAAGAGTTTTAGCAGGGGAGTTGTTATATCATTAGAATTGTATTTTGGAAAGATAACTATTGAAGCCTGTGGGCCATGAATTGCAGGGAGTCAATTATTACTGTGCAAAATAGAAAGAATAAAATCTCAAATTTAGATAATGGTAGATAGGGGGTCAGGGAAGTGATGGATGGATTTAAGAAAGATTTGGTAATTGGTAGAGTATGAGAAGTGAAGGGAAAGAGCCAAGAGTGAGTCCAAAGTTTCTGATGTTGTCAGCTCAGTGGATGATGGTACAGGGTTTGCTTTTATTCACTATTTACTAACATGTAAATATCAAATTTGAGATTATATGAAAAAGATCAAGTTGGAGAGGAAGGTAAAGTGTTCAGTTTGATCATTTGACTTTGACTTTGTAGAGAGTGAATATAACTGACAGATCCAAAGCTCAGGAGAAGAAGTGGGATGCCAAGGATGGAGATCTAGGAATCTTCTGCATACGGGTGGCTGGAATTGTAGGAGTCCAATGAGATTACCTGGAGAAAGAAGTTCTTCACCTTGGCTGCACCTTACAATACATGGAGAAACTTAAATCTCCCAATGCCCAGGCCATACCACCGGTCAATCAAATCACAATGGGACCCAGGCATGATGATTTTTTAAAGCTTCTGTGATTCTAATATGCAGCTAGATTTGAGAACCACTGGTAAGAAAGACCAAGCAATAAAAGAACCAAGGAAAGGTAAACGAAGATGGCCAAATGGGGTGCAAGGCCAGTCACACTGGGGAGAATATACCTGAGCATGAGGAGGCAACAGGCTGACTCGATCCAGGGTGAAGAGTTTGCAGGGACAAAGGTTGAGGGCTAGAGGGGTTAAGGACGTGATGACTGACCATGGGGAGTGAACGAAAATGAGGTGAGTGATAAAGTGAGGAGGAAATAGGGTCCAGGGACTGAAGGTCTTGATATGATCAAAGAACTGAAACCCCACTAGGATGAGGCAGGTATTGAATTGAGGTGACTCAGGTGTCAAAGTTGTCGGTGAAGGTGAGCTGTGACCTGGAGGCGTGGTAGAGAGTGAGGGGCTGGATGATGCGTTAACCTCCTAGAGTTTTTAATTAAGTCTCTGAACAATGGCCTGAAAGTATCAAAAAGGCAACCTCCTGTTTTACTCAACCCTGCCCTTTAAACCAGGAGTCCCCAAACCCCTGGTACCAGTCCGTGGCCTGTTAGGAACCGCAGGAGGTGAGGAGCAGGAGAGCAAGTAAAGCTTCATCTGTATTTTCAGCTGCTCCCCCGCGCTGGCATCACCACCTCAGCTCCACCTGAGATCATCAGGCATTAGATTCTCATAGGAGCACTGGTCCCTGGTGCCAAAAATGTTAGGCACCACTGCTTTAAAAGGCAGACTGTTTCCCTTAAGTCAAGCTTGCCTGTTACTAAGGCAATGAAACATGGCTTAGAAGCTGCTGTATCATATACACTTTAGGAGCATTGCTTTTTTTCCCTTCTTCTTTTTAATGTTCTTGTATTTCCTGTACATACACTGTACTTGATAACTTTCCATTTTGATATAATTTTAAATGCACACACAGAAAAGTTGTAAAGAAAGTGCAAGGAACTCTTGTATACCCTTTACCCAGATTCAACCATTGTTGACATTTTGCCCTAGTTGCTTTGTCAGTCTATTTCTATTTGTGTATGCATATATATTTCCCAAACGATGAATTAATTGGCGACTATGTCCCTTCACCCAAAATGCTTCAGGGTATAATTCCGAAGAACAAGGACATTCTCTTTATGTAATCACAGTACAATGATCAAAGTCAGGAAATTTAATGTTGTTACAAAGCTATTGTTTAATCCACAGTCCTTGTTCCTCTTTTGTCAATTGTTCCAATAATGTCTCCTATGGCTACTTTTCTTTCCTGGTCCAGGATCCAATTTAGAATCATACATTGTGATTTAGTTGTAATATCTCCTTAGTTTCTTTTCATCTGGAACAGTTCCTCAGCTTTTCTTTGTATTTATTGACCTTGAATTTTTAAAGAATATAGGCCATTCATTTTGTGGAACATCCGTTAGTTTGAGTTTGTCTGATGTTTCTTCAAAATTAGATTCAGGCTGTGCATTTTTGGCAGGAAGACTACAACAAGGATTTTGGGTCCTTCACAGTACATCACAGCAACAGGCACATGATGTCGGTTTGGCCCAATTGGAGATCTTACCAATTGTACAGCAACTGAACATTCTTTAGCATGATTTTTTTTTTTCATTCAGCGGGCATCTTGCATTGCAGTACAATTTTCTTTTTTGCACAAGCATGATAACATGAAGTTTCTAAATTATTTTTTATTAATTGCAAAATAGTCAAAGTGCAATAACCTGGTGTTTTTTAAGGAAGCAAGTTTAAAATAATATATGTGCATTTTTACTTATGGAGTTTTCATGTCAATAGGTATACTTAGTTTGAAACAAAATCTATTTTGGACAAAAATGAGAAAACAATATTTGTAAATAATTTTGAAAAATGCAATTTAAGACTATTAAAGGACAAACTTCCTGATGCAATAAACATATTTTTATTTTTTTATTAATTTTTTCAAGATCTAATTTGCTTTATTAAGCAATTCATGAATTGGGCCAGCATCCCATCTAGCAACTAGAAGCATGCTCCCCAACGGATATATTTTAAAAATATTAATATACTCTTAAAGTACAAGACCCTTATGATTAACATGGTGATATGCCAGGCAATATTCTATAAAACCAGAAGAAACCTATGGCTTATTGGGGAGGTCTGAATTATGATTCATGTGTGGATCTTAACGGTAACTGCTGCAAAACGATTTTAGACAGATTCTCAGAGCCTGACAGAAGGGAGTCATTGGGACTGGTTATGCCAAGGGGAAGCAGCTGAAAAGGGAGCCAAAGAAGATTTTAAAATAAGAGCTGTGTCAACATGCATAAATTCGCTTGCTTTGAAGAAGCTGCAGTGAGATCCAGGAACAGGAAAAAAAATATTTATTGTTTTGCCTTTGCATGCCAAAATGTAATCTCTCCTTTTACTTCTACCCTTTCCTTAAAATAACAATAGTCTGCCTGTACAATGAGTGTGTTTTAAATGAACCATTCAGTGCTTTTTCCTACTCTCATTTCCAGTGCTGAGCAGCAGCAGCATGATAGACTAGAAATTCTCCTGACTTTGGAGTCAGATTGACCCACGCTCCAAACCTTGCTCTACCAGACTGGCATGTGGCCTTGAGCAAATCACTTGGGCCTCAGTGTATATGTCTTTAAATAGGGAATAAACTTTGTTTGATTGGGAAGATTAGAAACTCACAGAAAAAAAAAAAAAGAACTCACAATACTTTACATATACTTTGGCCCATAGTGGACGTTCCATAATGGAAGTTGGATGTAGGACACTGTAGTTTTAAAAAAGAGCCCTGGCCTGGGAACTGGGGCACCAGGGTCCTGGTCCCTGAGCCTTCATTTCACTAATAAGTACTTGACCTTGGCATGATTCTTCAAACTTTCTGGATTTTAGTCCCATTGAGGAAGGAGCGTTGGCTAGAGAGAAACATAGGTCAAGTTCGAGGGGCACTAGCATGCTCTCACTAATGCAAAGTGGAAAATTCTTCACTGGAGAGCTGACTGCTGTGCACTGGGAATGGAGGTGAGCGAGTGAACGAGCGATCAGCTCTGCCTGGGCACTTTGATCTGGACCTTGAATGTTCGCGTGTGGGCTTTTCCACTGGAGAAAGGAGGTGTTTCAGGTGAGGACAAAGACCCAAGGGTCCAGCAGGTGAAAGGGCATGGTGCTGCCACGCCGTGAAATGGCAGTTCACATCCAATCCCACTGCAATTAGCTTCTGGGACTATCTCTGACTGTTGAGTTGTATCAGATATATTTTAAGAAAAGTGGACACTCTGTGGGCTTTGGAAATCTTTTAGCTCTGCTGTAGGGAAATGGTAACTGAAATGGGAGTTGCCCTACGAACTCCCAGATACCTACCATTTGGACTGGGGCAAAGGAAACCACCAGTCTTAACTCATTTATAATAATAACTAATCCTTCCATGGGGCTTTCTCCATGCCAGGCGCTGTTCTAAGTGCTGTGCTTCTATTAATTTATTTAATCCTCAGAACAATTGTGTGAAAGAGGTGCTGTTATGATACCTCCTTCACAAACAGAAATTTAGAAAGATGAGATCATTTGCCAAAGGTTACCTGAAAGCAAATGGAAGAATCAAGATTAGAAGCTAGTTGGGCCAACAAAAGGCTCTGATCCTAATCATTCTGTGAACTGCCTTTTTAGAGACTATGGAAGAAAAGAATCAATCTCACAGAAAAATGTATATTTAACTAGCACTAACAGTTGAGAATTTAGTCACATGTTTGAGTATAGCTATAGTAAATGCTGCATTCAGACAAGAAGCCAGGGCACTACTTTTTGGACCAAAACGTGCTTTGTTATTTCCTTTAGTAACAATTTTGATTTTGTCATTATTTGGGGCACTTAGATAATGCATTACAACAATTAAAGTCTCCCTTCCCTGTAAGGCACCATTTTTTGTTGGAAATGAGAGGAAAGGAAAGGAGGAAGTGGGGTGGGCTGGAAAGCATTTTACGTGGAGAAATGAGGGCTTTGTGAAGAGTCTCAACTGGAGGTTCTCTTAAGAAAGGCTGCCCTGGTATGTCTTCTCAGGGCTGAGTGACAGAGCCTCAGGCTGCCAATCTTCACTGTAAATCAGGCTTTCTCAAGCTGGAGGAAGCCTAGGGGGGTGGGGACACGTCTCAGGGCACTGTGAGTCTGCAGGGCTGAGGAAAGCAGCTGTAGGGTAATAGCAGGAACCGACCTCTTATCCTATTGTGTCCTACATGCTAGTTCTAAAAGGGTCAGTGGGGACACAAATGAGGGTTATGACTGGTACTGGGGGAGCGGGCTTGAAATCTCTTAAGGAAAACTTTTTTTGTCATTTACTTTTCTTAATCACCCAGAAAGTTCTACCAATGAATTCTTTTTAAAAAAATTAATTTACTTATTTTAATTAGTTTCAAGTATACAGTACATTAGACATCTATATAGTTCATAAATTGATCCCCCCAATTGCTTCCTCCCTCCCCTCACCCTGCACCTAGCCAACGTATTAATGCTAACTGCATTCCCTGTGCCGTGCTCCCCCATCCCCATGACCATCCATTAGCTACTAATTTGTACTTCTTTAACCCTTCACCCCATTCTCCCAGCCCCCCAACGCCCCTCCCCTCTGTCCATCACCAGATTGTCCTCTACATTTGTGAGTCTGTCTTTGATTAGTTTGTTCTTTTTATTCCTTAGATTCCACATATAAGTGAAATCACATAGTACCTAGAAGGTATTTAAGTCAGACAGAGAAAGATAAATACCAATGAATTCTTAAACAGCTTCTGAATGGGCTGTGGACTGTCCGGCACTCTGGAGGTTAGGAATATGCATCTGATGCTGGGGAACAGAGTGGGGAAGTCACACGGGTTGGCCATCACCCTTTCCCCAACACTTGGTCTTTGCTTGGGGTCCTTTGGGGTGTTGAGCATGATGTTCTATTCCTCAGTTCATTTCAAAAGACAAAGATATTGAGAGCCTACTGTGTGACAGGCACGGCGACAAGCACTGGGAGTGCAAGGGTGAAAGGTCAGGAGTCCTGAAGGAGCTTGGTGTGCCTTAATAATAATATCAGCTTTGTCACCATCATAGGTACCTCCCATTTATCAAATACGTGTCATACATCAGATACTGTCCTCTGAGCTTATCATATATTTATTCATTTAATCCTCACAACAGTTCTATGAAGTGAGTACTACTATTAGCTCCATTTTACAGAGCAGGGAAGGAAGCACAGAGAGGTTGATGTCCACTGTCACACAGCTAGTAAGAGGTAGGGTAAGAATTCACCTCAGAAATTGTTTAGTGGAGACAGACAATAGCTCCAGAGAGGAGAAAGGCATGACACCCTCTCCAGCGACATACTCCCTGATGGGGAGAGGGTCCCTGCTGGTAGGAGGCAGGCAGACTCACACCTTGGTTTTGGGGAGTTGTAAGAAAAGTGGGGACACTTTGAGACAACAGGTAGGGCAATCAGAGGCAGCACCATGAAGAGGTGAAGAGCCCGACTCTGGAGCCATGTGCCCGGGTTCGAGTTCTGATTCTACCACTTTCTAACTACTTAACCTCTTTGTGCCTCAGTTAACTTGTTTGTAAAATGGGGATAATTGCACTTACGTCTTAGGGCTATTGTTAAAGATGAAATAAGTTAGCGAAATAATAAGGCTGAAGAATGCTTTTCTCTGGGAAAACCCCAACCATGAGGCTGGTTGCCCAGAAACCTTCGATTTTGCTATTTTATTTATTTATTTTTTGTAAACACCTCATTTCAACTCCCTCTCATTAGGCATTTACTTGAAATTTGCTTCAGGTGATGAAGTTCACTTGACAAAAATTTTTATACAGCTTTACCTTAAAAACTTGGTTTGGCTACAAGCTTTTTTAAAAATTATTTTAATTTAGAAATAGAAAACCTCTTGGAAGAAAAAAAATGAGAAAAACAAAATACATAGGCAAACTTTTACTCCATAAGCTTCTCAAATCCTCACTTGTTCACCAAGACGAAAAACCCTCCTCTAACAAGGTATTCAGCCACCAACAATGATGTTATTAATAGGGATATGGATCGATTTCACAAAAAAGCCAATAAATCCCATTACGGCAAATCCTATTGCTGTTGCCATAGCAACCTTCTGGAATTCTTTTCTATCAGATTTGTTGCATCTTTTAACCAGTCGAATTGAGTCCTTTACAAACTGCTGACTTGGCTCAACGAACTGCATTATCTGATCCATGATGCTGCCCACCGACACCTTGAATGCCAGGGACACGTAGCAGAAGCGGCTACAAGCTTTTTAAAAAATTGAGGTAAAATTCACATAACATAGAATTAGCCATTTTACACTGAAAAATTCACAGGCATTTAGTACATTTACAATGTTCGGCAACCACCACCTGTATCTAATTCCAAGACATTTTCATTCACCTCCAAAAGGAAAGCTCATTCCCATCAAGCAGTCACCACCCTTCTCTCCTCCCCAGCCTCTGGCAACCGCTAACCCAATTGCCAGCTCTGGATTTGCCTGTTCTGAACATTTCAAATGGATTTATACAGTATTTGTCTTTTTGCTTTCAAGGTTATTCTGTGTTTTAGCATTTATGAGTACTTTGTTCCTTTTTATGGTTGAATAATATTTTGCTTATGCATCCATCTATTGACAGACATTTGGTTGTTAACATTTATGGCAATTGTAAATAGTGTGGCTATAGACATTTGTGTACAAGTTTTTGTTTAAACACTTGTTTTCCATTCTCTTGTTTATATACTCAAGAGTGGAGTTGCTGGGTCATATGGTAACTTTGTTTAACATTTTGAAGAACCTCCAGACTTTTCCACAGAAGCTGAATTATTTTTCATTCCCACCAGCAATGTAGGAGGGTTCCAATTTTTCTATATCCTCACTGACCCTTGTTATTTTCTGTTTTGTTTTGTTTTTAATTAAGTTTATCGGGGTGGCATTGGTTAATAAAATTATATAGGTTTCAAGTGTACAATTGAATAATTTATCCTATGTATATTGTATTGTCTGTTCACCGAAGTCAAACTTCTTTCGTCACCATGTATACGACCCCCTGTACTCTTATCTATCTCCCGCCTTCCCTCTGGTAACCACTAAACTGTTGCCTGTGTCTATAAGTTGTTGTTTGTCTTGTTCATTTGTTGCTTTCAGTTTTATATCCCACATATCAGTGAAATTGTCAAATTTTTCTGACTTATTTCACTTTTCATAATAATCTCAAGATCCATCCATGTTGTCACAAATGGCACTATTTCATATTTTCTTATAACTGCGTAATATCCCATTGTATATATGTACCACATCTTCTTTATCCAGTCATCTATCGAAGGACACTTCAGTTTTTTCCATAGTTCGGCCACTGTGAATAATGCTGCAGTGAACATCGGGGTGCATATATCTTTACGGATAAATGTTTTCAAATTTTGGGGGGTAGATACCCAGAAGTGGGATTGCTGGATCATATGATAATTCTATTCTTAATTTTTTGAGGAACCTCCATACTCTTTTCCATAGTGACTGCACCAATTTACAATCCCATCAGCCACGTATGAGGGTTCCTTTTCCCAACACCTCTCCAAAACTTATTATTACTGGCCTTGTTGATAATAGCCATTCTTTCAAGTGTGAGGCGGTAGCTCATTGTGGTTTTGATTTGCATTTCTCAAATAGTTAGTGAAGTTGAGCATCTTTTCATATGTCTCTTAGCCGTTTGTGTGTCTTGGGAGAATTGTCTGTTCAGGTCCTCTGCCCATTTATTTTATTGGATTGTTTGATATTTTGTTGTTGAGTCGTATGAGTTCTATATATATTTTGGATATTAGCCTCTTATCAGAGGCATTGCAAATATCTTTTCTGGGCTCTCAATTCTGTTCCATTGGTCTGTCTGTTTTTCTGCCAATATCATTTTGTTTTCATTATTGTCACTTTGTAGTATAATTTGAAGTCAGGCAGTGTGCTGCCTCTGGCCTTGTTCTTTTTTCTCAGGGTTGTTTGACTGTTTGGGGTCTTTTGTTATTCCATACAAATCTGATGATTTTTTTTTGTTTGTTCTATTTCAAAAAAAAAAAAAAAGAATGCCATTGGGATTTTGATGGGGATTGCATTAAATCTATATATTGCCTTAGGTGATATGGCCATTTTAACTATGTTGGTTCTTCTCATCCATGAATACGAACTATCTTTCCATTTCTTTGTGTCTTGTTCAATTTCTTTTAATATCTTGTAGTTTTCAGTGTATAAGTCCTTCACATGCTTTGTTAATTTTATTCCTAGGTATTTTATTCTTTTTGTTGCAATTGCAAGAATAATTCTTTTTTTCACTTTTCTGAAATTTCATTGTTAGCACATAGAAATGCAATGAATTTTTGTACATTGAT
>NW_011889120.1:411805-415298 GCF_000151845.1 Pteropus vampyrus
CTCATTGTGGTTTTGATTTGCATTTCTCAAATAGTTAGTGAAGTTGAGCATCTTTTCATATGTCTCTTAGCCGTTTGTGTGTCTTGGGAGAATTGTCTGTTCAGGTCCTCTGCCCATTTATTTTATTGGATTGTTTGATATTTTGTTGTTGAGTCGTATGAGTTCTATATATATTTTGGATATTAGCCTCTTATCAGAGGCATTGCAAATATCTTTTCTGGGCTCTCAATTCTGTTCCATTGGTCTGTCTGTTTTTCTGCCAATATCATTTTGTTTTCATTATTGTCACTTTGTAGTATAATTTGAAGTCAGGCAGTGTGCTGCCTCTGGCCTTGTTCTTTTTTCTCAGGGTTGTTTGACTGTTTGGGGTCTTTTGTTATTCCATACAAATCTGATGATTTTTTTTTGTTTGTTCTATTTCAAAAAAAAAAAAAAAGAATGCCATTGGGATTTTGATGGGGATTGCATTAAATCTATATATTGCCTTAGGTGATATGGCCATTTTAACTATGTTGGTTCTTCTCATCCATGAATACGAACTATCTTTCCATTTCTTTGTGTCTTGTTCAATTTCTTTTAATATCTTGTAGTTTTCAGTGTATAAGTCCTTCACATGCTTTGTTAATTTTATTCCTAGGTATTTTATTCTTTTTGTTGCAATTGCAAGAATAATTCTTTTTTTCACTTTTCTGAAATTTCATTGTTAGCACATAGAAATGCAATGAATTTTTGTACATTGATCGGTTTTAAATTTTTACTTATTTACGTATATTAGAGCCATCCTCTCGGGTGTGGAGTTGTATCTGTTGTGGTTCACGCTGCATCTTGATTTGGCAGTTGGTTTTACATTGGAACCTCCTGGGTTTTTATTTATTTGCTTAACAAGCCCAATGCCCGGGGCTGCATGTGGGCCGGGGCTCAGGCAGGTGCAGGTTTTAACGCTCCCCAGGTGATTCCAGTGTGCAGCTAAGTTGAGAAATACCATGTCAAAGATTCCCCTCTTGGTTACAAACTCTTTTTAATCAGAAACTTAACTGTGTTTAACTAGCTGGGTGAGGCCCACATTCATCTGAAAAATGGCGGGGGAGTCATGCAGATATCTGTCAGCCATTCTAATCCTGATAGCTTATGCCAGGTTTTTTAAAGAGAGGAAGTGCTTTCATCACAGCTGCAGACAGCGGGCGGGGAGGCGGAATGTCTCCAATAGTCCCAAGTGGACTAGTGAAAAAGCAAAAAACAAAACAAACAAAAGGTACTGGCTTTGATGACAGGTGCAGCTGCTAAGGGCTGCCAGCCCCCCACCCCCCCACCCCCGCCTCCCTCCCCGACCTCTCTTCACATGGAAGATTTGGAACAGTAGCACAATGGCTGGCTTCCAGGTTTTTACAGCCTGGGGAGGTGTCCAGTTAGTATCCTGCATGCCACCACAGCTACCACCACCTTCTCCTTTTTAATGGAGGGTTCTTTTCCATTTCAACTTCCTTCTTCCTGGTTGATAGTTATCATTGCTAACTATGCAGGACAGTGCAGCTCTTCCTCAGAGTGTATAAAAACTCTTGCAGATGTTCCAGTTGGCCTGACTGAATAAGCAGATGGGTCCATGTGAATGTGAGTTTTGGATAAGAATAACACCTGATACTAAGTAGGGTTTTGCTAAGAGAGTCACCTATGGTTTATTCACTCCAAGCATTAACTTTATCTTATTATCGCTATTATCACTGCCCTCTAGCCACACACCCCCAGGAACACACCTGGAATGGAACAAGCAGGTTTTCTTCTCTTCGCAGGGAAGGAGAACCTTGGGGCAGTGTGGGGTATCGCAGCAAGAGGGTGTCAGAAAGGACCATACACAGGACTGGGCCTGTGTCAGGTGTTTTGGGGGAGCGTTTAAGGAAGCCAGCTGTTGCTCTGGACTGGATGCTATCAGGGGTAATCCTATAATTGGGCATCTTAAAATATGTTATCTAGAAGCAGGGAAGATTAGACAGAGGTTGTGATGGGTAAAGAAGCAGTAATCACTCATTAGCCAGGATTGGGGGATGTTTGGTGATGTCTGTGATTTAGACAAGGTTCATGCTGTGTCCGTGTTCAGACATGATTACAGAGTGGTCTTGTTTTCGTCTTGTCCCATCCCGATCAGAGTGGCCTTGTCTGATCCTGGTGTTCCGGGAAATTGCTTATGTTCAACAGGAAAAGTGCCTGGCCAGCTCCTGGATAGCCTCGGCAGCTTTTCTATCTCAGGCCTCCCTTTCGGCCAAAAGCAGATGAGGTCGGTCCAGAGGACGTTAATCCGTAATATCCACAGTTTTGGCACTGCCAAGATTTTATTGATTAGGAGGTTGCTTCCAGAATTGCAGGCTGTAGTTGGGTAAGTCTATCCTGCTTTTTTGTTGCAGGATTCTGGCAAGTCCCCAAAACTGTAATACGAGCAGTTCCCACAAAGTTATTATTCATCCCTGGCCTTAAAGCCAGGAGCCTAGATTATAAAACCCAGGCAATGATAACATGTTCCAGAATCCAAACTCATAGCCCAGTTAGAGATGTTTAAAGAGGCCTCAAGCCCTTGGTTCCTGCACGTGTCCTACCTTTAATAATTTTTCCAGGATTCTGTCATGGGTAGGTGATGCAAGCATTGAGAACGTTCTTTCAATAACTCCTAAAACTACCCCAACAATGTAGGTTCCACGTTCTGCTAACATCATGAAGCATTTCTGTTAAACTTCACTTTTGTTATGGCTATCTGATTCTTTCATGGCAAAGCAGCTCAAGGATTTTCATCTGCATATATTTTGTACCTTACAGAGAAGCAAGGTGAGGCATTAGCACCTGCTGCTGCTTCCTGCACAGCAGGACACAAGCTGCTGAGCAGGAGTGGTTACTTAATTTGCAGGTCCAAGGCAAAACAAAGACACAGGGCTCCTAGTTCAAAAACTATTAAGAATTTCAAGACAGAGCAGAGCATTAAACCAAGTGCAGGGCTCTTCTGAGCACTTGACACTATGCCACTGCACGGGTTACATGCCCCAGAGGCACACCTGGGACCTATGAAGGCCCACTGTCCCTGCAGTGTGGCCAAGGAAGACATCTTGCGTTCCCAGTTCCCAGTGACGTGACTCCAGAGGAATGGCAAGAGCTGGAGGCTATCCCAGGAATAAAGCAGGAGCTGCAGTCTGAAGTATAGAGACTGGAGGCTGAGATAGCAGAGTAACTAAGGAAATTAAGAACCTGGGAACCACACAAGAAAAACATGCACAGCAGCAAAGAGGTGGCTGTGGGTAGGAAAAAAATAATGCAGGTACTAAAAAGGAGATCGAGTTCTCAACAGGACAGGTTTGTTGAAGAACGCTTGTGAAGACAAAGCCTAGTTCTTGTAGAAAGGTGAAGGACTCAGCAAAACAGCTCTAGGGGCTGCCTGTGGGAGAGATGAATTTCATATTTAGGTTCTTCCGTTTTTGTGGAGGTGCATGAGTTCAGCGATCTAAACTTTGTCCAG
>NW_011889120.1:415348-444490 GCF_000151845.1 Pteropus vampyrus
TGTGAATGTGAGTTTTGGATAAGAATAACACCTGATACTAAGTAGGGTTTTGCTAAGAGAGTCACCTATGGTTTATTCACTCCAAGCATTAACTTTATCTTATTATCGCTATTATCACTGCCCTCTAGCCACACACCCCCAGGAACACACCTGGAATGGAACAAGCAGGTTTTCTTCTCTTCGCAGGGAAGGAGAACCTTGGGGCAGTGTGGGGTATCGCAGCAAGAGGGTGTCAGAAAGGACCATACACAGGACTGGGCCTGTGTCAGGTGTTTTGGGGGAGCGTTTAAGGAAGCCAGCTGTTGCTCTGGACTGGATGCTATCAGGGGTAATCCTATAATTGGGCATCTTAAAATATGTTATCTAGAAGCAGGGAAGATTAGACAGAGGTTGTGATGGGTAAAGAAGCAGTAATCACTCATTAGCCAGGATTGGGGGATGTTTGGTGATGTCTGTGATTTAGACAAGGTTCATGCTGTGTCCGTGTTCAGACATGATTACAGAGTGGTCTTGTTTTCGTCTTGTCCCATCCCGATCAGAGTGGCCTTGTCTGATCCTGGTGTTCCGGGAAATTGCTTATGTTCAACAGGAAAAGTGCCTGGCCAGCTCCTGGATAGCCTCGGCAGCTTTTCTATCTCAGGCCTCCCTTTCGGCCAAAAGCAGATGAGGTCGGTCCAGAGGACGTTAATCCGTAATATCCACAGTTTTGGCACTGCCAAGATTTTATTGATTAGGAGGTTGCTTCCAGAATTGCAGGCTGTAGTTGGGTAAGTCTATCCTGCTTTTTTGTTGCAGGATTCTGGCAAGTCCCCAAAACTGTAATACGAGCAGTTCCCACAAAGTTATTATTCATCCCTGGCCTTAAAGCCAGGAGCCTAGATTATAAAACCCAGGCAATGATAACATGTTCCAGAATCCAAACTCATAGCCCAGTTAGAGATGTTTAAAGAGGCCTCAAGCCCTTGGTTCCTGCACGTGTCCTACCTTTAATAATTTTTCCAGGATTCTGTCATGGGTAGGTGATGCAAGCATTGAGAACGTTCTTTCAATAACTCCTAAAACTACCCCAACAATGTAGGTTCCACGTTCTGCTAACATCATGAAGCATTTCTGTTAAACTTCACTTTTGTTATGGCTATCTGATTCTTTCATGGCAAAGCAGCTCAAGGATTTTCATCTGCATATATTTTGTACCTTACAGAGAAGCAAGGTGAGGCATTAGCACCTGCTGCTGCTTCCTGCACAGCAGGACACAAGCTGCTGAGCAGGAGTGGTTACTTAATTTGCAGGTCCAAGGCAAAACAAAGACACAGGGCTCCTAGTTCAAAAACTATTAAGAATTTCAAGACAGAGCAGAGCATTAAACCAAGTGCAGGGCTCTTCTGAGCACTTGACACTATGCCACTGCACGGGTTACATGCCCCAGAGGCACACCTGGGACCTATGAAGGCCCACTGTCCCTGCAGTGTGGCCAAGGAAGACATCTTGCGTTCCCAGTTCCCAGTGACGTGACTCCAGAGGAATGGCAAGAGCTGGAGGCTATCCCAGGAATAAAGCAGGAGCTGCAGTCTGAAGTATAGAGACTGGAGGCTGAGATAGCAGAGTAACTAAGGAAATTAAGAACCTGGGAACCACACAAGAAAAACATGCACAGCAGCAAAGAGGTGGCTGTGGGTAGGAAAAAAATAATGCAGGTACTAAAAAGGAGATCGAGTTCTCAACAGGACAGGTTTGTTGAAGAACGCTTGTGAAGACAAAGCCTAGTTCTTGTAGAAAGGTGAAGGACTCAGCAAAACAGCTCTAGGGGCTGCCTGTGGGAGAGATGAATTTCATATTTAGGTTCTTCCGTTTTTGTGGAGGTGCATGAGTTCAGCGATCTAAACTTTGTCCAGCCAGTGCAGCAATTCCTGTGGGAGCTTCTGAATGCGGAGAGAGGCACAAAAGACTGATGGGATGATGAGGCAGTTGCCTAGTGATATTGTCATTGTAATAAAGGAGGGCGTTAATGCACAAATACTGAATGTTCCTTTGCCACATCTTGTTGACTACCAGCCATAACCTCAAAGTCAAAGACAAGCGCAAAGCGGGAAGATTGACTGCCACGAAGAGGCATCGGTGATGGAGGAGCAGTTATAGATTCTGTAATTTCTCAAATCAACATTAACGTTAACCCTCACTCGCTTCTCCCCCATTCCAATTTTCCTTGAAATGTAGGTAACTTAAATGCCCACGAGGTTTCTATTCGGTCCTGAAATGCAAAGACGACCCTGGCCAGTAATAATGGTGATAATAATTCTAATGAGTTTAACAGTAGCATTTGCAGAGTTAAGAAAAAGGCGGCAGTACAGCACTTTTAGACTACAGGATGGATCCTAGCATTTTATTTTTTTGACTTGGCCAGGAAATAAGAGGGGCCTTGGCTTGGGGGGTTGGTGTGGAGGGAAGTACAGGGGATGGACCCCCCGGAAGTCGTACTGCGCTGTTTAAACCTAAGGTGACCTAACGGATGGCGGGAGCGCCCGCCCGATCCTGGGCGCGGGGCGCGGCCATTGGTGACGCACGCCAGGGAGCACGGCGCCCACGTTTCCACCATTGCATTAGCGAGGCCTCACCCCCCCCTACGCTCTAAGTTCGGGGCTGCGGGCATCCGCGCTTCCTCCCTCCCGGAGGCGGGCCCGACCCCGCCCCTGCGCCCCGGGTGGCTCCCGGCGGTCCCTCCCACCTCCTATCCTCGGCCTCCCCGGCGCGGCGCAGTCCCCTCTGGCCGGAGCCTGACCCGCGTGCGGTCCTCCAGTCTTCCCGTGGCCGGCTCCCCCAGGCATGGCCCAGGGCCTCTCCTCACTATGGCAGCAGCACGGCACAGCACACTCGACTTCATGCTCGGCGCCAAAGGTGAGGGCGCGCGGCCGCCACCTGCCCGGCCTCCCCTGCCGCCCAGAGGGCTGGGGACGGCGGGGGACGGGCGGGGCGCGCGCCGCGGGGCGAACAATGCGCGCTGCGGGACCGCGTGCACCGGCGGCCCGGCGGAGGCCGCGCTCCAGTTTGCGCCGCGCTCCGTTCCGGCCGCACTGCGGAGCCTGGAGGGGCCCTGCCGGGCCCCCTCTCGGCCGAACCGCCCCTCGGGGCTCAGGTCACCCACCCGCGCCCCACGCGGTCTTCGCTCCCTTCGTCAGAGTCCCCTTTGCGCCGCTGGGCGCGGGAAGACTCCCCCCCACCACGTCCACGGACCCCCTCCCATGGGGCGGGTGTGCAGGGGCGGCGGCGGAGCAAGGCGTGGATCGCGCGTGGCCGCCCGCGTGACCTTTCCCTTTTTCCGAGGCGGGTAAATCCCCGCCCCGGGAACGGGGGCTCCCCTCACGGAGCTCGGGCTGGGGAAGGACCGCGCGGTGTTTGCAGAATTCTTAGGCGACTGCGTAGGAAACGGATCCCCCGGAAAGGGACGGGGGGACGGGAAAAGGAAACGATTATTATGGGGGTGGGGGATGAAGTCTGGGCGCGGGAGCGAGAACTCCCCGAATCCCGGAGGCTCGGAAGACTGAAAGGCGATGTGAACAGAAGGCTGGGGGAGTTGGAACTGTGTGCGGGAATTATCCGGGGAGGACTATTTTGCATGCTTTTCTCTGGGTGCTTACAACATGGGGTGGGGGAGAATAGGACTGCGGGTCTTTTCTGGTGGCTTTTAAACCTATGAGTGCTGCAGACTTGAGTCTGCACTTTCCGTACGTCCCGCTGGGAGCATCTCATCCATATCCTGCTTGTTCCTTGAATTGGATGCATCTGCCCTTTAAGTTACTATTTAAAACATTTACTTTGTCACTTTCTCTTCCCATTTTCCTTTTTTTTTTGAACTTATGATTACTTATTTTGTATTTTCTCAAACTAAAAGGATCTCGGAAGGCACAAGACTTAATAAAGACTGAGGATTGGAGCAAGGTTTACGCCCTGTCTTATTTGATTGGCTCTGCATGTGACTTTGGCCTTATTTTCTCAGCCTGAGTCCTCTTCCCTGTGGCAAAAAAAGGGGCGGGGGGACACACTACACACTTCATATAGTGCTTTTAATGTTAAGGGAGTTGCTGTAGAACATTGCAATGTTATTAAGTAATATCAGTGTGTTTGGGTGGTCGGAAGTGACTTGGAAAAAACAGCATTTTTTAGTTCTCAAATTTCTTAGGTGAGAATCGAGGGAAGGGTGACTGCTGAGAAGAATCAGGAGCTAAAATGGTGTTTGGGGTGTGCAGCTGGTGGGGCGTGGGATAAGTAAGGTTTTAAGCATTACCCTGCCAGCTAAAGCTGTAGTGGTTAGTGAAGGTTCTAGTTCTAGCACACTCAATTTAGAGGTGAGGGAGGGTGAGGCTTGAGGAAAGAATAGTGGTTCAAGGTCACCTAGCTGCTGAGAGGTGAGTGTAGGAAAGTAACCCTGGTGGTAAGCACCTGTGAACACTCAACTATACTTGTCCTGAGTTTCTAAGGAGGGTAGTCTCTGGATGAGGCCAGAAGATTCTGGCACTTTTCTCAGTCTGAATGTCCTTGCCTGGAGTCTTTAACAGCTTTCAGCTTAATTCAGGTGTTCCCTATTGAAATGATGGAACACATGGGCCTACTTCTCGTTCCCTTGTAAAAGTGAGGGAAACCTTCACATAACAGAAGAAAAAGCAGGAGAATTTGAACTCTTTGGGCTGGCTGATGCTGGCCACAGAGAGACAGAACCATGGACGTCCAGTTTGGAAGCCAGCAGGAGAAACTGGCAGGTTCAGTTCAGAGTCAGCAAGGTATTGAAGTGGCATCTAAATAATTCAGTTGTGCAAAGAGAAACTGAAGAAGATTGAGAATTCCCAGCCAGTTATTCTTATATCCCAGCCCGTTATTTTTAAAAATGAAAAAGTTTTGATGGCAAGATAAAGAACATTTTAGAAAGAAATCCTACTAAGGAGTAGGATGTGTATGTATGTATGCATCTATGTTAGCTCTTGAGTCCCTATTAAAGTGTTTTGGGAGTAAGAGAAGTCTGATTATTACTGTATTCCCCCCATCATTTGATTTGGGGGAAGGCATGTCACCCTCACTTGTCAGTAGGCATCCACGCTTGTAAGATAAGGGGACCCGGTTAGACTAGGCTCTTCTAAGTTCTTTTGGTTTTCAGTAAGGGGCACTTGGTGAGAAATCTACCACCTGTGAGGTCTCCAGAAACATTTATTTTAATAATAATGAGTCAAAAAAGCATTACTCTTGGCATGTGAGTATTGGATGTGACTCAAGGGTGAGTCAAATGCCTGTGGAGCCTGGATTCATGTACTTCTTCTCATTTTTCAGTAAACCTTCCTAATGCAGCTCTATGATGTGATTTTAATGGAATTAAACTTAAAACAGTTATGTTATTATACTGTAATTCCATATAACTAGTTACTCATGCAAGCCAACTAGTACCCAGCAGCTACTGGGCCACTAAGGGCAATTCTAAGTTGGGCCCAGTGGTGCCTCTGTAGTGTACTGGCTGATAAGATAACCCTGGGGATTTAAATTTTTGCTTAAAAAAACAAAATCTGTGGTCATCTTGTAAGTGAAGCATTGGACTCAGGATCCTTGCGTCTAGAAAACATTTCGTGATTTCTCAGCTGGAGGCTAACAAGAATAAACATGTCCTGTGTTTGTAGAGTTTAAGCATCTCTGGGCTGGTGGAGGACATATTTCTAGTCGTATATGCTAGGCAGTGAGCGTGCTGGGTATACAGAGGTGAGTGAGGTACACGTGGTCTCTGCCTTCCTGTTAGAGTATAGTCTCTGGTTGGCCAGGTAGCCCTGAAAAAGTCTAGCAATCTCCTTTTGATGTCCATTTCTTCCCCTGTGCTGGGAATATCTTTGAAGGCAGACCTCCAGGGTCTGTGTCCTGGACACAGTGCTGGTACAGCATGAATGTTTGATAAGTGCTGGTTAAATGGATCCAGTTGATATTATGGTAAAGGTGGGATCCTAATTCAGGTCCACTAGGGGAAAACGAGGCATGTATTCACCTTTAGAATTAGGAGAATGGGTCCTGCGTGGGGAAACTGGCTGATACTGTTAAGTCCATCTTTTGAACCACCGATCTCTATTTTATATAGTAGAGAAACAGTGTAAAATTCACGAATTAGTTTCAACAACAAAAATCTTGTTTAGGAATTCTGGGCTTAGCGGAAAGGTTTAGGATATGGTTCTTACATTCTTTTGTGCCTTTGACCCTCATCAGGGAATCCTGTGGAGCTCTTAGAATAAGAATTTAAAATGCATAAAGTAACCCAATTATTTAAACTGCAATTTTCAAATTAAAAATCAAATACGAGCCATACATAGTAATATGTGCTTTAGTAACATTAAATAACATGATCTAGCAGCAGGCCTAATGACTTCATAATTTCGAAGTAGAGCCGAGAAAATCAGTATTTCGGCTGTGATGTGATAAGAAAAAGCTACGATTTTATTGGCGACAATGGCCAGGTATAGCTGATGATGTGGTTTTACAAGCATACTTGAAGAAAATGCTTTATTTCAATTAGTAAAAATAAGGATCTATGTTTTTTTTTTCCCCATCCAGGTTCCTAGACTCCCCGAATTGTATCCACTGGCCCCTGGGGAGCCCATGGACCCCAGGCTCTGACCCCCTAGGAGCTGGAGAGAGAACCGGGACTGCCATTTCTGTATATTGTTTTTTAGGAGGAGTAAGTTTCCACAGGCGGCCAAGAACCCTAAGCACGTGTACCTGGTTGTTCTTTAAAACAATGCTTTGAAAATGTAAAAAAAAAAAGGGGGGGGAGGAGGACCGTGTTTGTTAAATGCCTCCTGGGCTAGGCATTGCCCTAAGCACATTACAGTTATTTTACATAATCCGGAAGGTAGGTCCTGTTATCCCCATTTTAAAAGTGACTAAATAGGCCCATTGAAGTTTTTCACCTCGTAAATAGGCTTGGTATCCAGGATTCAAACACCTGTCTATTTGATCACAAGGCCGTTGTTAATTCAACTGCGAAGCCTGAAGCCTCTCAGTTTATGGGCAGTGAATCTCAGTGTCCCTGTATTCCTCCCGCCCCCAGGAAATTTGGTAATATCTGGAGACATTTTTGGTTGTCACAGCTGGGGATGCCACTGGCATCTAGTAGGCCAGAGTTGCTGCTTAACATCCTGCAGTGCACAGGACAAGCCCCCACAGCATTGGGAGCCAGAATGTCAAGAGTGCTAGGGTAAAGAAACCCCAACGTAAGTTCTAATTAGGTGGTGGTAGTAAATGAGATGATAAATAATCAGCAAAATTGTCCAGGTCTTATTTGGAAGTCTCCAATAGGCACAAATCAATAGGCATGGAGGGAGGATGGCTTCCACCCAGGTTTGCACTGTGGTTGGTTAGGAGCAGATGGCTTGGCTAGCATTCCCAAGCCAGCTGAGCCTGTGGCTTCAGGTGACCCTCCCCAATTTCCTGAACCTATGGCCCATCCTCCAGGCTCCCACTGTTTGGTTCAGTTGTTGAGCTGCCTTTGTGTGTTTGAAATAGCATTAACTATACGCTTACAACCTAAACAATCCAGTTTTAATTGCATCTAGTGTTTTTGCTGTTCAAAAGTAGAAGCTTTCCCTTTAGCCTCTCAGCATTATTATCCTTTGTCCACCATGGTGATAAACAACTCACACCCCCACTTTAACAATGGAGCCTGGGAGTTGCTGATGACTGGGAGTGGGAAAATGCCACTTGGGCCCCATTATAGAGGGACTGAATCACAGTCTGGGAGGGGAGAGTTCCCAGAATTTGCATTTTTTAGCAGTCTTTTCCCAGTAATTCTAATGCTGATTAAGTATGCCAACCACTATAATAGGGTCCTGCTTTAAAAAAAAAAAAAAAAAAAACCTTGTATCAGAAGCCTTTGGGGCACCTTCCCACCACAGCCCTCCCTAATCTGCAAGTCATTAAGCTCCTATACACTTTCAAATTCCTTGCTCACCTTTTTCCTGGCTACAGTTCTTGGCCACAATCTCTATTTGTCTCCATTTTGGGGAAGGGCTCCATCTTCAGGAACTCAAGAGATCTTGTTCCCTTTTCGATTTTTAAAACCCTCCTGTGGGTTCTAATTGTGCCTTCTGGATGAAGTTGAACTCCTTATCAGCATTTACAAAGTCCATTTCTACCTGGTTCTAATCCCTCAACATACACTTGAGCGTCTCACACTACTTGTGCTTCCAAGTGGCCTTGGAGGCATATGGACTCAATGGAACAGCCTTGAGGAAGGCATTTGACCTTTAGGTATTCTATGATACCTTTATTGTGTTTGAAAATGGCTTATGGACTGCTTGAAGGAGGTCTTCATTGGAGTCTGCCTTCATTTGGCTTTTGCTTTGTTAGGCTTTTTTTAAAACTCCCATTCCCCCAACTCTGCAGTATTTTTTTTAATTGCACTGATCTCACTCTATTTGACTCCGGGTTGAATAATTGCACATTACCATACCCACTTCTTTAAACCTACAGAGGTCGCATGTGGTAACATTAGTTTGTTCGTGTTCTTACTTGGTAATTCTCCATTGTTTTACATACTTTAGAAGGGATGACAGCTGTTTAAGAAATTGACTCCATAATGCAGGCATTCGGGAATGATCTCCACCCCAACTATGAAGAGTTACTTTTTCAAGTAATCTGAAGCCTTGCATGTGATGTTTCTGAAGGAGAGTTAACCAACAGATAGACAATTCATCCTGTGTGTGTGTGTGTGTGTGTGTTTTCCGAGGAAGGAAAGCCAGTTTTGTTTTGCAGTAGGGGAGTTAGCTATTTGGAATCTTCTTTGCACCCCCTTAATTGTACAATGCAATTGACCGTGTTTGAATTGGCCCTCACAGGCCTTTGCTACCTTTTTAGGAGGTAGACTGAAGTCTCTCAACAGCTTTGAAAAGTCAGAGCTTTTGCTGCTGGAATTGGTACCTGAGTAAGACTTTACGATTTGAATTGAGACCACCATGGTTATACTAATTTGATACGTAAGGATTAATTAGAAAGTTACTGGACTGTGGTTGGTGTCTGTTTAAATATATATTCAATAAAGCTATTATTGAGTTTAGTTTTTGGAGTCAGGATATTCCGGGCATTTTAATCCACCATTTCACTGCAGTTGTAACCTAAGCCTGCTGGTGTGCACTATGGCTCCAACCACCATTTCATGGTAGTTTAATTACAGGGTCAGTTCTTTTGAGAAGCTGGGAAACCTCCTCAATTGAATCTGCAAACCAAGTATGTAAACCATTGCACAACTGTTCTTTTAAACCCTTATAACTAGGCACTTTTCCAGACCCCAAGAAGAAAAACTCTGGGGCCCTAAGTTGTGGTGGGCCTGGATTTCATTGAACTGATACTTTCATTTGTGTTCTGGAAGGAGCCACTGAGCTAGTACATACTTGTGATCAAAATCATTTATGTGCTAAGCCACAGGCTCAAAAGGAGCCGGTGAAAGCTAGCAGCAGGTAACATGTTCTAGATTCCTGAGCTGACTTAATCCTCTGGGTAGTTTCACATGCACTTTAATTTCTCCCTTTGCATGAAGGTGCTAATCGTACCAAAATCCCACACACTGTGTTGTGGGGTGGGATGTCCAATAAAATGTTTGGAAGAGCATCAAATGATACACAGAATACTTAGCACTAATTGCAATAGAGCTGAGTACTTTGAAATTGTGCCAGAGGATAAAGATGCTCAGTTATAAAGAGGTGTGAATTTAATGTACTGAAAGATAAGGAGAGTTCTGCTGGCAAAGGAAGAGGCAGAAAATAATGGGTTGGCATGTGATTTGAAGGTTGGTCTACTTTATATAAAGGAACTCTTGAGTTACTAAAGGAAAATTTTTAAAATGCACTGTGTATTTTAAAATAACACTTCCATTGATTTGTGTTGCATGATTACATTTTCCCGAGAATGAAAATTTCCCCAGGGAGAACGCTTATATTTCACCAAATTTTTGCTTTTGAAGGACTACAGATCATAGTGGTCAAACAAGATTGAGATATGCTAAGGGGCATTCTGAATTTCTAGAGGTGAATGTAGAATGTATCTCAAACTCGGTTTAACATGGAACACTTATTTTTCAGGACTGGTGCTGTGGAGCACACTTTGGGAAACAGTAATGGTGTAGGTTTTAGAAATGATTTAACACTGAATCTTCAAACTGCATAGCTGCAGTTGAGAGGCCCAGTTGGTTTGGGGGTTTTGAAGAAGAGGGTCATGAGCTTGTTTGTCCAAGTGTTTGCTGTTTCTAAGTGGAGTTTGTCTAGGTTGGAGAGAGAGAAAAAAGAGCTTGCCATTAACTGATTCCTTTTGGTATGAGGTAAGAATATGATTATGACTTTTAAAACAGCACTTCGTGAATGCTGATGGTTAACGGAATTCCTGTGTGTATTTTTTTTTTCTTTGCATAAAGGATCTGGCTATTTACTTGAAACTGCAGAAGCTGTTTAAGTAATGATTTATGCATTTGTCTTACATATTTTTTTTTTTGCTTTAAAAGCTATTTGCTCATTTTGGCGTGGGGAAATATAAAGAAAGGAGGAAAGGAACCTTGATCTGTAATCCTATCACAAGTAGATAACCACCATTGATGTTTTTGGTGTATGGGACAAAGGCTTATTCTTGTCCTGTACGTAACTGAGGAAGGGCAACACAGGGACGATTAAAAGCACTGGGTTTTGGAGTCCAGTTGCTTGAGTTCTCTTTGCCTGTTTTTTTGTACATTTTTATTTTGAATGGGTGTCGAATTTGTAAAATACTTTTCTTGCATCAATATCATGTGATTTTTATTTTGCATTAATATGGTGCATTACATCGATTTTTTTTTAAAAAAAAAATATTGAGCCAGGCTTGCATACCTAGAATAAATCCTGCTTGGTCATGATATATAATTTTTATAATTGCTGAATTCTTGTTAAGGATTTTAAGGATTTGCCAAGGATTTGTTAAGGATTTTTGTGTTTATATTCATGAGGAATATTGGTCTGGTCTGTAGGTTTTTTTCCAGACCTTTTTGGCTTTGTGTTAGGATAACGGTTTCATAAAATGAATTGGGAGGAGTTCTCTCCTTCTCTATTTTCTGGAAGAGATTATGTAGAATTGGTGTTAATTTTTTAAATATTTGGTAGAATTCTCCAGTGAAACCATCTGGGTCTCCAGATTTTCCCTTTTTTTTGTTTTGTTTTGTTTTGTTTTTTAGTTTTAAAATTACAGATTCAATTTCCTTAATATTTATAGGGCTATTTAGATTATCTCTTTCATATTGATGAGTTGGGATAGTTTGTGTTTTTTGAAGAATTGGCCCATTTCCTTTGTAAGTTGTCAAATTTGTGTAGAGTTGTTTGTAGGATTCTCTCATCCTTTTGGTGTCTGTAAAGGTCTGTAATGATATCTCTTGTTTTATTCCTATTATTGGTAATCTGTGTCTTCTCTCTTTTTTTTGTCAGCCTTGTTAGAGTTTGTCAATTGATTTTTTTCAAAGAAACAGCATTTTCCTTAATTGATTTTTCTCTATAGTTTTACTGTTTTCAGTTTCACTGATTTATCCTTATTTCTTTCCTATGTTTGCTTTGAGTTTACTTTTTCTAGGTTCTTGAAGAGACAGCATAGATTAGTGATTTGAGACTTCATTCTCATTCTCTAGTGTGAGGGTTCTTTTAGCTGTTAATGTCACTTCCATGTATTCCTAAAAAAATCAGGGATCCTAATTATATAGGTTATTATCTATCCCCCCCCCCACATTTAATAAGTTGCTAACTTAAATGTATGAAATATTCCTCACATTATTTTAGTCTCAAATTCTAAGAACATCAGTTTTGGAAATTTAGGTTGTAGAATTACAGCTGAGTGTCCCCGTTGGTTAGGTTAGGAATTTAGAGCTAAAAAACCCTGAGACCAAGGGTCAAACTGAGGCAGGCCCTTGAACTAAATTCTGCTCTCTGGCCTCTTATAGTATGGCCCTCCAGCTAAGAATGATTTTTGCACTTTTAAAGGGTGGCAAAACACGCCATCTGAGACAGAGACCTGATTTGGCCTAAAAAGCCTGAACTCTTTCTTATGTGGCCCTTTGTGAAACAAGTTTGCCCACCCCTGCCTTTAGACTAAGTCCAGTGGCTGACTTCAGAGCCATCTGGAAAAATGTATAAGTATAGATTCCCAGGCTTCCCACATGGGCTTTTTCTCATCTGGAATTCGTCATTACACCCCTCCCAGTGTCAGGGCAGTTTTGACTTGTGTCCTTTGTCTTTCATCTCTGTCCTATTCGGCAGTCACACTTAGTTTTCCAGCACTTCCTAGGTGCTGAGTAGTCTCTGGGGGTGAGGAGAGGTTGTTCATTCCAAATGGGGCAGACCTGCATGTCTTCTCCCAGTCTGCCCTGGCCAAGGCCAGAGGAAGGGAAGATGGCGTGGCCACCTCGGGGTCAGTTCTAATATAAAGGTGATTTTTGACATCACAAAGCCCAAACTGCTTTATCTCCGGAAATGCTATTTTATTTGTGATTCTAAGCCTGGCATAGGAGTGTGGACAGAAACCCTGGAATTATTTATAGAAACACCCAGTGATAATAGGTCTGACCTGTAAGGGAGTCTGCCCACTTAAAGGTAGTGAAGACACCTGGATAGTGCTGATACTGGTTACGTGCTCCTGGATAATAGGAGTGGCAATCCCACAGTTTCTGGTTAGGGAAAGAAGTCTTGTTCGTCTGGGTGGACCTGAAGGAAACCGTTTCTGTCTAACCTCGGGCCAGCCTGGAACCTGTTCTCATCCCACTGGTCTGTGAGATACGGGGAAGGGGCAGGTGACAGGTGGCACTCTTTTTGCATCTTAAGTGGATTGTGGGCAGCAGTTTTGAACTAAAGTTAAGAGCTGGTCATTTTTCCTGGTCCGGGTGTCTTAAGTCTTCTGTCCTCTAACCTCAAACTCTCTTAAGTCCCCTCTTGCAAGCTGGCTTGTCCCCTTTATGATGCTGCTGGGCCTGCTTTCGCCTCCTTTAACTCATCCTTGGGTTCACAGCCCCCAGAGAGGGCTCTTCATGGTCCTGACCCCACTCTGTGCCCTGTGTTGGTGGTCTTCCCTGACCTCCACAGCTCTGGCCCCAGTTTACTCCTCTCTCTTCTCCGAAAACATGTTGCATGAGTCCTCGGAGTCCTAGTTAGGATGCCTTGTGTTGCTAAAATGATTACTTCTGGGAGAGGTCAGGTGGCCTTCCTGTCCCTTGTTTTCTGTCCCTTGGTTAGCCTCCTGTGTGGAGATAGACTTAACAGGAGGAAGAAGGGATGATATCGCATGGGTGTTTGGGTTCTAAACTAAAGAGTGATTTGGTTTGTGTCTCATAAATTAGATTGTTATAAACCCGCCTTTAATTTCATAAAGAAACTGGCTCCCGGGAGACCTGGGTTGGTGTTATTTTAAAGTAGAGCGAGCCTCCTACCACCATTCCAGTAAGTGTTGGGGTGATGGAAAATGCCCCTTTACCTCTCATGCAGTGGGAAAGGAAGGCAGGGCAATCAGAGTTAGCAGCACGTTTGTAGTTTGCCAAGTGTACTGAAATGTGAGTTTTAAGAAGTAGTCATTGTGGCTGGAACTGTAAACAGTCCCATATGGTTTTCCTTAATGAATATTTCTCTGAAAAGAGCTTGGGTGTTATTTCTGTGCTGTGTTGTATGGCTGTCAATCTAACTCCAGTGGGTCTTTTTCTTCCTGTAGTTAATTTTTCCTGGTTTGGTTGCTCTTCTCTATGAACAGGAGAAACTGCTCTGAAAATAAGATCTTCAAATTGTTTGTCATTGTCCCTTTCTGTATTTTGTAGCCTCATCCCAATGCTGTAATGTTCTATGTTTTTTTGGGGGGGGGAGGGGCATATAATTGACATATAACATCGTTTTAGGTGTATAACATTCGATATTTGTATATATTGCGAAAAGATCACAGTAAGTCCAGTTAGCATACATCACCACACAGTTCTAATTTTTTCTTCTGATGAGAACTTTTAAGGTCTGCTCGCCCAGCAACTTTCAAATATACAATGCAGTATTATTAGCTGTAGTCACCATGCGGCACTTAGCTGCTGTGATTGACCTGAGGTGCTGAGATTGGCCGCAGGTGCACTCTAGTGGCAGGAAAGCCATCGCCAGGGCTGGAGACAGTGCCTACACTCAGCCACTTCAGATACTTTCTATTCGGTAATGGGGGGTGACTAGTGGGGATGGGTAGAGACAACCACCCCTTGAAGCCCCTGTAACCTGGTGCTGAGGACCTGGTTGATTGAGGGGAGAAACTGACTTCTGGAACTTTCTTTTGCTTTGATTACCTCACAGTAACTGAGAATCTAAAAGTGCAGCTTGTATGTTTATGTTTAGAGTTTTTGGGACAGCTGTATTGAAATACGACTCATATGTCATACTGTTCCTTTATTTAAAGTGTATGACTCAGTGATTTTCAGTAGTCAGCCCTCTGCATCTGCAGATTAACCAACTGCATGCACGTAGGAAATATTTGAAAAAAGTTATGTTGACTGAACGTGTACAGACTTTTTTTCTTGCCATTATTCCCTAAACAATACAGTATAACGGCTATTTATATAGCATTTGCATTGTATTAGGTATTACAAGTAACCTAGAGATAATAAATATAGGGGAGGGGAGGGTGTGTGTAGGTTATATGCAAATACTACACCATTTTATATAAGGGACTTGAGCATTCCTGGATCTCGTATCCATGGGAGGGTCCTAGAACCAACCTCCTGTGAATACCAAGGGACAATTGCATATTCAGATGTGCATCCATCAACACAATTTTAGAATATTTTCACTACCCCAGACAGAAATGTGTACCCCTAGGCATCACCCCTATTCCTCCCAGCCCCTGGCACCCACTAATTTGCTTTCTGTGTCCAGGGATTTGCCTTTTCTGGCCATGTCATATAAATGGTATTATACAATATGTGGTCCTTTGTGACAGGCTTCTTTCACTTAGCATGAAGTCTTCAAGGGTCATCTGTGTTGTTGCATGTATCAGTACTCTGTTCCTTCTATGGCTGAATAATAGTTCATGGTATTACCACGTCTTGTTTATTCATTTATAAGTTTATGGGCAATTGGGAAGTTTCCACTTTTTGATTATTATGAATCATGCTGCTCTGAACATTCTTGTTGGCTTGGGTTTTGTGTGAGATTAATCATTTTACTGCTGTTTATATATAAAGAACTGGACGTGAGACTATCAGACCAAGCTAAGAGGGGCCTGGGGAGCCACCTGCTTGACCTTCACTTCACTCCCTGGAAGTTCATTAGGCTTGTGTGTATCTGCGAAATCTCCCGATGCACAGGTCCTTTGTTAAAATTTTAAAATTAAAAGAGTCTCAGTATTTTAAATTTAAGGGTTAAGTTCTTTTGATCGTGAACTATGAAGGCCCTTTCTGTAGATATGACTTGATTTCAGTAATCTGGACTTACTGCCTGCCAGCATTTACGTTTTTAGTTACACCCGGTATACTTTGAGTTCGAAAGATGATCTCGAACCTTAGACTGTGGGGGGCAACCACTTGGGTGAGAGGGGGCCCATGAGGAATGCTGTGCTCTTTTTTGCCCTCAGGGGTATTAAGGCCATGGTGGTGGTAACTGGAACAGACTTTTTCTTAACTTGATGTAATACACATAGTGTACATTTTAGTGTACTGTTCTCTGAGTTTCAACCAATGCGTATGGTCATGTAACCACCACCACTGTCAAGATTAGGCCATCTGAGCAGATTTTAAAGCAGATACTAGAATGATTTCAAAGTGTATCGCAGTCCAGTTTCCCTTTCTTCCTCTTTTAGGTTTTTAGGAGTCTGTCAGGAAAGCCAGAAAGCTGGTTTATGTGGGAAGGGAAACTGTACAACCTAAACCTGGCTCTTAGGTGTTCTGACATGAGTGTTGGGTTTAGGGGAAGGATCCCTGTGTTTATGCTTCCTCTTGCAGGGATCTGCACACGGACCTGCTGCCAACCAGTTACCAGGCTAACCTACAAAGAGTGCAGATCTCTGTACGGCGGGGGTGGACCCTGCCCACAGGACTGCCCTCTGACCCGACTTAAAAGGGAAGTGTGGTTAGGGGAGGAAGACCAAGGGTGCGAGAATCAAGTAGAAGTAAGGGCTTGGGGCTCTGGAAACATCAGAGTCTAAAGAGTAGGAGGCTGGCTGGCAGGAGGCTGGGCTTGGGGCCTCCCCACTTGGGCTTGGTGCAGTGATGAGATAATTAACCACCTCCTGCAGCTTAAATAGCTTGAGCTGCTGTGGGAGAGACACCAGGGAGGCAAAACAATGGTGGGTGGGTGGGGGACTTGACGGTGGAATTTCCAGCCTGCATAATTAAAGATATTCTTGGCAAGAATAAAATTCATCTTCTAATCTCATAAGTCAGGGGCTGCTCGAATATGAGAGAGAGCAGGAATGCGGCTGCAAATCGCTTGTTCCAACCACTTAACTTCTCAGGGGAGACAAGTGTGGCTCTGGCCCCTGGTTCATTTTCACTTGTGTGTAGAGCATCTAACAGTTTTCCAGGGATTCTGTCCCTGGGCAGTTGGGGTGTGAGGTCTTTCTGTTCCAGAAGGCTGGGGGAACTACTCACATTTAATGGCTTCGGCTGGGATTACCAAAGTGCTGTGAGGGACAGGACAGTCATTTAAACTATATCGCCCACCTCGCCAAGTACATGTTGCTTGGTCATGTTGCATGCTCTTTACTAGACAGACGGGCATGCAGGTTGAAATTGGATAATAACTGTAAAGCGTTTTCTGGGGCATGTCATGGGTTACCTGTGGCTATAGTTAGCAAGGAGTTTGGACTTTTTTCAGACCCGTTTTGTTGAACATTTTCTATAACCTTCTGGCTACCTGAGCATAATTAGTTTGGAGGTAGTGGAGCTTGCTTTTTCCTTTTTGTGTCTGGTGCTTTAAATCAGTGGTAGCAACTGTGACTGCATGTTGGAATTGCCCAGGTACCTTTAAGGAATACTGACACTTGGGTCTCACCCCTAGATTTTCATTTAATTGGTCTAATATGTGGCATCAGAATTTTTAAAAGTCGGGTGATTATAACGTGTAACTAGAATTGAAAACCACTGGTCTAGATGTTCTTTAAAACCATGATTCTGGAAAAGAGATGCTGAGCAATCGTCTCAGCTCCGACTTCCCTTTCTGGAGTCTTCTCCAAGGACTGGGAACAGCATGGGTTACAGGGGAGCCCCCAGGTTAGGCAAATATGAAGTGAGGCAGACAGTGGGCAAAATGACATGGTCTTCGTATCCGCAGGGTTGACACAGTCAGTGCTCATGGTGGTCATCTGGTGGCAACAGCCAGCAATAACAGATCTGGCATATTTCTGGCAGGCGGGGAGAGCAGGGTAAGACCCCAGTATGGAAATGAGTAACAATTCAGATTGGGTTTATTTTGTACTGTATTTTTCTTCAGCTTGAAACCTGGCCAGAGGGCCTCCATTAGCCACTTAGTTAGTGCCCTTCTAATTGTGCTAGATAGAAAAAGGAGACAGTCTCCATGCTGGGCTTGGCCAGCAGTCAAGGACTTTGCGTGTATCAGATAAAGACACCCCGTTTCTCTGGCCCAAGGGCCAGACTTTGCTCCAGCTTAGCCCCTGGGCCGGGGTCTTCATATACTCAGCCTGGCCCTGCCTGGATTGTTTCCTTTACCAGAATGGGGGATTCGTGTCCTGTTTTGTAATGTGCCAAGAGAACGCAGTCTTGAGGCCATTTACCAGGAGTGATGACTTGTTTTATACACTTTCAAAGCAGAAAACATCTGTTCTAGCTAAGGAGGATTGAATAATTATATAGTAGCTTTTCTCCTCTTCAGGGTAAGTACTGCTGGGCTGTGTGGGGCTCGGGCGTGCTGGGCACACTTGTCTTTACCGCCCTGCCAATCATTCACTTTCACAGTGGCCTGACTCCAGCAGGATTCTGTGACAAACATAAGCTGAACAAGGTCAATTCTTTTCAACAAGTTTGAAATCAGAACTTTTTTAGGGGGCAAAATCAGTTTTAAAACCACAGTTCTGGGGATATAATGCAGGCCTTCTCTTTTTAATTTCCTGAACCCAATTTCACAATAGTGAAGCCAGCTAGGTTGTTTTCTGCCAAATGAGTTTCCAAAAGGCATAGTTTTACTGGGAATGAGCGAGACTTCAGTGAGACTGCTTATGTGTTCCCATAGGTGCCTGGTGTGGGTCCCGCTGCCTAGTCTCTCCCCAACGTGGGGCTTTATCCTGGGAGTGATCTGAGTTCATTTTGGCCTTCCAAAGGGCTCGGCCACCCAGGCACTTTCCGCCCTGCCCAGGTCCTCTGCTCTCTCTCTCTCTCGTGGCCTGCTGGGCGCTGCCTTCTCAAACGGAGGAGAACCCTTCCTTGTGGGTGAACCTGTTGGTGTTTAATGGGGGAGTTTGACCTCCCTTCGCTTTCTCAACGTCTTCCACTCACGACTGCTGGTACCAAGCAGGTCTCTGGGCCGTGGCCCACTTGTCTCCACCTACTCCTGTTTTGTGGTTTGAGGGGTACAGTCTGTTATCCAGTTTTGTTCTAAATCTTGTTGTCTGAGTTTGGCTTGTGCTATCCTAATTGCTGCGTTTGGGGATTCAGAATATTACAAAGTCATGCGTTCACCGCCATTTTTGCTAATCTATTCACTACTGTTTAAGCGAAGTTGAAAATACGAATTTCCGTGGTTGTATTAGCTTGTTAGGGCTGCTGTAACGAAGTATTACAAATGGGTGGCTTAAAATGGAAGCTTATACTCTTCTTTGTCTGGAGGCCAGAGATCTGAACACAAAGTTTGGGCAGGGCCACCCTCCCTCTGAAGGCCCTAGGCGAGGCTCCTTGCTTGCCTTCCAGCTTTTCCGGATGTTCTTGGCTTGTGTCCTTATCACTACAATCTCTCCTTTTGCCTTCTTATCACCTGCGCCTCTTTCTCCCTGTGCCTTCTGTTCTGTTTCTTATAAGGACACTTGTCATTGGATTTAGGATCCATCTGGATAATTCAAAGTGATCTCATCTATGACATTAAATATATCTAAAAACACCTTTTTCTAAATAAGGTCACACCTCCAGGGTCTGGGTGTTCGCGTGTGGACATATCTTTTGGGGGGCCGCCATTGCACCCAGTGTCAGTGGGAGAAATCTGTTTTTAAAATGGCAACTAACTTACACTCTTTAAAAAGTATGTGCAGGGCCAGAATAAGACACATCTGCTATCCAGTTTGGCCTCTGAATCCAGTTTGTGGCTTTCATTCTTACTGTGCGCTAGAGGGTCATAGGAGCATAGTTCAGATCGTCACCAGAGATAGTTCAGAGTGAAAAAACCCTTAATTTCCAGTCCAAGTTTCGTCACTCCTTAAAGGTTTGTGGAAGGAATTCCTATATAATTTTTTTGTGAGACCTCAGTATGGTCAGTTTTGAATCCTTGTTTCTTGTTGCCTCTGTTCAGGTCACAGGAATGCTTAGTTGTGGTGCTTTGCAGCCTGTAGTTTTTTCCTTCGTGCAGAAAAAGTGGCCTGCAGAGGGTCGTGTGGGACAGTACAGAGAATTCCTTTGATCTCATCCTGGTTACCTTACCCTCTATTAAGTGTGCAATAGCATTATGTCTTAAAAATGTACATACCTTAATTAAAAAAACACTTTATTGCTAAAAAAAAGGCGCTAAGCAATTAAGCCTTCAATGACTCAAAACCTTTTTGCTGGCTGGAGGAGGGTCTTCTCGATTTTGATGAAAACACAGTTAACTGCGAAACAATAAAACGAGGTATGCCTGTACCCATCAACAGTGGTCGGACATCCCCTTTCTAGTACTGTATATCTTCATTAATTTATTTAACTTAAAATGGAATCTTATATTTGCATTTCTTTGATTTCTGGTTAGGCTGGATATTTTGTTTAATGCTATTTCTGGTTGGCTGAATATCTTTCCGCATTCTTGCCACAGCTATTTTGTGGTTGGTGTTTGTATTCTTATTGTGTTAACCTGCTAATCTGTGTAGCCTCTCCTGGCAGGATTGAGAATGTTTATAGCTCGTGACAAAGGGGATACGTGACGCTGGCCACTCTTTGCTCAAGTTTTCTTGTAAAGTTTGATCATCAGACTATGCCTTCCTGGCTTTCCTTCTGAGTGTGATGCATTCCTGACTGTCTTGCCTTCTCCCCTCTGTTCTCTAGCTGATGGTGAGACCATTCTAAAAGGCCTCCAGTCCATTTTCCAGGAGGAAGGGATGACCGAGTCGGTGCACACCTGGCAGGACCACGGCTATTTAGCAACCTACATAAACAAAAATGGCAGGTGAGGCGGCCTTGAGTGTTCCTCTTCAGATCTGAGCACTTCCTGAGATGGGGGAGCTGCGAAGTGTGTGTGTCTGTGTCTGTGTCTGTCTGTCTGTCTGTCTATCTCCAGGTACTTTTTCCTCTCTTTCACAATTTTTAGGAGGGGGCTAAAATTCAGCGCTTCTGGGCCCAAGCTGGGAGCACTTTTCACAGAATCCAATGGCTAGGCATTCTCCCCAGAAATCGAGTTCACCGGGCACCAGTACTTCTCCAAAGATCCCCAGGTGGTCTGCTGTGTGGCCAGGACCCCAAACCTTTGGGCAGCATAAGCAGTGTGAAGTGGCGGCCAGTGATCTGGAGTTGGTTAAAACACAGATTCCTGGGCTCCACTCCAAGAGTTTCTGATGTGGTAGCTCTGGGGCAGTGCCCCAAAGAGTATTTCTTTTCTTTTTCTTTTTCTTTTTTTAAATTTTATTAAATTTGTTGCGGTGACATTGGTTAATAAAATTGTGTTGGTTTCAAGTGTATAATTCTATAATACATCATCTGTATATTGCATTGTGTGTTCACCACCCTAACTCAAAACTCCTCCCATCCTCATATGTTTAAATAGCATTTCTAGCAAGCTTCCAGGGGACACTGATGCTGCTGGTCAGCCGACACCCCCCCCATGAGTAACACTATTATAAATGATTATCTCCATTAATGCAGACCATAGTCAAATGCAGGATGGGAATGGCTACGAGTAGCTTGTCAGGAAGCTAAGGAGATCCAGGAGTTCAAGTTTTTCTTTTTCCTTAACACTTTATGGACTTTACATAATCAAAATGTAGATGAAAGTCAATGTTTTCCAAGAATAGGAAAGGAAACCTAAATTTAAAACTGAGCAATACCAGAAAATGCCAGTGCATTGAGCTCTTTGTATTTTCCTAACTGTAGGTTTGTACTGTATTTACGCTGGTTTCGTATGTGGAACTATTAAGATTCTTAGTAATTTGCGGTATTATTTTAAAAATCTGAACTCCTGGGCACAAAGTACTAGAATTCCACATGGCTTCATTAAATGTCCCACATTCTCTCCCTTGTTTTTCTATTAAAAGTCCCCCGCCCCGTAGTCTTACAGATGCCCTGAAGTCTGTTCTGTGAGATGAGGGAAACTTTTACTTTTGAGTCCACCTTCCTTCTGTTATCTCTTTTATAAGTCTACATGGTCCACCTCTATGGTGGTGATGGGCGTTCCCACTCCTGATGCCTCTCAAAGACATCTTCACCCCCCCGCCCCCCTTCCCAAGCCCAGATTGGTATTTTTAACCAGGCAGCAAAGCTCCATGTATGTGTTTAGCAGATAGCTCAAATGTATCTAAAATTATTTCTTCCTCAAGGGTGATCGAAAATCAGTACTGGCACCCAATCCTCTGCCCTCCATTGTCCCCCATGCTCTGGCCCAGTTTATGGCGAGTCTCCTGGAAGTAGAGGCCTGAGCTGTCCTTGACCCCTCCAGCTCCTGCAGGCTCGCATTCAGCGCCTCTCTTCCTCAGCCTCTCTTCTCTACCCTCCCTGCCACTGTCTCGACTGTCCTGGCTGCAGTCCATCCTTTGGGCACCACAGCAAATCAGACCTTGACACTCTGCCACCTTGGTAGGTCCCTCGTCCACTCTAGGTGGAGCCTCACATCTCCGACCATCTCCTGGTACTTGGACACACGCAGCCTGGCCCCACCTACCTCTGTGTGACAACAGTTCTTGAATCTTCTATACTAGATACCAATTCCAGTCTTCCAGAGAGAGGGCTTAGAATTCTTCCTGGAAGAGTTTTTGAGTGACGAGCTGTTTGGAAATTGCTTCTGAAAGCTGAAAAATAAAATTAACATGCTTAGTTTAAAAACGTGTTTTCCACGTTGGTCTCTCTCTTCTTTCATTTGGTCGACTGGGACCCATCCCCGTGGTGCCTGTCCCGAAACCTGACTTTTCCTGCCCAGGCACAGGTTCGAGGAAAGCACTGCAGCTCCACACACCACTTCCGGCCGACTTCTGGTTAATTCCATTCCCCTTTGTGATGCTGAGGTGTGGTCCTCAGCCACCTTTTTTTCACATTCTCCATATTCTCCCTGGTAACTTTTCTTTTTTATTTCTGGTTTTAACCTTTTGCGGTTGGTACTTTACCCTACCTTCCAGCATTCTATGTGTTCCTGTGGTTCTCTGGCAGAGGACTTCATGCTAGAACCACCCACGTAGTTAAGGGGTGGCATATCTCTATCCTTCCTTCACCCCAGGGACCCCTCTCTTTTGTGTCGCTGGTGGTGGATGGGAAGGGAAAGGTAATCAACTGATTCAGGTGTAGATGAGTTTGTGGTATCCTGGACATAAACTTGTTTTTGATGCCATCTAAGGACTGAAGGTAAAAATTCATTAGTTGTATTTATTTTTTAATCCAAGCACACTGCCCATATTCTCTGAACAGAATTCATCTTCTAATTTAGTGTATTTCAAATGTTTCTTTAGCCATGACTTTAGTAAGAGTAAAAGGTAACTTTATGTCATTAAATACACATCTGTGTGTATATAATACAAATACATGAATTTGAATAATTGAAATAAAAGTTTCTTCAAATAATTAACTATTAATACATGTGATACTCATTTTTATTTTATTAAAAAAAAGCTGGTCAGGTCCACTAAATTAGGAGTCAAAAGCATTTTCTGTAGGGAGCCCGATAAAGTCTCTGTCACATTCTCCTTTTATTCAAAAACCAGCTCTTTAAAAATGTAAAAACTGTTTTTAGAGTAGGGCTTTACAAAACCTGCTGTAGGCTGGATCTGGCCCTCAGGCTGAGGGCTGGAGTTTGCTGACCCGAATTCAATGAATTTAACCACCACCTGCCCACAGTCAGAAAAACCCGGCTCTGTTTTGAGCTCTGAAGGTTCATTGGGAGAACAGTTGGCTCTTCCCCGCCGTCCCTTCTACTGGGTGAATCACCTGTTGGGCAGCTTTCTTAAAAATCAAGATTCTTGGAATTTGCTACTGAATATGACTTTTTGGGCCCAAGAACCTGTTTTGAAAACCTTAGCATTTGATGACTCTCTAAATCTTCCCTGAATGATTGGGGACTTCCCTGTTTCCAAGATGAGGCTCTAATAAGAAAGCAGCAGGACTAACTAGGTAATTTTTTGGGGAAAAGAACAGTGGTCTTTCCTGTTGACATGGTTGGCGTCTTTTTTTCTCTTGAGTGCCCTGATACAGTCGCTAACGTTAAAATTGTGCTTTCCTTTGTAGCTTTGTCAATTTGAGAATTTACCCTCATGGATTGGTGTTATTGGACCTTCAGAGTTACGACGGTGATACAGAAGGCAAAGAAGTTGACAGTGTCGGTTTTTCACTTTTATTTACTCCAGTATTTGAGGATCACAAAATCTGCTGAGTTTAATAGTGTTACAGTTTTTTTTTTTCACTTAAATTGCTGACTTCTCAGTTCCCTCTAGAATTTCTTCCAGATAAGTGATTTTAGAAGAAAAATAGTTGTTCATCAGTTGTTTTTAAGAACTCGGCTGTCATTTCTCCCTTGACTGCTCGAGTACTGATTTTACTTTCCACTGGAGAGAATAGAATGTAAATGTTTAACCAGGATGTTATATCCTCATTATCCTTGAACCTTCCCCGTGCCCATTAATTTGTTGGTACTGAGACTGACGTTAGGTCAGCACCATGAGGGCTAGTTGGCATGGGGATGTGGAACTGAGCCAGCCCTGGAGGCCGCCCGTAGGGATGGGGGAGGACAGGTGTATTCGGGTATCTTCTAGTATTGTACAGTTCTGTCAACATGGCCTCAACCTCCTGTTCTGTAATTTAGCTGGTCCACTCAGCCTATTCTATAAGCCCTTTGATTTCGTTTCTGTTCATTACAGCTTTTGAACAAAGTAGAAGAAAGAATGAAAGAACTGAGTCAGGACAGTACTGGACGGGTAAAGCGGTAAGTCCACTCCTGAATGTCTTTTTATATTTGGGTAATTGATAAGATAATCAGAATGGTGGTGGTGTCCCTGAGTAGTGTCTGCTTAAGATGTGGAAAAAATCAGTCTGTTTCTATTTCTGGCAACAGTTAGACTGAGCTAGTGGGCACCTCACACTGACAGGAGATAAAATGTATGAAAACACATACGTACAGAGAGAAAGGGAGAGAAATCTTGGATAAAATGAAACAGGAGATGTAGAGTGAGTCTGTGGAACTGGAACTCTGTAAAGCAGAGAGCAAGGTGTGTTGCCACCTCAGTCAAAGGTCACCTGTCTCTTCTCTGCTCAGACTTCTGGGCCCCAGTGTGGAATTAACAGTTAAAAGATTTATGAAAGGATGGGGTGACAGAAAATTTGCCTCGAAGCCTTCAAGGAAGAAGACTGCAAGGTACTGAGAATCAAGAGGCTACACGCCTTGAGCAGTCACAGATAGGTTCTCGTCAAATAGCAAAGAAGACAGTTAAGTTTTCCCTGTTCAGAACTGTAGCCACCATCCTACATGTGGCTATTGAAAATTAAGTTAATAAAAGTAAACTGTTCAGTTCCTCAGTCTCACTAGCCTCATGTTAGTAGCTAATGGCTCGCGACTGCCATATTGGACAGCACAGATATAGAACGTTTCTGTTGCCACAGAAAGTTCTAGTGGACAGCACAGAGGTATTTACCAGTGGTGTCAGACATAAAAAAAGCTTCAATAGAAGTAACAGTTTTGACATTTGTTGAGAAGGGGTAGAGTCTGGCAGGTCCTGGGAATTAAGAATGAGAATTAATCATGGATTCACAGCAAGTAATTCTCAGCAGTTTGTTATTGCCCTGCTTGGGTGGCTCCTTATCGGCCCACCCAAAATAGTAGCCTCGTCCCTTGGCCATACAGGCAAACACGTAGATGCAGAGAAACCGGGGGGTCTTTACCAAGGTCACACCATCACAGATGGAAGGGCCCAGAATATAGATTTCTCCAGTTCATGGCCATTTCCAGAAGAGGGAATCCTTGTTGGCAAGAGCTAGGATGTTTGAATACTTAATGGCTCAGCGTGCTAAATTCAGTCAGTCCATAGGAAAGTTCCAGGGTGATGTAACATAACTAGAAAGTTGTTTAACCTCTGGTGGGGCAGAGAGCAGAAAACTGCAAGTGAAAAAAAAAAAGTTGATTTCTGTCAGGGCACCCAGATTCATTTACCCTGCGCAAGTTCAGTTTAGACATGTTCTCAGTCCCTTCCCCATCCTTTAAAAGCACATCTACACCCACGTCCTTTTCTGGATTTTTTATGTTTTCCTGCTTGCAAGAGTTGTCTTTATCTGCACCCATGTGAATTTAACAGGTTCCCACTGTGTTGTAAAATGTCTAAACTCAGTGATAATGAATTGGCCAACATCGATATTCCTGAGTTTTATTGGTTTAATTTTTACTGGAGTTGCTTCTGGGACTGAGGAAACAGATGGAATGCATTTGTGGGCTTCAGATTTTACAAGAAGTCTGGTTTGTGTTATTTGTTTTTTTGTTTTTTTTTGTTTTGTTTTGTTTTTTGGTATAGATTTCTAAGTGAGAGTAGGAGTTAAGCTTTAAATTTTTAATTTAAAATACCTTAGTTTTGGCTTATCGCTTTTTTATATATATTTTCATAAAATATATATAGAAAAGGTGGTTGGAAATACTTTGTTGTAGGCCCTTTGTTATCGGTGTCAAAAAGACAAGGATGGTGCCACTTTCCTGTCTGGAGAATGACATTATATTAGAGATTCAGTCATCAATGAATAACTCAGTAATATCTGAAATTATTACTCTCCTGTGGCTGATGAATTAAATGTGAAATTTTATCTAAGAAGCTGTGGGATTTATTAGAAAATTTTTTTTTGTATTCTACTTTTCAAAAGAAAAGAGTTAGGAAAACAAGCTCACATCACTTAGGTCTGTTGAAAAAAGTTCTTGCAACTTTCACTGTACCCAAGGCCCAGGACATATTCTGTCTGACTTTCTCTCTACAATCCAGTTTTGATTTTCAGCAGTGAAAGATCGAAATGAGTTGGTTTAGGGTTCCAGAATGTCTCCTCTAGCCCACTACAGGGAGATGCACGTCATGTTAGCATGAATACTTCCTCAAGGTAATGGCTTCCCCATCCTGTTGTAGATCCTTGTTGTTTCTTTGCCAGTCTTTACAAACCATTGTGTTGCAATCGAGGAAAGAGCTCTTAACCTTAGCCAAGGCACTCTGGACACAACTGAGAATAGGCATTGTTTATTTTCAGTGGGTTTGTGCATAGTTCATTAATAGCCTATAACAGCTGGCTGTCAACTAGGAAGTAGGTTTCTGCCCTTGAAAGCTGTAACTTGATATTTTTCACCCTCATCTAGTGCCACAGGTGGCTCACTCTCCCACCTCACTCCACTCCCCCCACTCATCAGCCAGGAATGGGAGAGGCTTCCCGCGAGTCCTTTTTGCCTGCCTGGGGGTGGGGAATTTCCTTTTTGGGACTCCACATTTTACAAGAAAAACCTGTGGTCTGCCTAACATTTCAACATGTGAATTTGTTAACCTGGAGGATAAAGAAGAGGTTAAACTGGGAGTTGTTAGGATTAAATGAGATGAGATTTATGGAAACTTGCTTTGTAAACCTCAGTGCTCTACATATATGTTAGTACTATTTCCTTATAGGAAACCTCATTAACTTAAACAGGTCTAGACTGTGCTCTGGGAAGCAGATGAGCGGGGAGGGGAAATGAACTCATCAGAGCAAGTCAGAAGTAGAGTCTCCCACCCAGCATTTCAGGTGTCTGTGGCTGTTTGCTATCAAACACCACTGTGTCCAAGAACAGATAATTTTTTTGCAGGCCGTTGTGTTATGTGTGCAACGAGTTCTCACTTTGTTTATGTTCAGGTTAGATTTTTGCCAAGCCCCTTTTCCAGGTCTGTTTTTCCCTGTCATTTAGTGTCCTCTGCTGGTAGCTTCTAGTACACTCACTTTATCTAAAATACTGAGTACTTAACAGAAGAATGGAATCAGAAAAGCATCAGTTTATAGCCGCTGTAGTAAATAATTGGTTCAGGCAAGAATCTTCTAGATGTCAAATCCCCTGGCGAAGGTTTGTTGGGCGATCAGGACCTTCACCCACTTTGAGAGGACTCCACTTAACAGCTAGTTTAGTAATTCCAAGGGAAACCAAAAAGGTACGTTTCCCAATAGACAGATCCAGTGGCATCTACTTTAACCAAGTGGTCACACTTTCGCATCACCAGTAATAGGACGAGCACACATCTTTGCCCCTGATACAATACCTGTATAATACATGTGCACTTACATGAATGTGATAATGACAATGTGGTCATGTGGGCAGTCTTAAGAAATCCCTGCTGAAGTATTTATGCATGAAGGCAATGTCCGCAGTGGCCATTTTCTCCTTCAGCTTTTTATTTAAAAAATTTCAATCGTGCCAGGAAGTTTTTTAAAAAGTCCTATAAATAGCAGTTGTTGACGTGGTGGTGGCCATGTTTGCTAAACCTAAAAGGCCAAGCTTTAGATTCGTTGGATACTATTCAGGAGTTGGCCTCGGGTCCATGCGGCTTATTTCTTCTGCACACTCTTGCTCTCAGGTCCACTTTTAAGGCAGCCTCACCTTAAGGAGTCTTCTCTTAAGGAGCATTCCTGTTTTCCTTTTTTCCTAGATTACCACCCCTAGTTCGAGGAGGAGCTATTGACAGATACTGGCCCACTGCTGATGGCCGCCTGGTTGAGTACGACATAGATGAAGTGGTGTATGATGAAGATTCACCTTATCAGAACATTAAAATTCTACACTCAAAGCAATTTGGAAATATTCTCATCCTTAATGGGGATGTCAGTAAGTATTCCATCCCTACGCCAATGGTACAACAAAGTGACGATGTTGGACTGTGGTGTTTTCCTGATGAATACCACACTGTTGTGGATTTGCCCAGGTTTGTCCTTGGCACTGTTTTTTGAAATGAACATTTACATACTAACCTGTGGATTGTCTGGGTTTTTGTGTTTTATATAAGCAGAGCCATGAAAACTTCGTCTTGATGTTCCCTTAATTTCTTAGTGATAAATATTTGGATTGTATTTCAAAAATCATGTGATTGCTTATTTAAAAAAACCTTTTTTGTAATGGAAAACTGCAAACTTTAGTAGACAAAATAGTATGATGAACTAGCATATACTCTCCAGTGAGTGTCAACAGTTATCAACTCCTGACCAGTCTCGTTTCCTCTAAACGCTGGTCCACTTTCTCCTTCATATTTTGAAACATCTCTTACACGTGATATCATTTCGTCTGGACAGGCAATTGCTTTTAATGATACACATCAGTACATTATTAAGAGTGTATTCTTCCTAATGACTAATGCATACCTGTATGTAACTTATTAGCTGTCAGATGGGCAGGGTTGATGAAAATTCCACAATCCAAAGGTAAAAAAACCTTCGTACATTGTTAACAGTTTTTAAAGATTTAAAGTGAAACGTTTTAGGCTAGATTCCAGCACTTTGTAGTATGATGAGTCAAGTCATATGTGGGTTTGGGTCAAGTCACCATTTTGGATCTGTTTCTCTTCCCTAGACCTGGCGGAGAGTGATCTGGCATATACCCGAGCCATCATGGGCAGCGGCAAAGAAGATTACACTGGCAAAGATGTGCTGATTCTGGGAGGCGGAGATGGCGGCATATTATGTGAAATAGTCAAACTGAAACCAAAGATGGTCACTATGGTAGAGATATCCTTTGTTGATCGACGTCAAGTTCAATAGGCTACTTTTGTTTTCTTTGCCCTTTTTTCTCTTAAGACTCCAGTTAATGTTATGAGACAAATGTG